>NW_011888820.1:9888850-9900832 GCF_000151845.1 Pteropus vampyrus
CAGTCTGATATACTTAACTTCATTCGGGATAAAGACTTAGTCTCAAAGGTGCCTTAATTTCAACATGTCCAACAAACTTATTGTCTTTTCCTCCCTAACTTTTACCTCTTCTGTATTACTGACCTCATTGACTACACATACCCAGGCCAGAAACTGGGGAGTCATTCCCAAGTCTGCGCTCACGTTCCTTCCTTCCCATGACCATTCGATGTTAGAGTCTTGTCCAAAGAGTACACTGAATATTCTCATATGTGTCCTCTTCTCTCTTATTCATTGCTATGTCTCAAATTCACCTAGTTTGGATCAGTTGTTTTTAGTTTTTCTTGTTGCCACAATAGATATCAGCTAGATTTGTTCAATAGCTTAGCAGTAATTCAGGATATGCAGCTGTCTGTGATATTTTTCAAATCATTGTGATCTCATGTAGACATTTAAAAAATGTGAGCAATTGTGGATCACCTGAATGGTGGCCTTAGAACTGTGTGCTGACAATTGGTTTCAATGCTTGCATATGCATTTGTGTTTTTATTGTACCAATAGGTGTTACTATAATTATCAATTACCCCTCCCCCCAACACACACACAAGACAGAGGGACTTTGTACCCCAAAATGAAGCATCTGTAACAGATCAAGTTCAGTTAAGTCACTATCTTTTGTTATATTAACAAAGGTGTTACCTTAGTTCAAATAAGTAAAACTGTGGCCCAAGTGGTATAAGTTACTGAATTCAAAAGAACTTGTACTGGGATAGTCTGATGTCAGGAGTAGAAATCTGTTTTCGTACAAATGACATCATCTGTCACATTGAATTAATACTGTCAATTTGTTAGTTTAAATTTAATACGTAAATTTTTATAGTTGCATAAGAGCTATAATCATAACGTGCTTATACCTAGTTGTAGGTTTGTACAGGTCTAAACAGCAATGTATTAAAAAATATCCATGTGGCCCTTCAGGTTTATGAGAACTTTTTCTTTTGAAGAGGTGTGTATATCACTTAAGTAGGCTGGAGCAGGGTCAGCAAACATTTTATGGAAAGGGCTGGATAGTAAATGTTTTAGCCTTTGTCAGCCGTGCAGTTTCTGTCGAAACTATTTAACTCTGATGTTGTAGCATGAAAGTAGCCATTGGTAATACGTAAACAAATGAGTGTGGCTGTGTCCAATAAAACTTCGTTATAGGCAACAGACCCATTTGGACTTCACATGTAGTTTGCTGACTCCAGGCCAAGAGAATACGATTCCAGTTCCTTGGCTTGACATACAGTCTGTTCACTTCTCTAGACTCATCCCCGACTCACTCTTCTGGGCATTCCTGTGTCTAGCCATACAGATTGCTTGCCTTTCCCAAGTTTGTGACATTCTCCTGTGATTCTGTGCTGTAGCAAATACCTCAGACTTCCTTCTCCATCTTCTTAAACGAACTCTTACTCACTCTTGAAGCTAAAACTTAAAACTCACTTCCTCTCAGAAGCTTTCTCTGGCTCCTTCTGGCTGAGTTTATGCTTTTGTCTTCTCTCTCTCTGCTTCTTTATATTCACTCTGTATTACCATAACACTTTCAGGAAACTCACGCGTATTGTTATTGGGTATTACATGACCATTTCACTATCTTCTCCTCTAGGTTGAGCTCTTCCTTCTCTGCAGCAGGAGCTGCTCCACTCTTATAATTATTATCTTGTACCACTAAATTTAGAGGATTGGTGGAAAGAACAGAGGAAATATGAAAAAGTATGAATTTCATATTGACCTCATATTTACCCAAAGAAATCGAAAGGAAAAAAAGCCCTAGAAATGCCTGAGTTTTCTTTGAATTGGCAAAGTTAGGTAGTTTTCCTTCTGTGGAAATGGGAACTTGTAAGCTAAGTCACCTTTGAAGAAATAAAGGGAGTTTTATGTTTGTACCTCTGGGTTTTGTGACTGTAAAATTTATGCCCGTGATAGAAGTTATTTAACTTTGATGAAAGGAAGGAATCAGCTGAGAAATAAAAAACAAACAAGAAAAAAGAAGAAAACATATTGTGTATATTTGACGTAAACATATTGTATATGTTTAGGGTGGGTAGACATTTGGAGATGTAATAATCGAAGTTTGGATTTGGGGCAAGAGGAAGCCCAGGACAGGCCTGAGGGCTGTGGAGAGGGTGGGGGCCAAGCAGTAACCCTGAACACTGGGCAGGGCGAGATCAGGGGAATCAGAGACCAGCAATATTGTGTATTGAACTTTTCCTTTCCCTTTGTTCTTGGCCGTCCTCTATCCTGCTCTTCCCTGCCCCGTTTCTGTATTTCCATTTCCTCTACATGTTTCTACCCTGCACTGTCTTCTTCTGAACTAGCTGTAATATGGTACCAAAGTAAATACTTTATTATTTAAATTTTCTTTTCTTTTCTCTATTCTAAAGTTTTTATGTAGGTCAGTTGATCCCTCGCTTCTTGAATAAAATAAGAATTCAAATCACTTTTAACTTTCAGAATTTAAAATATTTTTCCCTATCACGTGTAAGAAAAAAATGATTTTCACTATGGTTACACATTTTAGGAAAAACTCAAATCATAAAAATTCAAAGTTAAGGATTACTCTTTTGTTCTATTTGATAATATAATTATTTCACTTAAAGAAAAAAAGAGTATGTAAAAAACTGGGTAATTTTATTAAGCCATGAATGACTAACAGTGAAAATTCTATAAGAAAAGTTCTTTTTCCACAAAACGGCAGTGGTATAAAAGCAGGGAGAACTCCCAGGCCTACCATGACCACCACCATCACCACACACACATGTGCACATACAAGGTGGTGGGGGAAGGTCTGTAGCCGAGTTTCCTAATCAGAAAAATATCTTCGAAAATTTAAAACGAAGTTGCAAGTTGTAAGGTTTAAGAAGTGATCCTAAGACTAGACTATATCCTTGGCTAGATTTCTGAGCAGGCCCTTTTCTATTTGTGATTTAGATCTTTCTGTGGGAGTGTCAAGATTATATACACACTTACACACCAGATACAGGTCACATATTTATCACTAATGAACAGCAGATAATAAAATCCTCAATGGGAAATGACATTGGACATACTTCGTTGTTCAGATTACTGTTTATTATTTGAGAAATGTTAACACTGATCTGATTGTCATCTGATTATTAAAATAAAAAAGTCTTTTACCCTAAGTAGTTCTCATTAGATGACGATATCAGTTCTCATTAGATGACAATTTTATGCAAACATGTTGACATTTTATCGTATTATATTTCTAACAGGGTCCAAATTTCAGACAATATTTTTTATAAAGACCTAGGGTCACCCTTTATCCCTTTAGTGGTCCTTCACTAGAAATATCATCACCATCATCACATCACTGAGAGCTTGTGTGCCACACATTGCATGCACTGACCATATGAGTTCTATGATTACCCACATTACAGATGTGGAAGAAGATTCAGAAAGGGTAACTTGCCCAAAGTCACACAGATGGTAAGCAGCAGGCCAGGAAGACATCCCAGACAGCCTGGCTCCTGAGGCCTTATGCTTCACCTCCATGCTTTCCTTCTTCTCAAGATTCTCATTCCCAAGTGAGCCGATTTTCTCTAATCGACTGCAGGATATTCTTCTCCCGTCTGTGTCTATCTGTGATCTATATCCACCATTCGTGAATAAAACCAATAAAGCTTTGTCTGTATAAATGACCTGTGTTAATGTTTCTTGGCATTAAGATGGCTCATGGGGAAATAGAAATTATATTTGCAGTCCTTGTCTGGTTTCCTCAGTAATGGATTATGTCTACAGGATATGAATTCAACTGGTTGAAAAGTGAAAGAATCATTATTAATAACGGTACAGCTGACATCATAGGGCTCCTGATGTGACACATTGAGAAGGACACAACATCGCCTATGTGATAGGACTGCCAAAATGTTTCACCTGAATCTAATCATGAGGAAACAATCAGATACACACACATTAAAGGACGGTCTGCAAAGTAGCTGGTCTGGACTCTTCAAAGGCATCAATGTCATAAAAGATAAAAAGGCCTAGGAGCTCTTTAAGATTGATAGAAACTAAAGAGATGGGACAATGAAATGCAGTGCATGGTCCTTGTCTGGATTCTGGATCAGGGGAAAAACAGCTATAGAGGACACTTTTGAGACAAAGAAGAAATTTTGAATATGGACTATACATCAGATAATGTTAAATTTCCTGAGCGCACACACACACACACACACGCACACACACGCACACATGCACACGCACACACAGAGCAAGTTAAAATGTTAACAATTAGTGAATCCAGATGAATGATAAATAAATGATTGTAGAACTATTCTATGCTATAATTTTAAGAACAACTTTTCTGAAGGTTTGAAATGTCAATAATTAAAAAAAAACATATATGGGACTGAGGAAAGGAATGGAGATATATAGATTAAACAGGATTATCCCAGAGTTAGACATGGTCAAAACTGGGTATTGAATACACAGAGGTTTAGTATATTATCCTACTTTTTATGTATTTGACATTTTCCCTAACACAAAGTTTTAAAAAACAGAAAGATTCCATCAGATTTAATGGTTCCGATTCTCACTAAATGATGAGGATTAACTGCCATGAAGATTTTTTTTCCCTTTCTGTATCTTGCCCTCACCCCAACTCCTACCTAGCCCAGCTGCCATTTCCCTTGGTTGGATCCCAACTCCACCCTCTTCCCCCATTTTCATCCAGCCCCAAACCAAAGTGGTGTAGTTGTTGTTTGTAATTTTAATTTTAATTTATGGTGGTCATGGTAGGCCTGGGAGTTCTCCCTGCTTTTATACCACTGCCGTTTTGTGGAAAAAGATCTTTTCTTATAGGATTTTCACTGTTAGTGAAAAACTGATTTTATCGTCTCACTTAAAACCCTTCAAGTTCTGCCCATCCTTTTAGGAGAAAACTCACCACCCTGCACAGCCTTCCCCCCTCACTCTCTACCTCCTTTCCCTGGGTTCCGGGCTCATAGCCAGTGTAGGTCTTTCATTCTTATCGCATCGTTCTCCACAACTATAGAACAGCTGGCCCCTCTCTAGAATGCCCCTCTTTGCTTACTTAGTGCTTATTCAGTCTTCAAGTATCACTTCTTTATGAAATCCTTTCCTGGTCTATCTGGTTAGGATAAAGCCCCAGGATGGGCTTTTGTGGGAGTAGGAACATTTCTTTGGTAACATCCTAACTGAGCAGATTTATGCTTTCCTCTCTCACTAGGTTGCAAGCTCTCTCTTTGCATTGCTTACCTTGTGTCCATAGTAGGTACTTGATATTGATACATATTTTTTAATACATAGTTAAAAAATTTTTTTTCACTAAAAATTTTAGAATTTTGGTTTTGATAGAGTTCTATAGTATTTATCTTAAAAAGGATAAGAGATTATTTCAAAGTTTAATTTCAGTTTTCTTTTTCTTTTAACTGAGGCTAATTTCAGTTCTTAAGTTGATGTGGTCCCCTCTCAAAACATAGAAACATTATTGTCATAATGCTCCTTGAAAAGTTGGATAAGTCACTTGGTTTCTCTTTCCTTTCACAGTCGATGACTTCATGCAAAACGATGCAGCAGTTCACATCATTCTGTCAGTCCCCATCAAGGAAATATTGTTTTCCAAAATTAAAATTATGAATCAACTCACAGGAGAATGTCGTCAAATAAACAAAGAATCATCAGTTATATTACACTGCCAACTTTTTGATAAGCTTAATTCTTCTAAATGCATTTAACTTTAAGGAAGAGTAATACAATTTAATAACAACATAAAATGGGATCGTTTATCTTCCAAGTCCTAGATATTGGGCAGATGTCTTCTCCCTTCTTCTTAATATATTGTTTCAAACACAAAAGTTTTTTACTTTTCCCTTCTCCTCCTGATTTGTTTCTCCTCATTTCTATATATATGGTTTGGGGAATGAGCTCTATGTATATGTTTAACTAAATCGCTCATCAGGCTGTAGTTTTCACAGTTGTAAATCTCTGAGATTTGTGGATTTAAGTTCCCAAGGCAGTGCTATTTATATGGCCTAATACAATTTGGTAATTATTAGCATATTAGTAATGGTTATTTTAGTTGCAAGTGACATAAAACCAAATTCAAACTGATTTAAACAAAAAGAGAAATTACTGGCACAGGTAAGTGGGAGATGAAAGATGGATGCTGGTTTCAGGGGCTCAGATGGGGTGAATTGGCGCTTCCCATCTCCTGGCTTGCTTTCCTCTGTGCCAGCTTCATTCTCAGGTAAGCACTCTCCTTACCTGTAGCAAAGGAATGTTCATGAAGCAACACAGTAGGTCATTCACTGATACTGAGTGAACTTTGGATATTTGCAAATGAGGCAAGGGGCTCCAACTGAGACCAAACTGGGATTTGGGGTCTCCTTGTGTGTCTGTTCATGTGATCTGTACTTTTGTTTTCTTTTTCCTTTTTCCTTTCTTTATTTTCTTTTTTTTTTTTTTTTTTTTTTGGCTTAAGGAGAGGTTTTGTTATAAGGCTCTGGGAGACAGGCAAGGTGAGGAGGCATCACGTGGTGCCATGTCTCCTACATGACCCAAGAAGCAGTTTTTGAACCTCTGTGAGAAGCACAATTATAATAGAAGGTGAAATCAGTGCAGCACAGTTTGGATGCATCAAGGGCATGATAGCTTTGAAATGCTTCCAGGAGGCAACATCAGTGCAAGATAGGACAGCATGGCGCAGAGAAGGAATGACGAGCCCGAAGGCTATAGTCTCATTTTTGAACACCCTCTAGGAGACTTCCAGAGCTACTTGGGTGATTGGGGCAGAGAGGCAGATTGGGGCAGAGAAACAATGCAGAAGACATCATCAGAGTTAAATCAGAGTAAGTGAATGTGAAGATATAAAGAAATAGAGTATTGTGTGTTGACAACTATTTCAAGTTGATAACTCAGTAAAATACACTGCTTATATAGAAAGCCAGTGGCATTATCACAGGATGTTTTTCATTTGTTGCCTATAAAGAAGTCATGTTATTGCTCTGAATGGGCTTTCAAAGATAGAACCAGTGTTAGAAGAGCCGTTTCAGACATGTTGCAAATAACTGAGCAACATTAAGATTCCTCACAAGGAGAACACTCTTCTTATATAACTTCTTCTCTGATTAAAAGCATTTAAAATTTTTAAGAACCATATATAATAGAATTTCAGGGATTATACATTCAAATCAGTCATGTGGTCTACAAAAGTTAACTGTAAATTGTTATCTAGATAAAAGCCTCTATTACTTTTGTTTGTATAAGCTCGGATTGTAAATAAAACTGCTGCCAGAAGAATGCTCATTAAAGTGGATTTAAGATTCCAAATGAAAAGTTATTGATTTCAAAAAGGATAAACAACACTAAGCCTCTAATATCATCTGAAGTTAGTAAATTACCAATTTAGTTACTGTTATTTTTTTTTACTATCTTGATTATTTATTAAGTAAATTGTATAATATGTTTGAAATGAAACTGAAACATATCAGCCAATAGTTGTTTTCCACAGACATTTAGAAATTAATGATGCTGAAAAATGGTGATGAGTTTTGGTCTCCCTTGCCCCAAATTCCTAGCCCTCATAAAAAAAAAAAAAAAAAAAGTCTACTTCAAGATTACGATGGAAGTCAGATGATAAATTTTTAGCCACCAGCATCTAGCCAAGAGAGCCTGGCTTAGCCCTATCACACTTGCAATGTATATTTATGTGCTGTACCATTTGGCCATTATAATGAAAAGTTTTATCTGTCCCTGGAGGCAAAATTGAGTTATATATTAAATGACTATTTTCTTTGTTTTCTGCTTAGGTATGCATGTAATGTGGTAGCATAATATATATTCCACACTTGTTTCATTCCTGCAGAGAGATAATATTTTTGCAGCTGACATAGTAAAGATATCCTGTGCTTCCAGAATAAGAGAGAACATATTGGCAGGATAAAATACAGATGTTCCCAGTGTTTTTTTCTGCCTCATGGTTGCTTTCAGCAGAGGTTAACGTTTATGGGCATATTTCTCTGTCTTTGTTTGGACAGTTGGACACAGAAGTTCACAGTAAATTTAAGATTGTAAAAGGTGATCTCAAGTAAAGTATTTTAAAAAGATCTTAGTGGTAAGAAAATAACTTAAAAATTAATTTCCCCTACACCCTCACAAAAGGCTCTTTTCATAAGAATGTTGGAATCAAAATAACTTTCCCGCTTCTCTATAAGGAAGGAAATTGATGTATATAAAATCTTTTTCTTAAAGAATTTTTTCTCAAGTGAGGAGTAAATACAAAATTTCTCTGTCATAATCTAGAAAAAATAAATGTAAGCTTCTGAGACAAAGATGGTATCCTAATCACATGGTCGATCCTTTCTTTTTTCTCATTTCAGAAAGGAACAATCTAAGGAATGTAAAGGAAATATAAAGATATCATTGTGTATCATTGTCAGAAACTTCTCATCCAAATATCTCTGTAGCTGAGGAGTTTTAGCTGGAAGGGAGTGAATAAAGGTGATACCAATGAGCCACTACTCACATTTTGGCTGTTCACCCTGGAAAAACTAATTCTTCCTCCTTAAGGATAACAGAAAAATTGCCAGCTAAGAAATCAGTAGTTCAAATGAGGAGGATCAATCCTGAGCATTCAGATGAAATAATCTCTAGTAAAACAGATGTACTACAGAATAAAGGGAAGAACTTTGGGCTGGGAGCTAATTTTCTTAGATTCAGAAGGGTTTTATATTAAATTTTTTAAGTTTGGACTTCTACAAAAATGTAAAAACATTGAGAAACAAAAAATAAGTCTTGGAAGTTAACAAAAGAAAAAAAAGAGTAACTATGGGATATTTTACCGAAATGCAGATCATAAACTCTAAGAGTTAGTTCAAGAGAAAAACCAAGAGGCAGAAAATATTGAAGCACAAGAAGCAATATGGTTATTATAGGAGTTCCAGAAGGAGAAACTAGTATGAATGAAATGAAAATGAATGAAAAAGCAATAATCAAAGAAATGAAAGAAGACAATTTATTTAAATTGAAAGATTCAGCCTTTACATGAAAAAGATTTACCAAAGACTGGGCAAGTGTAATAAAAAGAAATCATACTCAGGTGATTTTCCACGTCCTGAATAAAGAATAAATGCTAGAAACAACCAACTAGGGGGGGGAAATTGTCACTGTGGGGGGGTGGGGTGGAGTTTGAATGGCATTAGACATCTTATTTGCAACACTAATGCTAGAAAGCCTCAGAAAATGTATAGATTTCTGGAGAAAAAATATTATGTTCCAAGAATCATATACCAAACCAAGCTATTATATTCAGGCAAGGGAAAATGAAAGTCTGGTTCAGATTTGTAAGAATTCAGAAATCATATGACTCATGTATGCTTTTTGAAAAATATAACTTAAAGTACACCTTCAAGCAAAAACTAATCTAAACAAAGAATTTAATAAAGATAAAGATATATTTTAGAAAAAAAAAGCGGTGAGCAATAAAAACAGATGTAAGTCTAAAGAATTGTTTGTAATGTGACTATGAAACTAAGTACAATTTGTAACAAAGGATTTTAAAAGAAAAATATATATTTAAGAAATATGTTCTCTAAAGATATGGGGTGAAGAGAAGGATGGAGAAAGAGAAAATAAAGAGTAATAAAGTTTTTATGTGACACAA
The DNA here is from genome assembly GCF_000151845.1 of Pteropus vampyrus. Lineage (NCBI taxonomy): Eukaryota > Metazoa > Chordata > Mammalia > Chiroptera > Pteropodidae > Pteropus > Pteropus vampyrus. Next base: position 9,898,512 of record NW_011888820.1, read on the forward strand.
GAAGGTTCATAGTTGTAACTGCACTCTTGACATTGATGAAGAATAAATTAAAACATGTTTTAAAAAATTTTAAACAAAACCAATTTAAAATGAGACCTTAAAGAAGAAAGGAAAAATGTGTGTGTGTGTGTGTGTGTGTGTGTGTGTGTGTGTGTATGGGGGGGTGAGTGGGGATGGGGAAAAGAGGGAGAGTGACAAAAAATATAATTAAAAGAATGCATGAAATAAGATGGAAAAAATAAAAATAAAAATATCAATTAGGTTCCTCTATTAACTTCTAGGGCATGATGGAGTAACTGCTATTAGATTTACCTTTCCACTATAACCTGAACAAAATATGTAAGGTGATTATATTTAGGCATTGAAAAATAGGCAGTGCAGGACTAGAGTCCTAGTGAAACAGGAAATATATGAGGTGAGCATAGCATTCAACCTGATTTGATGTCTAAGAGCAGTTTCCTGAATGTGGCACAGAAAGATGGAGCCCATATGAAGAATATCAATCTTATTGAGCTGAGGAGGCAGAAATTGAAACAAAGAGGATGAAAAGGCAGCTGGAATTTGCAGGATAGGGTTCCAGAGAGGAATGAGCTATAAAGAAAGAAGGTCTCAAAAGTCTGCGTGGTGATTGTTCTCAACTTTTTGACTAAGAGCTACTCTGGGCTTTGCATGTGCAGGTTAAGATTCTGTAAGACCTCAAGATTCTGCAAGACAGCAGCTATTGTGGAGCTAAGAAATGAATGGAAATGCTAGAGGTAATTCAGTGCTAAAATGTATTGGATTTTTGGTCCAACCATAGTGGAAAAACTCCACGGAGCACACCAAGCATTCAAAGGAGACAACAGAAAGGCCACACTTTAAGAACAAGAAGGAAGATCATATCCTAGGATTAAGATCAAAATCAATACAGTCTTGCCCAAATAAAGCATAAAATTAGGCCTAAAGGATCAAGAGAATAAGCTGGTTATGTAGTTACTGGCCAGAACCAAACACTACACCTTTAAAAGGGAGATGACATAATATATATATAGATGCTATACAACATATTATTCATAGCATGCAGCATACAATAAAAACAATTACTACATATGCAAAGAAATAGGAAAATGGGATATGTAATCAAGATAAAAAAGCAGGCAATAGAAATAGATCTTGATAATTATTCAGATTTAGGAGTTAGGACGCAGTTTTAAAAATAATGATTATAAACATGTTCAAGGATTTAAAGAAAAACATGGACATAATGAAGGAATAGGTGGGAAATCTCAAAAAAATATGAGCTATAAAGTATCAATTGAAAATACTAGAAATGACCATTTCCATCAATGGCTGAAGAGGAGATTGGGTACTGTGGAATAAAAAATATGAGAACTTGAAAATAGATCAATAGAAAATGTCAAAACTGAAAAATAAAAAAATAGATTTTTAAAACAAACAGAGCCTCAGTATCTTGTGGAATGATATCAGTTGTTCCACATATAATTAACATCTCAGAAGAAAAAGAACAAGAGAATGAATCAGAACTATTTGAAGAAATAATAACCAAAAATATTTAAAACTTGGCGAAAAAATCAGTTTGCAGATCTAAGAAGCTCATAAAATTCAAAGCAGTATGTCTTTCAAGATACTCTTTAAGAGTGGAGGTTAAAATTTTTTTCAGATGACTGTAAACTGAAGGAACTTGTTTATAGTAATCATGGCACTAAAAGAAATGCTAATAATGAAAACTATAAGATCCTATTGAAAGAAATCAAAGAAGATACAAAGAAATGGAAAAATATTCTATGTTCTTGGATTAAAAGAATCAACATAGTCAAAATGACCATATTACCTAAAGCATTATATAGATTTAATGCAATCCCCATCAAAATCCCATCGGCATTTTTTAAAGAAATAAAACAAAAAAATCATCAGAAGTACAAAAGACTCTGAATTGCCAAAGCCATCCTGAGAAAAAAGAATGAGGCTGGAGGCATCACTCTGCCCAATTTCAAATTATACTACTAAATGACAATAATCAAAACGGCATAGTATTGTCAGAAAAACAGATACATGGACCAGTGGAACAGAATTGAAAGTCCAGAAGTAAACTCATGTTTATATGGGCAAATAATTTTCGACAAAAAAGCCAAAAACATTTAGTAGAGAAAGGAAAGCTTTCTGCTGGGAAAACTGGAAGGCCACCTGCAAAAGAATGAAACTAGATTATTGTCTATTGCCACACACCAAAATTAACTCAAAATGGATTAAGGATCTGAATATAAGATCTGAAACAATAAAATGAATAGAAGAAAATATAGGAACTAAACTCAAGGACTTTG
>NW_011888820.1:9901977-9915836 GCF_000151845.1 Pteropus vampyrus
GTATTGTCAGAAAAACAGATACATGGACCAGTGGAACAGAATTGAAAGTCCAGAAGTAAACTCATGTTTATATGGGCAAATAATTTTCGACAAAAAAGCCAAAAACATTTAGTAGAGAAAGGAAAGCTTCTTCAATAAATGGTGCTGGGAAAACTGGAAGGCCACCTGCAAAAGAATGAAACTAGATTATTGTCTATTGCCACACACCAAAATTAACTCAAAATGGATTAAAGATCTGAATATAAGATCTGAAACAATAAAATGAATAGAAGAAAATATAGGAACTAAACTCAAGGACTTTGCACTTAAAAAGGATTTTAAGAATTTGACCTCAAAGGCAAGGGAAGTAAAAGCAAAAACAAATGAATGGGACTACATCAAACTAAAAAGATTCTGCACAGCAAAAGAAACTGTCAGCAAGGTAGAGACAACCATTGAATGTGAAAATATATTTGCAAGCAACACCTCCAATAAGGGCCTAATATCCAGAATATAAAAGGACTCATACAACTCAATAACAACAACAACAAAAAACGAACGATCCAATCAAAAAACAGGTAATTCTCCCTAGAGGACATACAAATGGCCAACAAATACTTGAAAAGATGTTCAACCTCTCTAACTATTAGAGAAATGGAAATCAAAACCACAATGAAATACCATCTCGCACCAGTTAGAATAGCTATAATCAACAGGACAAGTAATAACAAATGTTGGAGAGGATGTGGAAAAAAAAGAATCATCATACACTGCTGGTAGGACTGCAAATTGGTACAGCCACTATGGAAAACAGTATAGAGGTACCTCAAAAAACTAAGAATCGATTTACCACATGATCCAGCAATTCTCTACTGGATATTTACCCCCAAAGACTTGAAAACCCATATCCGAAAAGATATTTTCACACTGATGTTCATACCAGCATTATTCATGGTGGCCAGGACATGGAAGCAACCGAAGTGTCCTACGATACATGATTGGCTAAAGAAGCTGTGGTACATATATACAGTGGAATATTACTCAGTCATAAAAAGAGATGCAATACTGCCATTTGTGACGACATGGATGGACCTTGAGATAATCATGCTAAGTGAAATAAGCCAGACAGAAAAAGTTGAAAATCACATGCTATCACTTATATGTGGGATATAAACCTAAAAGTAACAAAGGAACAGGACAAACAGAGATTCATGGACATGGACAATAGACTAGTGGTTACCAGAGGATGAGGGGAGGGGTGAGGGGGAGGTAGATGGGGTAAAGGGGTCAAATATGTGGTGACAGAAATCTAACTATGGTAGGTGAACACACAGTGTAAATATACACACACACACACACACACACACACACACACATATATATGTATACATATATTTGTGTCTTACCGTTAAAGTGTAAAAAAAAAATTAAAAAAAAAAATAAATAAATAAATAGAAATGCTAAAGAAAGTTCATTGGGCTGAAGATAAAACTTAGAACTATAGAAAGGAATGAAAGTCATTAGAAATGGTAAATGTGGGAAAATATAAATGAATTTCATTTTCTTTAAATTTCTTTAAAAGAAAATTGAGTAGTTCAAGCAAGCAAAATAATAACAACGTGTGGTGGCATTTCTAACATACATAATAACATACATAAAAATTGTGTTGGATAAATGGAATTTTATTATTGCAAGATTCTTATATTCTACATGAAAAGTTATGATATTAATTAGAAGTAGACTGATAAGTATACTGTAATCCCTGGAGCAATGAGAGAGAGAGAGAGAGAGAGAGAGAGAACCAAAGAGGCAATAAAATAGAGTACTGAAAACATTTTATTGGCCCAAAGAAGGCAGAAAAGAACCAAAAAAGAAACAAACAAGATGGAACAAATAAAAAACAAATTGCAAGATAGTAGAATTAAACTGAACTAGATTAATAATTATATTCAATGTAAATACACTAAATATTCTAATTAATAATAAATTTCATAATAAAAAGGGTAAGTTCATAAAGAGGATACAACAATCTTCGATGTGGACTCTTCAAACAACTATGTTTAACATAGCTCCTGGCGCATGTAACTATTATTAATTGAGGATGACTCAACACAAGAAAAGCCATTAACGTAATTCACTACGTAAATAGATCAAAGGAAGAAAAACTCATGACATTTCAATATGGGCAAAAATGCATTTACTAAAATTTAATTATCATTTTTGATTAAAACCAAATAAACAGTAAGTCTTGGCAAGCTAGTACTAGAAACTTTCTTAAGCTGATAAAGGTTAGCATAAACCAAGAACAAATATCATATTTGATGTAAAGCATTAGAAACATATCTACTTAGAGATAAGATAAATTTGCTCCCAGTATTGTTGCTATATAACTTTATAATAGAGAGTCTAACTAATGCAATAAGATGAAAAAGACTACTATGACACATAAATATTATAAAGAAAAGCCACAGGTATAATTATTTTCAAATGTAAGATTGCCTTGAATATTCAAGAAAAAATTATTAGAATCAATAAAGAGTTCAGCATGATGATTGATAGAAAATTAGCATAGAAAAATCATTCCTTTCCTATGTATGATCAACAACATATTAAAGAACGAAATGGATAAAAGGGAATCCATTCTCAACAACAATAAAAACTATAAAGTGACTAACAAAAATATAAGATTCGTATGTTGAATACTTTGAAACCATAGGGAAAAGATGAAAGATCCATTAAATGTGGTTACGTAGCCCCTTTCTAAAGAGAAAATATATTTAAGACATCAATCCTTCCCAAATTAATTTAGAAATGTAATGCAACCCTAATCATTATTTTTTGTGAAACTTACAAGCTGATTCCATAGGTCAAATGATAAAGAAAATAACAAGTAATTGCCTGGTAAATTCTGAGAAGAAAAAATGGGAGAAACTGCTCTTTCAGAAATTAAAACATATTTGAAAACATAATTGTAAAAGTATAGGGTGGTACAGGTATAGGCAGAGATATTGATTAATAAGATCGAATAGAATTTAGAAACAGTATGTATACTGGGATTCAGCCTAATAGTTACAAGCTTTGACTCTCAAGCCACGATACATAGTAGCTGTGCATTCTTGGGCAAGTTACTTAAACTCTCATTGTCTTAGTTTTCTTATGTGTAAATAGGGACCGTTATGCCACCTATGTGTTACAGTTGTTGTAAAGATTAAATGAGTTACCATATATAAAGCACTTAGAAGAGTGCTTAGAATATAGTCAGAACTGCGTAAGTACTAGCTGCTATTAATGATAGCAATGGTAAACAAATCAGTTGGAAGATGTTGAATTATTTCTTAAATTAGAGCAAAGTTTGCTTACCCAAAACCAAATTTTTTTGCTCAAATTTGGTTAGCCAAAACAAAATATTTTTAAAGAAATACAGTTGGGGTGATTAGTAGTTCCATTTCAAAAGAAACATAGACACTTACCTTACAGCGTACCTAGAGAACTAAACATAAAATTGTTAGATGAAAACCTAGAAAAAACATATTCATAAGCTTGGGGTGAAGAAATCCTGTCTAAGCAAGATAGGAGACATTAAGTCATAAAGAAAAATATCTCATATGTATATATGTAAAAATTAAAAAAGAAACTTCTGTATGCAAAAAAAACATAATAAACAACATTAATAGACCATCCACAGTCTGGAAATACATTTGCAATATATTAAAAAAGGATTTATATCAATGTGAATCAATAGGGAAAAAATACAGTCCAGTAGAAAAATTAGCAATTAATATGAAAAGCAATTCATAGAAAAAGAAATAGAAATGTTAAACTCTACAATAATGTACAACCTCAAGGGGGTCAGAGAAATGTAAATTAATGTGATATATTTTTTATGAATTTTTACTCATTAGCAAAAATATAAAATCTTGATAATACCAGGATTGGTGAGGATATGGCAAATCCACACACTGATACTCTGTTGGTAGGAGGGTAAGATGACAAAACATTTTTTGGAAGGCAATTTTTTAGTATCTATTAGGATAAAACTGCCCATTTTTGTTGTTAGCGATTCCATGCTTGAGAGTTTATTCTAAAGAATATTTCACATGCACATGGATCTAAAGGTCTATATACAAGAATGATCATAGCAGAAATGTTTATTATAGTGAAAAATGTGAACAGCAAAAACCTGTCATTAGAAGATCAGTTAAATAAATTATGGTAAAGCTATAATGTTGAATATTACACATTATTAAAAAGGGAAAAGTATGTGTATTTCATATTTTTATAATATATATGTGGAAACTTTCCAAAGAAAGTGGAAAAAAGTAAGTTTCAGGATATTTCTTCATTTATTATTTTACACACATGCATGCGTGTATACATATAAATACGGGAGGGCATAGGAAAAATACTGAAATGAAAGTATTAAATTGTTAACCCCGTTTAACTCTGGGGATGGATGAGGGAGGTATAGCCTCACATTTTTAGTCTTTACACTTAGGAATAATTTTAACTTTTTATAAAGACAGCATGCTCTCTCACATCTTATGTAATAAAAGACAATAAAACACAATAGAAAAATAATGACCGAAGAAATCAGTACCACGAGGCAGATGATTTTCTCTACAATTGCTCTAAACTTAGTAGCTAATTTATAGGACTTTAAAATTGTTACAGAGCAAATACATGAAATATTTTAATTCATTTGATTTGGCTAACATAATCCTGAAAAATAAAAATACCAAAGCTAATACAACAGAGCTGCAGTTCATACTCTTAAGCACCAATGCAAACATTGAAAATAAAATAATAGGAAATTCAGTTGACAGACAATGGTGAAGTAATGTTTATTCCCTAAATGCAAAGGTGGTTTAATACTATGATAAATATTAATGTTTTTTATAGATTAAAAGAGACAAAGCACCTGACGATCCAGAGGTGATCTGCCCATTACTGATCCATTCATTCATTCAATAAATTTTTATCAAGCCAGTCATTATTCTCAGTTCAGTTCTGGTGTAAAACCAAAACTGATTCATACCTCCAGAAACAGACATTGAAGGGAGGAAAATAGACAACTAAACAAATGCTAATGAGAAAGTATGAAAAAATGTTTAGATAGGGAAAATACTAGAAACAGAAGAACTAGATGATCAAAATTTTATCTGAAATCAGGAGAAAATAATATTCATGTTAAGACAAACTAGGAATATTTCCATTCAAGTTGAGGGCCATGCCATCACTCATTCCCACTCTTAAAGATGTATTCAACAAGTTCTAATATGTATGACTCTTCATACATATGACTCTTCATACATATTCAACAAGTTCTAATATGTATGACTCTTCATACATATGACTCTTCATACATATTCAACAAGTTCTAATATGTATGACTCTTCATACATATTAGAACTTGTTGAATACATCTTTAAGAGTGGGAATGAGTGATGGCAGGACAGGTAAAAGAAGAGTCATACATATTGGAAAGCAAAATTACAACACACAACTATGATTACTTGTCCATTTATATGATTGTCTACCTAGAAAACTGAAGAAAAGCCAACTGAAAAAAATATTAGAAGATAGGTGTTTAGTAAGGTGGCAAAGCACAAGAAAAATATAGAGCTTTCTTATGTACTAGCAACAGTTATAATATAGAATAGAAAAAGAGAACATTATAATAGCAAAATATAATATAATATGCCTTGGCACAAACAACAAAAAATGCACAGAACCTATAACAAGAAAATAATAAAGCTTTAATATGAGGATAGAAAAGAAGTTTTATCCACATTTCTAGAGAAATACTCAGAATTATAATAAAGTCAATTCTCCCTAAATTATTTATCTATAAACACAATGTAATTATAATAAAAAAAATAGTAATGTAAATTTTTTTGGTGGGGGTTAAGAAACTATTTTTATTGAAAATTCTAATCTTTATTTTTGTCAAAGTTATACATATTTACATTAAATACAATGAGTTCTGCTAGCTAATAACAGCAATCCTTACTCTTTTGGGCTTCTGACTTCTGCTCCCAAAGTCAACAGTCTGACACTGAGCAGTTTTTACAACACAGGAGGATTTTTCTGATACTTAAGTTTTGCTTTTTAAATCTTTTTGGAGATCTTCAATTCATTTCCTATTGTGAAAAGATTTCGTTTTCTTACCTACTCCTCAAACACCAACCAGACTCCCTCCCCCTATGCAAATACACAAATGCACACACATTTTATCTTCTTCTCTTCACCCTGACAATATTTTTGGTTCTAACAGTATCCAGTGTTAAAATTAGCATGCCTATGTAAATATTATTAAATACAGTTTAGTCTCACAGTATCCTTCAATTTCCTTTCATACACGGCTTGTTTTTCTAGGAGTTAATAATTATCCACTTTTAAATTTGCTTCTTATTGGAGAGAGAGAGAGAGAGAGAGAGAGAGAGAGAGAGAGAGAGAGAGAGAGAACCAAAAGTAGGAACCTCTCAATTCAGTCAAAAAAAAAAAAAAATCTAAGAATTCCAGTTTTTCTTAAAGATATGCATCTTGGACCTTCCTTCCACTTCAGAATGGACTGGTTACTCTCTGGACTTGCTGCCCTCTTTTTTCAGTACCTTTCTTTCATTATTATCCTGGAAACATTCTTGCCTTTCCTGAAGTTGGAGTTCTCATTGGCTGGCTTCCATGTCTCTTTTATGGTTCATACTCTTGTTTGGGAGGAGCACTTCATCCAGTAGATTTCAGGGAACTGTGACATGGAACTGGCCTAGGAAAGAAATGCTACTGCCTCTGCCCCACCAGATGCTAGAAAAACTAGATACTGTCACCTCTGCCATTCCTCTGCAAACCAACCATTGGCATCCTCTGGGAAATCCGCACTGTGGTCACTGCCTCCAATATACCCAGAAGCCACGGCGATCATTTGTGCATGCCAGTTTAAAACTCTACCTGGCATTGTGTTTTAAAATTAAACTGTTAGACCCTTTTTAAAAAATACATATTTACAAGCCATGTTTCTAAATGTTAAGTAATATTAATATTGAAAGCATCTCCTTCATTTCTTCTACACAGGTTGGAATAATTTGAGCTAGATCATGTGCTGCCCAAATGGGTTCATTCTCATCAAGTTGGTGGGTAACACCAACCTGTCATGACAAATCTAGTTTATAATTTTAAGTAAACATATACTTTTTTACAGCTAAAATTTCAACAAACATAGTAACCCGTAACAGCATAATTGCAAGGTCGTAAGCCAACATTAGGTAGTCATATTAAAGATAAACCTTGAAGTATTATAAGAAAGCTTTGTTTTTAGCAAACAGACTTTTTGGTGACAAGATACAGAATAAGTCTAGTTTTCATTTAAATTTCTTGGTAATAGGTATGCACATAATTGCTAAATATTACTGATTATAAAGTTGTAAGAGCTAGCACAAGGAGTAAAAACACTTTCATTTTTTCGAATTCAAAAAAAATTAAGATTTGATTTTACTACTCTAGCATTTTTTAAATCAGATGATCAACTAAAGAATATCTTTAACATAGAGTTGAAATATAAAGATGAAACTATTTTCTGTAAGTCCATGGGTTTAATATTCTTAATAGAAGGATGATAACAGGAATCAGAGATTCATCAATCTGATATTTAACTTTACATGTCTAATTGTGTTCAGTATTCTTGCTTTGCACAGTGAATTCTCTTCCCCTTGGAATAAAAATGGAAAAAAAAATTTTAATCTCAGAATAACATGTGTTAGCATCAGTGTTCTCTCCTTGGGGAGAAAGACAATGTTAAGAAAATGAGATTGGTTTTAAGGGATTGGTACACAAATGAGGAAGAAAAATTTTTTAAATAAGAAATTACATGATGATAAAAGTTGTTTTCAAGCACAGTGCTACTTATATTCTACAAAACCAATCAGAGAAGAGTTGTAAGTACATTTATGTTCCAAGTTAGAAAACCTTTGGGTCACATATTATTCATCAGTAATTATTTTATATTTATTCTTCACTTCAGATTTTGAGCAATATGACTTTAGAAGACATGTGAGGAAAAAGGCATGGGACTGCAGGACAGAATTTATGGCCATTTATCTGAGTTTTTCTTACCTAATTATATGTCCGTTTTTTATTTTAACTGGGATATATACTTCTAGGGTCATGATTTTCTCAATCCATAACTTCTTTCATTTTTCCATGACCCCAAAATCTTTGTTTTGATCTTGCATTCTACTTGATAGTAGAAAATTAAACCAAGTCAATTTATCATTTCAAGGTTTGAGGGGTGGGGTTACAGGCCTTTGTTGCATTGACGTGTCAAGTGGGGAGACTGCGTCCCTGGATTATGTGCCCTGTGTGGCATTTGCTGTGACGAAGGAACTCATCTAGGTCCTGGTTGTCATTACCCATCTGTTATGATGGCTTTGTGTGGTTCTTGCTGTTGTGTCCCCTCATCATAGCTGCAAGGCCTCTCCAGGTCCTCCACCCACTTCTGAGCTAAATTTTCCAGGTTTTAAAGGTAACTTTTGGATGATTCTCATGCTACTCCGGGGCTGTGGGAACCTGGGGAGCTATCTCAAGCTCTCTCTGCATAGGTAGGCACCACCTAAATGTGGCTCAGGGCATAAATTAAGATGTTTTGGGCTGTAACAGAAAACTTATCTCAAACTGCCTTAAGGCAAGTTGTTAGCTCATATAACAAGGAGAGGTGAGCTTCAGAGTGTGTTGATCCAACAGTTTGAAAATGCAATTAAAGGCTTGGGTTCTCCCTATCTCTCTGCTCTGCCTTCTGCCTGTCATCTTCATTCTAAAGCATGCTCCTATCTTGTATATAGCTGCCTGCAGAAATTAGAGCTTACTCATTTATATCTAATTGGTTTCTCATGTTTCTCCCTTAAGAATGAAGAACGTTCTCAGAAGTCTCTGGCAAACCTCTCTTTATCTCTAGTTGAATAACCGGCTCACATGCCTATTTCTGAACCAGTTTTGAGCAAGAGAAATGGGACTACCTTTAGACCAAAATCAGGCTAAACCCTGAAGCTGAGGGTGAAATCACTGTCTTTTCATGTATTTGGCTGTGTGGAAGAGGGGTGAGTATCTAAATAAAGTATGGGATTTGTTAGAAGGATAGATGTTCTCTAGGCTATAATATCAATTGGGGTTTAGTTAGGAAAACAAATCAGTCTAGGAATGTCAGGTAGAGTGAGATTTAACCCAGGGAATTAAGTTCCAAAATCTTTGGAAGGGATGAACGAGAGAAAAAAGGAAGGGTGGGGGGAGGTAAGGTGATTTTAGTCGATGTTCAGGAACTCCAGGAAACCCAATAGGAGGCCACACCTGTCCAACCCTGAATTCCTCTGAGCCTCTTCTCTAGTGCCCCTGCAGAGCCATCATGACTGTTACAGGGGCACATGGCTGCCACAGCCAAAGCCAGGAGTAGTGGCTCTGCCTTCCTCCTTCCCTTTAGTCTTATTTATTAAAAAATAAAAACAAAAACAAAAAACAGATTTACTGAGATATACCATGCAATTCCACCAGTTACAGTGTCTGATTCACTGGCTTTAGTTTATTCATAGAGCTGTGCATCCATTACCACAGTCAATTTTAGAATGTTTTCCTTACCCTCTAAAAGAAACTCTCTTTAGATAACAACCCCCAATCCCAGTTCCCCTATCAACCTCCCCAGCCCTAAGAAACACATTAATCTACTTTCCGTCTCTATAGATTTGCCTATTCTGGACATTTCATATAAATAGAATTTTATAATATGTGGTCCTTTGTGATTGGCTTCTTTCACTTAGCACGGTATTTTTAAGGTTCATTCATGTTGTGGCATGTGTCAATACTTTGCATTACTGAATAATATTCCATTGTATAAATATACCACATTTTATTTATCCATTCATCAGTTAATGGCTTTGTGGCTTGTACCTACTTTTGGGCTGTTCTTGATAATGCTACTATGAACATTCATGTACAAGGTTTTGTGCGGATATATTTATATTGGGCATATATTTAGCAGTGAAATTGCTGGGTCATATGGTATCTCTAAATTTAATCTTCTGAAGAACTGCTAAACTGATTTCCAAAGTGGCTACACCATTTTACATTCACCCCAGCAGTGTAAGTGTTTGAGGGTTCCCATTTCTCCATATCCTTACCAGCACTTATTTTTATCTCTTTTTGATTAAAGCTTTCCTAGTGGGTATGAAGTAGTATCCCATTGTGGTTTCGATTTGCATTTCCCTGATGGCTAATGTCATTGATCATCTTTTATTGTGCTTATTGCCCATTTGTATATATATTTTTTTGAAAAATATCTGTCCATGTCCTTTCCCATTTTTTAATTGGACAACTTGTCTTTTTTTATTATTGAGTTATAATAGTTTTTAATATAGTCTATAATTTGCAAATATTTTCTCCCATATTGTGATTTGTCTTCTCACTTTTTGATAATGTCCTTTGGTACATAAAAGTCTTTGATTTTGATGAAGTCCAATTTATCTGTTTTTTTTTTTTCTCTTGCTGCCTGTGTTTTCAGTATTATGTCTAAGAATCCATTGCAAAATCTAAGATCACAAAGACTTGCCTCTATGCAGTTTTCTAATTATTTTTTCGTTTTTGTTCAAAGATTTAGGTCTCAGATTCATTTTGAGTTAATTTCTGTATATGGTATGAGTTAGAGGTTTAACTTCATTCTTTTGCATGTGACAATCTAATTGTTCCAGCATTTCATTTTAATCTTGTTCAGGTCCTTTCCACTGGTAGGTCCTCAGCTGAAACCTTCCTAGCAAGAGAAAGTGGGAAATGTAGTTTCCACACTTCTATCTGCTGTGATACAAGGAAGAGCTTAGAAGGGTGGAAACCAGCCAGTTGTATCCAGCAAACAATTAAAGTAAACATTATTCTTCTGTGAGGGTTTGTTGTCTCTTTGGTGTTTAAACATAAGCAGGCCACAATCACCTTTTATTCAAAGATTCTAAACATGCCTAGAATCATTTTATCACCCCCAAATCTTTAAAGGAGTACAGGATATAGGGCCTTAACTCATTTTACTCTATTTCTCTCCTTTCTGTTATTCCGTCTCCCCAGTCCAGAGAATCGTAAGATCGAGTCTAAGAAAAATGTCATAAATCTTTTTCGTATTTCTGGTTTACATGCTTTTGTTCTCTAGCTCTCTCTCCTTCCCCTCTTGATTGGATCCGCAAACCAAACTGCCTGTACTAAAAAGAAGTGTCTTGATAGAGATGGGGAAAATTTTGGATTAATACTTTCAAGTTTTATCCTGCCACTTATGGTCATGCTGCTGATGAGGTAGAAATAGAGATGAGGTGGGTGTGCGGTGGGGTGAATTCTTAAAGTTTTCGCTGAAACTAACAAAAGCCATGCTAAGATAAAAGCACAACAATAAAAAAATCCTACCTGCTTTAAGAAATGTATGTGGTCCTAGATGTTGCCTATCTTTAAAGATATATTTCATTGCATTTTTAAGTTTTGAAATGATTTGAAACACACTATGATAAACATTTTAAAAGAATGAAAGATAGTCTTAAATGTAGGGGAGATTATTTTAGATAGACTATGAGATAATAGAAAATGGCATTTTGCCTGACGGACTGGGAATATGGTTTCATGAAAGTGATGCCGTGCCTCAGAGACTTTGAGGAAGGGAGAGAGATTCTCAAGGGGGAGATGAATAATTATAGATAAGGAGCTAAAATTAATAGATAAGCAGGACATCGATGCCTTTGTTAGAAATTTCCAGTTTTGACTATGCAGATATTAGGAGTAACTTGGCAATGATTTTACAACTGTATTTTATAATAAACCATATAGACTGAACTGTTTAAACATCTTGGAGACTTTAATTTATTCAGCTTAAGAGCTTAGTTGAAGGGAAAAAAATAATGGAAAGTAAGCTGTAGGATTGCTTTTCCTGAATTCTAAATTTAGCTCAAATGTATTTCTAATCCTCTATGCCAGGGATATTTTCTTGAAAATGCATTTGAATTGTATAATCTGATCACCTTTATTAATATAGGGATTTAGATGGGCGTAAACATGCTTGCCATATTTTACTGTGTCAAATTTTAGCCTAGTTAATCCTGTAAATGATTAGCTAATTATATTCTGTCTGAATATCAAGCTACTTAACTTAAATCCAGTATGATCATAAAAGGTGAGTAAGTGTTCCGTGCCAATAGAAGGAATTCTACACTTGGTGAGCTTTGAGAAGGCAAAAGAAACTGCACCATGTGAACAAAGTCTCTACAAGATAAAATCCCCAGTATACTCATGACAGAAACCAAAAGGGAGTGGACTGTGAAAAGCAACACAAATTCACAACCATCGTTTTGGCTTGTATGACCCAAAGACAAATATTATTGCTCCTTAAACTGATTCTCTTCTGAAACTAGATGGGGAACATTCCATTGCCAATTGTATGAAATGCCCCTCTCCATTTTAAACTTAGATCCAAATGACCTTGCATTACAGATCAATATAAATAGAGAACTTTTTGATAAGCAATAGAAAAGGAAAACTGTGAGAATTCATGGGTGTAACAGCAATACAGCCCCCAGGGGAAATTTAAAAAAGGACCTAGTATATTCAAAGTATCTCTCACACTCAGATCATACCATCTCATTTAGGCCTCATGACAGGCCTAAGAGGAAGGCATCGCTATCTCTAGATGTGGAGACCTATTCGAGATACATAAGAATCTAGCTTATCTGATTCCAAATTCTATGCTCTTTTGGTTGCTACATTTTGACGACACTGTTTCAAGTATAAGAAACAGAAGGAAATAATTCAAATTAGCTTAGGAAAAAACAAGAAATTTATTGGCTTGTAAAACTGAAAAATATAGACACGATCCTTCTCATTCAACACTATCTGCTGCAGGCATAGTTGGACCCAGGGGCCAAATGGAACTCTTCTCAGTATATCTCAGTTCTACTTTTCCTGTGTTATACTATCAGGTAGGTTCTCAATCCTTCTAGCTTCAATCCCATGGGAAATGAGGTCCTCTTTCTTAGTTGGAACAGAAGTCTCAGGACTAAATCTCATTGTTCTGGCTTCATCTAAGTAATTATACACTATAAGCAATTTGAAATAAGAGTAAACATGCAGGACCAGCTATTTCAGAAAATGTGAATTCTAGCTCTTAAGCCTTATGTATAAATGTTAAAAATGCAGAAAGAGACTGCAGAATGACTGGACTATTTCTGAGATTTTTTTTCCATGTATATCATGGGTATAACCAGATAAATATAGCAGTTGATGCTGATCATCAGATGACCTTTATTTCTCTTCTGTTGAAAAGTTCTTAATCACACTGTAAGATCGAATATACATCTTCATTTGAATCTATATGATAATATATTGTATAAGATGCTTTTTAAAAATATATCTGATAGAGGGGAAAGCCAACATTTATCAAATACCTAGTATGTACAGGAGGAATCTAGGTACTTTACATCCTTTTTTCATGGTACACAAATGATTCAGTAGGTACTAGCCACATGTGGCTATTTAAAATTTTAGTTAAATTAAATTAAATTCAGTTCCTCAGTGGTACTAGCTACACTTTGAGTGCTGAATAGCCACACGCCTAGGGCTATCATGACGAATGGCGATGATATAGGAACATTTCCGTCACTGTAGAAAGTTCTGTTGAACAGCTCTGGATGTCTGTCTCAAGGTTTTCTTCTTTTTTTTTTGGAATGAAATCTAGCAATCTTAAGTCATGTTAAATATCCCTATGAAGAAATAGTCCAGAATGTGGTATTTTCTATAAAGAAAATTATCTGAGCTCTTAAAAAAGTCAATATCACGGGCAAAAAAAGCTGGGGTAGAGGGTATTGTTCTAGATTTTAAAGAGC
>NW_011888820.1:9915886-9926371 GCF_000151845.1 Pteropus vampyrus
GATCCTTCTCATTCAACACTATCTGCTGCAGGCATAGTTGGACCCAGGGGCCAAATGGAACTCTTCTCAGTATATCTCAGTTCTACTTTTCCTGTGTTATACTATCAGGTAGGTTCTCAATCCTTCTAGCTTCAATCCCATGGGAAATGAGGTCCTCTTTCTTAGTTGGAACAGAAGTCTCAGGACTAAATCTCATTGTTCTGGCTTCATCTAAGTAATTATACACTATAAGCAATTTGAAATAAGAGTAAACATGCAGGACCAGCTATTTCAGAAAATGTGAATTCTAGCTCTTAAGCCTTATGTATAAATGTTAAAAATGCAGAAAGAGACTGCAGAATGACTGGACTATTTCTGAGATTTTTTTTCCATGTATATCATGGGTATAACCAGATAAATATAGCAGTTGATGCTGATCATCAGATGACCTTTATTTCTCTTCTGTTGAAAAGTTCTTAATCACACTGTAAGATCGAATATACATCTTCATTTGAATCTATATGATAATATATTGTATAAGATGCTTTTTAAAAATATATCTGATAGAGGGGAAAGCCAACATTTATCAAATACCTAGTATGTACAGGAGGAATCTAGGTACTTTACATCCTTTTTTCATGGTACACAAATGATTCAGTAGGTACTAGCCACATGTGGCTATTTAAAATTTTAGTTAAATTAAATTAAATTCAGTTCCTCAGTGGTACTAGCTACATTTTGAGTGCTGAATAGCCACACGCCTAGGGCTATCATGACGAATGGCGATGATATAGGAACATTTCCGTCACTGTAGAAAGTTCTGTTGAACAGCTCTGGATGTCTGTCTCAAGGTTTTCTTCTTTTTTTTTTGGAATGAAATCTAGCAATCTTAAGTCATGTTAAATATCCCTATGAAGAAATAGTCCAGAATGTGGTATTTTCTATAAAGAAAATTATCTGAGCTCTTAAAAAAGTCAATATCACGGGCAAAAAAAGCTGGGGTAGAGGGTATTGTTCTAGATTTTAAAGAGCTTAAGAGAAATAAAAAGTAAAGGCAATGTTTGATATTGGTCTGAACAGAAACAGTTAAAATTTTTAAATGAGGAAATTTGATAATATATATATATATACCACTTTACCTATTTTTCTATTGATGGACACTTAGGTTGCTTCCATATCTTGGCTATTGCAAATAATGCTGCAACGAACATAGGGGTGCATGTATCTTTTCGAATTAGTGTTTTGGATTTTTTCGGATAAATATCCAGAAGTAGGATTGCTGGGTCATATTGTAGTTCTATTTTTAACTTTTTGAGGAAACTCCATACTATTTTCCATAGTAGGTGCACCAATTTGCAATCCCATCAACAGTGCATGAGGATTCCCCTTTCTCCACATTATCGACAACACTTATTGCTTGTTGATTTATTGATGATAGCCATTCTGACAGGGGTGAGGCGATATCTCATGATTTTAATTTGCATTTCTCTGATGATTAATGATGTTGAGCATCTTTTCATATGTGTACTCGGTCATCTGTATATCTTCTTCAGAGAAATGTTTATTCATGTCTTCTGCCCTTTTTTTAATCAGATTTTTTTTTTGGAATTAAATTGTATGTTTTTTTAAAATATATTTTGAATATTAACCCATTATCAGATGTATCATTGGTGAATATCTTCTCAATGGATCATATCTTTTAACACTTACATCTTTTACTTATTTGTAATTTGTTTTGATGTTGCAACTAAAGACCACTTTCATTTTTAGGTAGTTAGATGCTAGTGAATATTTGCTGTTTTCTTCTCTAAATTCACTATTTCTTTTTTTCTAGAAAGAGCCCTTAATTTTCATTTAGGGATACACATTACTTTAATTTTCTGGTCATGTGTTTTGGGTAGTACAGAAACAGAACATTGTAAGTCTAATATTCTTTAGCTTACTCTTTGCTAAAATATAACTGGCAGAAACCATTGTCTTTTTTAGTAGTTTGATAGGAAATTTAAAGAATAGGAGTCTGTTGAGATGTAAACAGACAAGCCTTCTGTTAGCCATTACATCCTATTACATATATAGGAAAAATGTTTAGAGAATTTAAGTTGTATGTTATATGTCTTACACCAGAAAGTGGAGTTTCTATGTCTGTTACCTAAGAAGAGTGTTTAGTCACAGCTCAGATAAGAACATTAAAGCACTATTAGTGTTTTCAAACAGAGGTTTTAATACAAGGGCTCAGATGCTTACAGAGCCATTGTAGGGGCTGAAGGAGGCAAGGCAGGGGACCACTAGCAACTTTTAGGTGCACCACCACAGAAAGTTAGAGAGCCTCTGTCTGCAGGAATGAGGAACATGCAGGAAGCTCCTGTTCATCTTCTAGTAATTTATGGTTCCACAATGGGTAGATTGGCAGGGGAAATTGAAAATTGAAGCCCCTCCAGAAATCCATTTGGGAGGCCTATACTATGCCTTCTACCGCTGCCAGATAAAGAAGAGAAATGACTTTGGCTTCCCTGCTGCTTTTCAAGTATCACATGAATTTATCTGTAAAACGAAGTCTAAAAATGTGTCCAGAACTCTGCTGGCTAGGGTGTCAAAGAAACATACTCTTCAGGCTTCCAGCCTCTGCAAAATAAAGAAGAGATAGAAGAATTTTTAAAGCTAGATGTCAACAGAGAAATCCAACAGAAGGGGAGAGAAGCTTTCCTTACAATATTCAAATGTTTATTTTAAAAATTCAAAGGCTCGTTAACTTGAAACGTTAAAAGTAGATTATGTAGGACAAATTTTTCTTAGAATAGTTGGTGAAGAAAGCAGTTAGAAGTTATAAACCACGTTTGTCATAGAGGACTGGTTTCACTCACCAATTGATAAGAATTAACTTCTTATGACATCATCTAATTTAGCAGAGCTTCTCAATTAGTGGGTCAACCAGCCCTAGATGTGGCTAGGAGTAGCTGAGCAGGGCTGGGGAACTGGAGAAGCCTTGCCACAGTATCCAATTCCCTGGTTTACCCCAGTACACCATATAAACGGAACTATCCTCTTAATGTACTATGAAAAAGGCTGCAAAGCGCTGCATTTTAGTAAAACCGTCTTCCGTTGTTTTATTGTGAATTATATTCCTGAACATGAAGGCTCTAAAATGAATTAATATACAAAAAATGTAAGGAAAGACTCTTTTAGGGCACTTGCTCTTCCTTGTGTGAATACATCATAGCTATATAAAGCTATAAATCTCAGGATATAATATTAATATTCCAGAGAGTAATGTTAGGCAAATGAAAAAGCTGGCTGATAAAAATTCCCTGGGTTTTCAGAAAATTTAAAGGCTTGATTAATTAATTCTTTATCTCCATCTCCTCCTCTCTTTCTTTACTTTTATAGCATGAGCGAGACAATTATTTCAATCTGAGAGATAAGAATGAATCTACTGAAAGTGTATTTGTACAATTTGGTAGTTTGGGCAAATGTATTAAATGAATTAAAGAAATTCATGTTCAGAAGTCTCTACTCTGAAAATAATTTTCTACTTAGAAAAGATAATTTCCAATTGGAAAATAAAAGATCCTCTACTGAGTTATAAAACTTTTGTTTGAAATATATTCACTATTGTTGAGAAATTACTGTGTAGAAGGATATCATTTGGTGCTTGAAATATATCAGTAAACAAAATAGACAAAGATCCCTGACCTTTAGAAGCTTATATTCTATTGGGAGAAAGACAGATATTACATAATACACATAAATAATAAGTAAATTATATAGGATATTAGAAGGTGAAAAGCAATGTGGAAAAAAAAAGTAGAACATTTCAAACATTTTAAAGGAGGATTAGTTTTGCTGAGTGGCAGGGATGAGTTACCATGGCTGATAGGAAGTCTCACCAAGAAGGGACAATTTGAATGAGACTTGAAGGAGATAAGGGAGCAAGCCACACATTCCAGGCAGAGGGAAGGCCCCTAAGGGGAAAACATGCCTGGTGTTTTTGAGGAAAAGAAAGGAGACCAATGTGTCTGGAGTGAGTGAACAAGAAGGCAGCAGAATATGTAAAGAACTACTACAACTTAACAACAAAAACAACCCAATTAAAAAAATGGGCAAAGACTTGAAATTTCTCCAAAGAAGATATACAAATGACCAACAACATTTGAAAAAGTGCTGAACATTACTTATCATTAGGGAAATGCAAATCAAAACCACAGTGAAGTACCACCTTGCACCTATTAGGATGGCCACTATACAAACATAAAAAATAAATAAAAAAATAAAAGGAAAATAACAAATGTTGGTAGGATGTGAAGAAATTGGAACCATTGTGCACTGTTGGTAGGAATGTAAAGTGATGCAGTCGCGTGGAAAAAGTGTGGCCATTCTTAGAAAAATTTAAAATAAAATTACCATATGATCTAGCAATTCCACTTTTGGGTATTTATCCCAAAGAATGGAAAGCAGGGTCTCTAAGAGATATTTGTAAACCCGTGTTCATAGTAGCATTATTCTCAAGACTCAAAAGGCAATCCAGTGTCCATCCACAGATAAATGGTTAACAAAATATGGTATATACATACACTGCAATATTACTCAGCCTTTAAAAGGAAGGAGATTATGACACATCCTACAACATGGATGAACCTTAATGACATTATGGTAAATGAAATAAGCCAGTCACAAAAACACAAATATTGTATGATTCTACTTACATAAGGTACCCAGAGTACTCACATTCATAGAGAGAGAAAGTAACATGGTGGTTGCCAGGGGCTCGGGGAAAAGAGAGGCGGAGAGTTGTTGTTTAATGGGTGTAGAGTTAGTTTTGCAAGATAGAGTTCTGGCAATAGATGGTGGCTAAAATAGCCGGGAACTCTCAGAAATGGTGCTAGAAGTGACAGTGAGCCACTTTCCCACCCACGGTGGCTGTCTACTGGGTCATTCCCAACAAGATGCAGAATCATAGTAATTCCCCCCACCTGAGAAAACTGTCCTTTGATCTTACATTCCTTAATAATTACTGCCTCATTTTCCTGTTGCAGTTTAAAGCAAATTTGAAAGTGTTGTAAAAACTCTGTCAGATACCACTTTTCCATGCTCCTGGAGGGATAATATGTCAGGCACCTGCTCCCCCATGAAAATTTGAAGGGCCAGTTACTTCCTGTTGTCCCAGGACTGGCAAGAGGGAATGCCAAACCCAAGTTCAGCCAAATGGATGCTCTCTCTTATGACTTTGATCTTGAGAACATGATAAGAGGACTAAGGTAAGAAATGGTTCAAGTTCATTAATCTCTGTGGAGACAGCATGACTAGGCTGTTTCTCTCTGAGTCTTTAGCATTAATCTTCCTTCCCAGTCCTCTAGAGGGGTTCCTTCTAAGTTTTCAACTTAGGTCCCACAGCTTCCCATCTCTTTTGGAGTCCCTCTATAGTGCTCTCCCCCAGTTTTGTTTTTTATTAACTTAGTCAGTTGGTTGTTACTTGAAAACAAGAACCTTGATCGACACAGTAAGCACTGATATTGCAGACAAAAGGAGATCATGCTGCAGGAAATTTTTTTTCCTGATACTCGTATCATTGCAATGGTCAATTTTCTTTTCACACACAGTTATCAGAGTCTTTAATATGCAGACTACTTAGATATATTTATTCCAAATTGGAATAGACTTATTTATTGAGTCAAATGTTACCTTTTAAAAAACAATGTCAGGAAGATATTAATTTCTTCACTTCTCTCATGTTCTATGAAGCTTCTTTCCTATTGAACCACTTTCAAATGTGATATCTTCCACAGGTATTCTTTTACAAGAATATCCTACATAGGCATGTTATCGGTTCAGGAGCTTCTCCAAACATAGTGTTACGCCAGGAAATATATCAGTACTGCTTTTACAAACTGACAGTCCAGATACATTTGAGAGCCATAAAAGTAATTTAACATTTAAGTAAAATGAAAAAGAATAGAACTTAGCAACTCAAGGTGCATTCCGAGAGATAGAAACATCCACCTAGGAGTTTGTTACAATGAAGGCCCCATCCCAAATACTGAATCAGAATCATACATTACCAAAATCCCTAGGTTTTTAACATGCACATTGAAGTTTGAGAAGCACTAGAATAGAAAAAATCAGAGGACGTGATATACGTGTGTTGTTTAATGAAACTTGTTCAATTATATACATATGAAGGTATGAATTTGGTCATGATGAAAATATACTTTTTACTGTGGTAAATTCTTTTACAGTAAAAAAAAAATTTGGAGAGAGTAATGTAAGCAAGATGGCCCAATAAAATAGCCCTTGTCACATCCCCCTCTTCAACAACAACAATTTGGCATCAATTCATGGACAGCAGTGGGGTCTGGGACCAGATGGCCAAATGATCCAGAAGGTGTCTTTCCCACCTGTGTGTCAGCTGGGAAAATAGATGTACAGACCTCGGTCATGGCTTTGGACCAAATGTGGCCTGTGAAGCAATTTAATCCCTCTTGGCAAGGTTCAAGAGCCTATGGAGACATCGACTTAGATGATCACGCACGGATGAGAGAGCCTTTGGGAAGTCCAGGAGTCTAATGGAAAAGTTCCAGCACACTAATGGAGCAAAAATAATCCAAGCACTGGAGAAGGTAAGAGGAATAGTTTAACTTTGCTCATGTTACCCTTCTCATGGCACAGCTCAGTGCGATGAGATCCCTTTTCTACTTGTCTTAGGTTGCTAGGTTGACTTGATTTCCTTTATCGGAAATATTACCAGACAGGTAAATTGAAGGAATGAGAAGATATCTGGATTTATAAGGTAACTGAAAAAAAATTCCATGAAATCCTTGTAGCTGAGATAGAGAAAGCGGACTAGATGTAATAGAGCTGTAATTATAAGTGGCTGGATGACCTTACTACAGGATGTGAAAAAATATAAATGGAAAATGAACTCTTTGTTAGAATATGCCTTTGACTTTTACCTACTTCCACATGTTTAACAAGTATTTGCTCAAGAATATTGTGGCCTGCTGATCAAATTTCAGATATCTTGATTTTGCATTAGCTAGCTAATATACTAAGACAAGAATTAAACTCTACCAACATCTCAACAAGTTCTAAAATGGATCACATATAGAAAAATGGAATTTATAGAGGTAAATGAATAGTCCTATAAAAATTACAATGAAAATACCAACTAACCGTATAGATGACATTTTAAAAGTCAGGCTTAATAGCAAATATGAAAAATAATTTGGAGTTTAAGTAGATTCTATGCTAACAGAATAGTATAGTTACCAACAATAACAAAAAGACCCATTTAATCTTATATTATATGAATATTGCTTATAGTATTCAGAATAAAGGCAGTAAAAGTCTCACTGTTAACCAAGCTATTCAGGCATTATCTACAATGCTTCACGTGTTCATTTGGGTACCACATGTGTATTATCTGGAGTTCTTTGGATGAAAGCAAAAAAACCAAGTCTATCTAACTCAATCAAAATAAATAAAACCATACCGAAAAATGTGAAGGAATTTGTTAAAAAAGTAGCTCCTAAAAAAAAAAAAATCAAACTCTTATTCCTTTTCTGGCCATGAAGGAATGACTTATGTTCCTGCCCTAAACAACTAAAAATTGGACAAAATATATGAAACAACATTTTTCAGGCACTGAGGAAAAGGACTGTGAACCCTGAGAAAAGGTAAGCAAATGAGGTGAATCCTAGAATCACTCTGGCTTTCTGATTAGAGTTACTCCCTGTACCATAGTGCAAGGAAGTACAAGAAAGACAGACTTTGGAATTCAGGAAAGGTGAGGGGGCTGGAATTTGGAAGGCAGTAAACTGAAGAGGAGATCATTACACAAGGAAAGACCTCCAGAGATTTGCATAGGGTCCTTCTGTTGCTGAATTATAAGCCATAATGAAAAAGGTGAAACTGTACAATACCACATACAAACCAATCAGGAAGCTGTAAACTGATCAATTCCCAGAGTCTTTGCAGGACTGATAAACAGAGTGAAGACTGAATAGTCTTCAATGAATACCTGGGGACATTCAATGGAGATCCCAGAAAGGTCATGCTTTATTATAGTGTATTAGTCTGGGTCTAGTTAGGAGATAGGAACCACATAGTAGGTTAAACGGGGATGTTTTAATATAAAGAATTATTAACTCTGGTAAAACATGACCATAAGATATGACAATTCTGTATGATACTCCAGGGCTGAGAAAGTACTCAAGAAAGAAAAAATTTTAAGGGGTTCAGATCACATTGAAGAAGATATAGTTTAGTCTCCTGAACAGCAAAGAAGTTAGCTGGTTTGCCCAGGCTGGAGTTGCTCTGAAGTCTCTAAGCCATTAGGAGGGCAGGCAAAACATTGCTCATTAGTAACAGATAATGCTAGGAGGCAGAGAGAGAGTAGTAACTCTGTGGGAACTCTCTGGACCACAGATGAGCCACACAGGGGCCCATAGAGAGAACAGTAGCTTAGCAGCTACCCTCCAGTTCACAGGCAAGCGGTGCCGGGAGTTGTAGAGGGTGCAGAGACTCAATGGGAAACCACTGGACTGCAGGCAAGCCATGATTGTGGGACTAAAGAGGAAATTGACTGCGAGTGTGGGCAGGAGGCTTTGGAGTGATGATGTAAGCAGAAGACCTTCGAGGCACTAGTTTCTTGCCTAAGAGGGCTGCAGTATTTAGAGATTTTTTAAAAAACATGAAAATCTGGTTATGCTGAAAACTATAAAATATTGCTGAGAGACGTTAAAGAAGACCTAAATTAATGGAGAGATACAATGTGTTTGTAGATTGGAGCATTCAGTGCTGTTAACATGTCAATTTCCTTGAAGTTATCAATATATTTAAGGCATTCTCAATCAAAATTCCAAAGTGAGTTTTTAAAACATTGACAAGCTAATTCTGAAGTTCATTTAGGAGATTAAAACAACAAATCTTGAAGAGCTAAACAAATTTCGAAAAAGGCATAAAGCTCAAAAATTTATTATTCCTAAGCAGAAGTCTACTATAAAGCTACAGTCATCCAGACAGCATGGTATTGGCATAAGAATAGAAATGTAGATCAAATGAAAAGATAATGACTTTAGAAATAGACACATTCTCACATGGCCAATTTATTTTCAGTAAAAGTGCTGTGTTATTCAACAGAGAAAAGATAATTTCATCAACAAATTATGCTGAAACAACTGAATATCTATATAAAAAACAATGGACTTCAGCCTTTACCTCATACCAGACACAAAAATTAACTCCACATGGATCACAGACCTAAACATAACAGTAAAACTATAAAATTCTGGAAGAAGCATAGGAGAAAATCTTCATGTCCTTGAGATAAGCAAAGATTTCTTAGATAAAACCTAAAGACCACAACTATAAAAGAAAAAATTGATAAATCAGACATCATCAAAAAAAAAAAAACCCTGCTGTTTTAAAGATGACATTAAGAAATTGGGCCTCTAGGTGCCATCCTGCGGCCCCATGTGTACGCTTAATTTCAGCTGGTCTGCCCAAGACCCCCCGAGTGCCAACCTTAGTCCTACCCCACCCAGCCCTGTAAAGATGAAAGAAACTATCATGAACCAGGAGAACTTCATCAAACTGCAGGCACAAGTGCGCATTGGTGGGAAAGGAACTGCTCACAGAAAGAAGAAGGTGGTTCACAGAACAGCTACAGCAAATGATAAAAACTTCAGTTCTCCTTAAAGAAGTTGGAGTAAACAATATTTCTGATATTGAAGAGGTGATTACATTCACAAACCAGAGAACAGTGATTCACTTTAACAACCCCAAAGTCTGGGCATCTCTGGCAGTAAACACTTTCACCATTATAGGCCATGCTGAGATAAAACAGCTGACAGAAATGTTACCCAGCATCTTAAACCAGCTTGGTGCACAGTCTGACTAGTTTAAGGAGACTGGCTGAAGCTCTGCCCAAACAATCTGTGGGTGGAAAAGCACCACTTGCTACTGGAGATGACGATGATGATGAAGTTCCAGATCTTATGGAGAATTTTAATGAGGCTTCCAAGACTGAAGCAAACTGAATTGAGTCAACTTCTGAACAAGATAAAACTCGAAGTTACCGGGAGCTGCTATTTTATATTATGACTGCTTTTTAAAATTTTGTTCATAGATAACAATAAAAATCTCAATCTAATATTTTTAAGCCCAAGCCCCTTGGACACGGCAGCTCTTTTCAGTTTTTGCTTATACATAAATTATCTTTTGCAGTGAATTAAGGTGATGAAGCCTAGAAATAAAGTTTGAAAACAAAGGTTAATAAAACTCTTTGCCTAGTAAAAAAATAATGGAAAGGCAAGAGACAGACTAGAAGACTATATTTGCTATACACATATCTGACAAATGTCTGGTATTCAAAATATATAAAGAACTGCAAACCAAAAACAAGAATATAAATGACCTGATTAAAAATTGGGCAAAAAAAATTGGGTACGTCATCAAAGAACAAATGGCATGCAAGCACATGAAAAGGTGGTAAATATCTTTGATGGTCACCAT
>NW_011888820.1:9926421-9937900 GCF_000151845.1 Pteropus vampyrus
TGTGTTTGTAGATTGGAGCATTCAGTGCTGTTAACATGTCAATTTCCTTGAAGTTATCAATATATTTAAGGCATTCTCAATCAAAATTCCAAAGTGAGTTTTTAAAACATTGACAAGCTAATTCTGAAGTTCATTTAGGAGATTAAAACAACAACAACAAATCTTGAAGCACTAAACAAATTTCAAAAAAGGCATAAAGTTCAAAAATTTATTATTCCTAAGCAGAAGTCTACTATAAAGCTACAGTCATCCAGACAGCATGGTATTGGCATGAGAATAGAAATGTAGATCAAATGAAAAGATAATGACTTTAGAAATAGAAACATTCTCACATGGCCAATTTATTTTCAGTAAAAGTGCTGTGTTATTCAACAGAGAAAAGATAATTTCATCAACAAATTATGCTGAAACAACTGAATATCTATATAAAAAACAATGGACTTCAGCCTTTACCTCATACCAGACACAAAAATTAACTCCACATGGATCACAGACCTAAACATAACAGTAAAACTATAAAATTCTGGAAGAAGCATAGGAGAAAATCTTCATGTCCTTGAGATAAGCAAAGATTTCTTAGATAAAACCTAAAGACCACAACTATAAAAGAAAAAATTGATAAATCAGACATCATCAAAAAAAAAAAAACCCTGCTGTTTTAAAGATGACATTAAGAAATTGGGCCTCTAGGTGCCATCCTGCGGCCCCATGTGTACGCTTAATTTCAGCTGGTCTGCCCAAGACCCCCCGAGTGCCAACCTTAGTCCTACCCCACCCAGCCCTGTAAAGATGAAAGAAACTATCATGAACCAGGAGAACTTCATCAAACTGCAGGCACAAGTGCGCATTGGTGGGAAAGGAACTGCTCACAGAAAGAAGAAGGTGGTTCACAGAACAGCTACAGCAAATGATAAAAACTTCAGTTCTCCTTAAAGAAGTTGGAGTAAACAATATTTCTGATATTGAAGAGGTGATTACATTCACAAACCAGAGAACAGTGATTCACTTTAACAACCCCAAAGTCTGGGCATCTCTGGCAGTAAACACTTTCACCATTATAGGCCATGCTGAGATAAAACAGCTGACAGAAATGTTACCCAGCATCTTAAACCAGCTTGGTGCACAGTCTGACTAGTTTAAGGAGACTGGCTGAAGCTCTGCCCAAACAATCTGTGGGTGGAAAAGCACCACTTGCTACTGGAGATGACGATGATGATGAAGTTCCAGATCTTATGGAGAATTTTAATGAGGCTTCCAAGACTGAAGCAAACTGAATTGAGTCAACTTCTGAACAAGATAAAACTCGAAGTTACCGGGAGCTGCTATTTTATATTATGACTGCTTTTTAAAATTTTGTTCATAGATAACAATAAAAATCTCAATCTAATATTTTTAAGCCCAAGCCCCTTGGACACGGCAGCTCTTTTCAGTTTTTGCTTATACATAAATTATCTTTTGCAGTGAATTAAGGTGATGAAGCCTAGAAATAAAGTTTGAAACAAAGGTTAATAAAACTCTTTGCCTAGTAAAAAAATAATGGAAAGGCAAGAGACAGACTAGAAGACTATATTTGCTATACACATATCTGACAAATGTCTGGTATTCAAAATATATAAAGAACTGCAAACCAAAAACAAGAATATAAATGACCTGATTAAAAATTGGGCAAAAAAAATTGGGTACGTCATCAAAGAACAAATGGCATGCAAGCACATGAAAAGGTGGTAAATATCTTTGATGGTCACCATCGTTAGTCATTAAGGTAATGCAAGTTAAAACTATAATGAGATACCCGGTGGAATGGCTAAAATAAAAAGACAAGCAATATCAAGTGTTGGTGAAAATATGGAGCAATTCTGATACATTGCTGATGGGAATGTAAGATTATGTGTTTACTTTAGAAAACAATTAAATAATCTCTGTTATGTAGTTAAACACACACTGTAGGAACCAGTAATTCCGCTCTTATGAAATAAGAGAAATAACATATGTCCACAAAAGAACTTGTACAAAAATATTCCTAGCAGCTTTATTTATAATGAACCTAAACTGGAAACAGTCCACATGTCCGTCAACATGTGGTGAATGGGAAAATGGTGGTATATCCATGCAATGGAATAGTACTCATCAGTAAGAAGAAACAAACTGCTTATACAAACGACATTGATGACTCTCAAAAACATTATGCTGAATGAAGGAAGCTAGAAATAAAGAAATACATACTACGTGATCCCATTCCAGAAACTCTAGAAAAGACAAATCTAATCTATAGCTACAGAAAGCAGTTCAGTGGACCAGGGATAGGGTGGGGTGGGGAACTGACTTCAGAGGAGTGCAGGAGAAATTATCAGGGTGATGGAACTGTTCATTATCTTGATTGTGGTAGTGGTTACATGGGCGTATACATTGTTCAAAACTTATCAGACTGTACATTTAATATGAGTACAATACATTGAATGTAAATCATATCTCAAAGGCGATTAAAAAAGTTAAAGGAAATAGAGCCACTCGATTTCATAAAACATAAAATTTGGGGGATTAAGTGACATAAACTAATGGCCAATCTCTAGAACACTGTCATATGGATCATTCAGCTCTAGGTGTATTTGTTCTTATGCCGCTCTGATCAAAGTTCGGATTCCTGGCAGGAAAGGTCTGAGGGGACTAGTTTAGGTCCTGGGCAGGGAAACCTGGACCATTCTGACTGTCCTCCCCATCCAGAGTGCACTAATTGTAGCAGGGGTGGTCCTCAAAGAAAAATGGATGTTCTATTAACCAGAAGAAGGCGCGATGTTTTCAGGAGTGACTAAGGAGAATGGTTAGGGACTTCAAACATACATTCATTCATTCCATTTAAGCATAATTTTAGCATGGACTATTTGCCAGATGCTGTTATTGAATGGGGATGCATGTGTATTGGAGGTCTCTCTAAAGAAAAAGAGTTCATGTTAATGTCAGGAAGAGAAACCTGGTCAGAGAGGATCGTTTGCGTGAGTATGGCACGCAAACTTTTTTTTTTTTTTTTTAAAGTGGAAGAGGATAGAAATCAGCTGAACATAAGAAAGAGCTTTCCAGCAATTCGAAGTTTGTTTTTGCTTGGGTCATCCGGACGCGGAGAAATTCTTTAGTAAGGAAGCGGAAGATGGATAGAAAAGTAGATTTCGGAATTCACGTCCTGCCCAATCCACAGACGGAGAAAAGACTCCATCCATTTAACTATCCCTGGGTCTCCTGGGACCCCTTGGCGAGTCGGCAGAGGGAGCCATTCCCCAAGAAATCTCCGCGCGAGGCCTCACAGAGATTTTCTTGCGGGTCGGAAGAGTTGTCTCTCCGCCCCGCCTCTGTAAAAGCAGGTTCCCTTCTCCCCACCCATCTCCCCACTTCCCCCGCATCTCCCCTACCTCCCCTCGCTAAGTCCCGTCCAACCTTCCCAACCACTTTGTTGCAGCTTCGCACACTCTGGTACCGCTAGGTCATCCATCCCTTTCCTTTGTCCCACATTTGCATTCCTTCCCTGGCACTGCTGGGGAAGTGCCGTCCATTCAAGCTGGTCGCTCGGGTGCTGGCCCCAGTGCCCTGAATCCTCATAGAGGGTCTAGAGCACCATCCAGGGACTTTGGCGAGGGGGCACGCACTGAACTTGAGTCGGTACGCAGACAGTCACTCTCTCTGCCATTCCCTGAGGTGACCTCTAGGTTTGCCAACTTCGTGACTGGATTATTGGCGGGGTCACTTTCGGGCGGTGGAAGCAGCTCAGGGCAGGGGCGACCCGCGATCCCGGCGCAGGAGTCGGGCCGGGCTGATCCCCCGGTTGCAGGAGGGACTGTGCGCGACGCCAAGCGACGCCCCCCTCCAGTGGTCACTACTCCGGCGGCAGCAGCTGCAGCAGCGGCAACTGCTCGCATCCCGGCCCTGGCTCGGGTTACTCCCCTCCTCCTCTTCCAGCATCTCGAGCCAGAAGGGGAAACCTTATTCAAGTTTGCAGCGAGTACTTTTCCCGGTGCGCAAAACTGGGGGTCTGGAAACCCACTGAGACCGGTCTCCTAATCCGCGTCTCCACCTTTGAACCTGAACGAAGACTTCCAAGTATTGCTCTCGTCTGAGACGCTGCTTGGAGGGTAACTGCGCTGTTTGGGACAGATTGTGCTTCTCGGCGGGCGTTGGGTGAAAACAGGAGAAAAAGTGTTGCGCTGCGAATTTCAGGATCTCGTGACCTGGTAAGAGTTGGGCAAACTCAGTTCTGGTGGCCAGTGGACATTGGCCGGATTCAGGATGGTTTCTTATGGGCGAGGGGCACATTTTCCTTCGCCAGGATACCCGGGTGCCGCGTGAGGTGGCGCGAGACGGGCTCAGTCTGGGTTGTTTACGTGTCTCGGTGGTTTATTGTTATTGTTTGCATTTGGTTTTCTTTCTTGGGGCTTTGGAGGAACTTCTTGGAGTATTTTTCATGGGAAGACATCCCATTACGCATTTCATTTTGTACAATTTCTGCCCTTGGGTTGCCTTGTCTGTCTGTGTGTTCTGTGTTGATGGGTGTCATAGCTGGGTATAGAGAGGTTTGAGGGAATCAGACTGAGAATGAAAAGCAGTTTCAGCTGAGCCCTTCCTTTGAGATCAGCTTTACTTCTCCTCTGGGATCTTGACTTGTTTTCTAAACTTTTTCTCCAGTGTTTGATATTCAGATGGTGCGGGTAGACTTGGGATAGTCCCTCTTCCTGCGTTCTCAGCGTCCTTTCGGGGTGCTAGGATTGCAGACTGAATTAGACTGGAAGGGACTCTTCCTTGTAGGAATGCCTGTGTCTTCAGGGAATGCTGGGAGAGGCGATTCTTCAAGCCATAGTTACCACGGAGGGATCTATCTCGTGTTGGTCTTTTAAATTCCTTTGATCTAGGATTTTTACCCCTGCTTTAGGGAAATATTTTGTCCTTTTTATTTTTTCTTTCTGGAGGTCAGAATGATATCACTGCGTAAATGAAGTATAATGATATCTTTGGTGCTTTTTTCGAAAATATCCTTACACAAGGACCCAGACTCTGTAAGGAAAGTTGAAGTTCGAGATTTTATTAGCCCAAAAGTTCTTAGGCAGTGATATGCATACTATCCCAAGGCAGAGGAGAATGACATTCCTTCTTGGTTCTCCTTATATTCCTCCTTTATAACTTGGGTCTCACTTTGTGTATGGTCTACCCAACTAAAGATGCTCATTCCATATGAATGAAAAGACTGGGACCAGATCATTTTCTCCAGAAATGCCTTCTTCCTGACATGACTGTTCCAAGAGGTCAGCTTGCAGGGTTTGCTTTGCTGCTCTGTGGTCAGAGAGTTCAGTTGATGGTAAGCTCTGGGACCAGGTAGCCTGGGTCATCTCTCAACTCTGTCACTCTCCAGTTGTGTGATTTTGGGTGTTACTTAACCTCTCTATCCTCATCTATAAAATCAGAATGATAATAACAATGCTTACACCAGAGGGATGTTAAAAAAATTAAATGAGGTAATGTGTATGGTGTGCTAACAAGCTAACAAGATAATAAGCATGTATTAGCCATTATTATTACTGTTACTATAATTATTAAGCTAACATTGGTAACTACTGCTGTATCAAGACAATATAAGTTTTATTAGCTATCAGTAATTTTTAGCTATTGTTTCTACTTGGATGGCCCTTGAAGGCTGCACTTATATGGGCTTTACTCCCACCTAGAACATGATGTATTGTCAAACTTGGGTCAGACATGAGCTTTGCGTTGCTTCCAGCCAGGGACCCTTTGGTGGAATGGAAGGTGCATGTGGCAAGCCTGAGATTTGTAGAGGAGGGATTATGGATGCCAGAGGGTTCTTGGGACAGGCCAGCAGGTGGGAAATCTCTACTTAGTTTATAATCTGTAAACTACACTGCCTTAGGAATTCCTTGCATTAATATACCCCCTTTAACCTATTTTTTAGAGATCAATCATTTATTCAATAAATGCATATTAAGTGTCTATTACATTTCAAGGACTGCTCTAGGTTCTATGTTAAGTTTGTTGGCTTCATTTTAAAAATGGATATGCATCAATATTTGCTTTAATGCCCTCCCTCCCCCATTTCAAGCATTTTAGGGCTTTGTGTGATACCAGCACCCTATAAATTAAATCCTGCATACTTTTAAGCAATAATGAGTTCAATACCTGTTAAAATAAACAGCATGTATTGAAGAATTGAACAAAATATTCAGTATAACCCCTGCAGGGCACTTCTTCTATCAGCTTTATCATATGTAAACTTGTGTGGGGAGGTGGGAAAAAAGTTGGATAATCTAGTGTTCCTTCTGGCTCTAAGATCCTTAAATTAGCGGCCTTACTTGATTGGTGGTTGTTTTTAAATCTCCTTTTTCTCTTTTAACATTTGTTTTAGGTCCATCGTTGCATGTTAATTAAAGTGAGTAATGACACTAATAATTAGTAAAAAAGAAAAGAAAAGAAAAGAAAAGAAAAGAAAAGCATTTAGTTCTGCTTGTATTTCATTAGCTATTCTCAGACTTTGATATACATCAGAAGCATGGAAGGGGACTTTGATAAAAAGATTAGATTGAATTGTGAGAAATTGCCAAAATTTGACCATTCTGACCTACATAAAATGTCAATTTCGTATCATTCAACCTAATATAAATCCTGGGTCCCTCCTCTATGATTCAGATGCAGTAAGTCTTGAGTTAAGTGTGAAAAGTCTGCAGTTCTACAAGTTCCCCAGATGATAAAAACCCAAGTCACATGCTCATTTAGCAGCAGTGGATTTATCTTTCTCATGATTGTCTCCTTGGTCTAATAGCATATTTCTAAAATACAAATCTGATCATGTCATTCCCTTGTTTAAAATCTGTGGCAGCTCCCCAGATGGTGAGCATCAATGGCAACCAGGTGCTTATTAAAAATGCAGATTTCAAGGCTGTACCCCAGATGCAAGTGCTAGAAATCTGCATTTAGCAGCTGCCCTAGTGAATCTGATGGAGATGATCTCAAATCACAATTGGAAAAACCCTGGCTTGTAGCATAAAGCCTGACCTCTCTAACATGATACACAAGACCAGGTTTGCACTGTCTTCTCTGGGTTTGTTGCTCTGCTTCCCTGTTCCCCAAGCCTCTAAGCACCAGTGATCTTGATCTTGTTACTGTTCCTTGGAGAATATGTTGCCTGTTTTCACTCCTCCCTGACCCACCTGTGAGGAAACTCTCTGGGAAATGTCTTTGCTCCTCTTTTCAGCCTAAAAGATTATTTGCTACCCATTCATCTTTCAAGGTATAGTTCAAATAAGACCTCCTCTCTGAAACTTTTTCCGATTCTCTCACGTTAACAAGTGATATCTCACATGATTCCTATTCTGTTTTGTGGATAGCTTTAATAGCATCTGCCATATTGAATCAACTGTGCTATCTGGATGTTTCTCCAATTGATTGGTGAGATTGTCATTCTTTATTCTAAGCCTTTATCCAAATGACTGGCACATAGTAGTTACATAATAAACGCCTAAAGAACATAAGAGAAGAATGAATGAATGAACACTAATTAACATTTTCTTAGCACACGAAGTGTTTGGGATAGTCACTATGTGCGTACTAAGAGTTGTGGAGAAGCCAGTCAAAAATTTATGATTTGGCTAGATGTAGTCTACAAAGTGAGTTAACATGGAGTGGGAAAAGGACAAGATAGAATATCCTAAGAAAACTTATAAACACTAAATGCCACCAAATTAATCTTACATGTTCAATACTATGGAAGCACTATGGTACAAGAGCTGAGTTTATCATACCTCTGAGATGGTTTTGGTTGTGAGTGGCAGTATCAGGACATTGAAATAGAAGTGCCGATGCCAATACAAATTTTAAAAAAGCTTTTGCCTTGTGCCTTTTAGTTCATAAAAACCTTGGTATTTATTTTTGTATTTGATCAGCAACATGATAACTCATTTTCCCCACTTTAGTACGGGATGCCTTCCTAAAAGCTATGCAAAAGCCTGCATGTTATAAAGGATGTTGGTCCTAGATAGTCAAATATATTATAAAGTTTCTAATTTTATCTTTTCACTTAGGCACAGCATTAGGCTTTCAGTTTATTCAGTTTATTCATTTCTTTAATTTTTCTTTCTTTAAACTTTCTGTAATTTTGGTTATTTCCTCCTCATTTGAACACAGTTGACCCGCTCAAGTTCAATAAACGAATGATTCTGATTAAAGGTTTGCCATTTTTGGCATGACTGGTACCTTCCATCTTTGTCTCATTTATATTAAGTATGTGAGACAAAAACTTCTTGTAATTACTATTAGGTCTTAAATTTTTTCATTTCCCACTCATTTTTTTTTTAAATAATGGCAATATATAATAACATTTGAACAAATGAACAAACAAATCACAGGATAATGACAGAAATGGTGATGCTGCAAAGTGGAACTTACGTCATGGGCCACTCCACCATAAAATAAACAACAACCAAAGTTCAGTCATGGGATAATGTATAAGAGTTCCAGTGACATAGGGCAGGAAGGTAGCAGCATCATTGCATGAAGTACAAATATCCAGGTTATTTGGATTTCAAGTAAAATGATATTAAGCACTGCCTGTGGTCTCAATCTCTCAAGGATATATATCTAGTATTTCATTTTAAAAATTAGCTTTGTTTTAAGAATTAACTAAGATTTATTGGGTTCCATTGATTTGTCTTTTTTTCAATTCTGTTTCCAAAATAAACCTTTTCTACCTTAATTTAAACTTGCATCTAGATGTACTTTTCTAAGTCTCTTACCTAGTCTCCTAATGTCTTCATTCATTCATTCATTCATTCATTCATTCATTCTCTCTATGTGAATTTCCCAAGGTTTTGCATTTATATCTTGTCTTTCTTTTCTTCCCAATTTAATATTATTTTCCACTGTGACCATTCTGTTTTTAAAAATAGTTATCTCAGAGGATTAATTAATAGCACTTAATGAAAGGATTTCTCATACTATGAGGAAAAAAATAAGATACAAACCAGTGTTATTTTACTTTATACAATTTTATTTGTAAAACTGCAAGTCAGCATGTGGATATTATTTGATAATGCATACTCCATGTCATTAGCCAGTCTGGAAAGTGTGAATGTGATAATACATCCTGTTATTATCTATGTTCATTTCTAGTGATTTCCTCTATCGTTTCATTTCCAGTGACTTATAACTCCTCGATAAAGAAACTATGTAAAGCATTTCAACCACCTCAATTTCCTACTCTGAGGGTAATAAATGGTACCCTTCCCCCTTTCTAAAACAAAGAAAGCGGTGTTTCAGTATGGAATGCCTTGTCTTGATACGTGCATGTGCAAGATATTAGTATCTGTTAAAAACATCTTATCTTTGGGAACAAGGGGGCCTCATCCTAGAGGGTGACTTAAGTGCCTTGCCTGGCTGACATGAATTTGCTGCATGTATTTGATTGGTTCTAAAACCTTGCCACAGTGATTATTCCCATGATGGATCTTTACCTTCTGGTAAAGAATCGTGTTTGTCTTTTTTAAGAAGTAATTTTTGGTGGCAAATTAAACATCAAAACACATAAATTTAATTTATTCCTGATGAAACAAAATAGAGGAATGAAATCTATGTTTTGGGCCCAGGGTATTACTTCTATAATCAAAATGAAAATTGTAAATATCTACTTTAATTGATATCTTCAAAAGGGTGCTCTATTTATTTTTTGGATAAGGAATTGATGACAAGATGTGACTTTTGTGTTCTTTAAAAAAGTAATTGGTTTGAGTTTTATTTTTGCTCTGTGAGTTATTTATTGGGTGTACAGGGCATAGGGATACTATGTGGAATTACCAAGATACTTGCCTTAAAAAAAAAAAAAGATAAAAAAATACAACTGACTGTTTAAGGCTGGGCGTGATAAGGGCCAAGTGGGCAGTTCTGAGAGCTGCTTCGAGAGCTCATTCTAGAGAGAGGACTCT
Organism: Pteropus vampyrus; assembly: GCF_000151845.1. Classification (NCBI taxonomy): domain Eukaryota; kingdom Metazoa; phylum Chordata; class Mammalia; order Chiroptera; family Pteropodidae; genus Pteropus; species Pteropus vampyrus. The sequence continues at coordinate 9,936,384 of NW_011888820.1, forward strand.
GTGTGCTCACGGAGGTTTCTTGGCAGTGTGGGACCTTGAGGGAGAAAGGATTTAAGTGGATGGGGGTATTTTAGACAGGCGAGTGAGCTCAGCAAACATGTGGCCACAGTAATTTGCAAGACATTTGCAAGCAATAGTGACTAAACCATTCTGCACGAAGGGTGAGTTAATATTTGAGAATCTTTATGACAGCCAAGCATGGGGCTATAGGACTAGACTCTGCCTGTTCCCACAGCACTATATGCATTAAAGGAGCCCCTCGCATCACACTGCTATTATTTTATTATATAAACCAGATGTGCTTTGGGGTACTCTATGGAGATGTAAGTAAAAATTGAGCCCTGATTTCATGAGAAGGTGTGAAATGAGAAAACTGTTATTTCTTTCAGCCACTATGGGGCTTCTTGGGGATGGAGATGGAGACAAGGCTCATGTTTCTACTAGAGTCATCTGGTTCTGAATTCACATTTTCCCTTAAGAAGCTTAGTTTAAAGATGATCTTGCCACACTACAGTACTGTCTCTCTTAGCATGAAGTGGTTCACCCAGCCACAGATATCACTTTACATCTTCACCTCATAAAATATACCAAGCATGTGCCTCTAATTGGCTGACGTTTAAGGCTCAGAACTATGGAGGAAGTTGGCCTCTTAAAACTAAACATTAAACATGTGTTTTAAGGGCTGTTTATCCATCCCACCATCCGTCATTTTCTGAAGGCTCTAGCCTCTGCCAGGTTGCTTCAGCACCCTCCTTCTCTCCCTGCACCTCCCTCTTTTTGCTCATAGCTGACTCGACCCCCAAACTTCCATTACTTTCTGAACAGCTATTATTATTATTATTTAATTTCCTGTCGCATTCTCCACATTCCTTGGTGCCCTCATCTTTCTCACCTTTCTTCTCCCCAGGTGTTTTCTCCTATACTAAGATTTGATTACCATGGCATAAAGTAGTTGCCCTTTCAGAATTCCTTCCCATCTGTACATCCTTTGAACAGAGAGATGTGCAAAATCAGTCCATTAATGAGGCTAGAAATGCTTGAGATCTCTGTTTGGCCTATGTTTTCAAACTTTAGGGGCCTGAGAATCACCAGCAGGTACTGGATCCCCTGTGATGATTTAGATTCAGTAAGAGTGTGGTGGGGCCCAGGGATGTGTATTTTTGACAAGGAATTCTGACATAGGTGATCCATGGATGCACTATAACTCTTGTTAGGGCTATACTGCTCCGTTCAGAAGCCATGACTTTTTTCTTTTTTCTTTTCTTTTCTTTCTTTCTTTCTTTTTAATATTTTAGTGAGTTGGTCAGAGTGGGTCACTGAGAATAGCTGGTCTGTGAGAACCTGTGCCTCTCTGTCTCTGCTTGGAGGGACAATGGCAGTAACACAACGCTGTTCATGTGACAGCCGGAGAAAAGGGCCCATTGTTTGGGGGTTGGCTGATGCTCTATTCTGCTCTGGCCAGCCGTCCAACTGAGCTTGGTAGCCCCAAGGAAACAGACACACTTGAATCAGAAAGA
>NW_011888820.1:9938910-9956576 GCF_000151845.1 Pteropus vampyrus
ACAGCCTTGAGTGATGCAGAGTGGAGAAAGCCTTTTCTGGATGAAATGGGTTGTGGAGAGCCTATTTACCGTGTTCAGGCAGCTCATTGCGATAGGAATCCTTTTGTCTGTGAGATAAGAGGTTTTCTGACTGGGATTGTTAGGCTTAACAAAATTTATACCCAGGAGACGATGTATGATTTGCTTGACGTCACTTAGAGCTTGTAATTAAGTCTGTCATTGCACCTTGATTATAGACTATCATTGTAAATCCATTAAAGAAGGAGAAGTAAGTGGACTACAGAGAGGCAAGTGGCTTTATTTTCTTCATTATGTTTCCACTCCCCCTTCCCCTTGCAGTTTGTTTATACTTTACTGAGTGGATATTTGGTTTTACCAGTGATATAGATGCCTCTGAAGTGGAGAAGGGGGAGAGTATTCTTTGCAGGTGGCAAAAGGGTTGAGTTAAACACGCTCCTGATTAGTTAATTAATTTTCAATTCATTGTCATTAGCCTATTCATTTGGCTCCATTCTTGTTATTTAGAGACGCGTCCTCCTTAGTGCTGCAAGAGATGAGGACTGTGCTCTACTTGAAAAAGTAGGAAAATGATATGTTGTCTTTTATTCCCGAGTGACACATTTAATACTAATGCTTTTTAGGCGTAGGATGCTTGCTGGGACTTAGTTTTATGTCAGAATTATGCCCAAGGAGGGCTACTGGAATGCTAACATTGTTCTATTTAATCTGGGTGTGGTCATGTGGGTATGTTCATTTTGTGAAAATGAACTGTTCAATTCTGATTTGTGTTCTTTTTGGTATGTATTTTATACTTCAGTAAGAAGTTCAAAACTTTTTAAAGCATCATGTTTAAAGTTCTAGCAGTGATGAAAAATGGATATTTTCTGGGAAACCCAACTGTCACATAATTTGGGGCCTGGCAGGGCTGGGAGGAGCTTTAAATATCCATAAATTCACTCTTACTTCTATAGCTGGAAGAGCTTTATGTCAGAAAGTATGGACCAGCACTATCAGAGTTGATTGTTTTATGTTTCTGGACAACATATGCAGTGCCTATGAGGTCAACAGTGTAAGCAGAACAAAATCACTCCTCCAAGCTGACCAACTAGCAAATCTTCTCATTTCCATGCTCTACCCTCCTCCTGCTCACTGTAATCTGTCCAGAAAAATCAGAAAAAGACTCCATAGATCTATGGATCATGGCTATTCCTCTGAATTTTTAGATGACATCTCTCCTGAAGTCTAATATTAGAATGCTTTTTTCCCCCCTCACGTTTTTCTTATTGGGACAAAGCGATATGAGGTGTGGAGTCTTTGGCTCATCTCTCTCACTTATCTTAGCCATCACTGCCTAAGCTCACAGTGAGCTCCCGGAGCAATACCTGTAAAGGTGGAACAGCCCTATAAACAAAATGATGCTTCTAGCATAAGAGCAGCCTGTGGTCCTTTTTCTATCTAGAGGACATCTGTCATTATCAGTGTTGGTCATCGTACTTATAGAACATCGTAGCTTGCTATTACACTATGGAGCTAGTAGAATCAAACAGAGAAAATAGGAGCATTTTTTTTTTTTTTTCCTGAGGGAGAATTTGGAGTCCTTGGCTTTGAAATGGTTATAGCATATCTGTGTGAGGTCCGAGTATCTATTCTGTACACTTCCTTTTGGCATTGGACTTAAAGATTAACTATTGATTTACATGAATACATGTGATTAAAGTCTTGAGTTGCGATAAGATTTCGATGGTCTGAGTCTACTCCTGCCTGATTTTGTCATTACCATATGAAATGACAAAGGACAGCCTGAATTGGGACCCCATCTCTGCCCATAAAGCTTTGTGACCTTAGTAGGCTCCTTAACTGTAAGTCTCTTTTCATTACATGTGAAATGATAACAGTATATACCTCAAAGAGTATTACATTAAGCATCATGGTAAGCACATAGTGAGTGCTCAATAAATATTTTATCATTATAACACCAAGTAATGTTAAAATAGGGAAGAATATTAATGTCTAGGAATAAGGCCTGCTTATGCTTTTTATGAAAGAATCACCCTATAATTAAATACAGAAGTTAGAAAGTATAGTATTTGATACAAAATATAAGCTATAAGCAACTAAAAATATTCTGCAATACAGAAACAGTTAAATTTACTCAGGGGAATGAATGTTTTTAAATGAAAGTAGTATTTTATTTTTTAAAAAAGTTATTCATCTCAATGGTAGAATAAAGATGAGGCTTCTAGTTAATAAATTTGTTCTTCCTTAGTCAATGTCAGCAGAATTAAAAAGTGTTCAAACAAAACCTTGAGCATCAATGTTTATAGCAGCATTATTCAAAACAACCAAAAGGTGAAAACAACCCAAATGTTCACCAACTGATGACTGCAGACTGGATATACAAAATGTCATATATCTATACAGTGGGATATTATTCACCCATAAAAAGGAATGAAGTATGATACATGCTACAGCATGGATGAACCTTGAAAACATAACGCTTAGTGAAAGAAGCCAGGCATGAAAGGCCACAAGTTGTGCAATTCCATTTATGTGAAATATCCACTATAGGCAAATCCATAGGTAGAAAGTAGATTAGTGGTCGCAAGGGACTGAGGGAGGGGGAAATAGGAAGTGATCGCGTCATGGGTATGGGTTTTCATTTGGGGATGATGAAAATGTTTTAGAACTAGATAGTGGTGATGGTTGCACAATATGATTAAAATGATGAATTTTCTGTTATGGGAATTTTACCTCAATTAAAATTTTTTTTACCTTAAGTTTTAAAAAATCGGTGAATGGTTTGCATTTGTCTGCATTGGTTAGTCGATCAGTGTTTATGATGTGTTTGCTATGAGCCCAGCATTTACTACATGTTGGAGAGAATACCAAAAACGAGAAGGCACAGCACCTGCCTTCAGCACATTGCCAGTCTGCTTATGAAGACGGAAAGGATGAGGAAGCAGGTGATAGATATATTTCAGGTGAATCCATCTTCTAACAGGTTAAGATCACTATGGATTTGGTGAGAAGGCTGCTTAGAAGAGACGGGACTTTGAAAGATAAGTGAGCTTCATGTGATCGGAGGAGAGAGTTGGTAGACACGCACATGGTTGGGGTGAGGGTGGTCAGGGGCAGGAGCAGGCAGAGATGGTCAGGGGGAAATGTTCATATAATGGAATGTCATTATTGATATTGTAGGTTAGAGCCACGTTGGAAAATTTTTAAAAGTTGATGAAATTCTCTAGGCAGTGGATACCAAAGGATTATCATTGATGACAAGAGTATAAAATGAAATAAAAATGGGAATACAATAAGGAGGATATTGTAGTGATTTCATTAAATCTAACACAATCTGTTATTCATTTATTCAACAAATATTCATTGAATACCTGTTACATTCCATGTGATTTTCTATGCTAGGGATAGGGCAATACTTAAGATTAAAAATGCCTCTATTTCTTGGGTTTGCATTTCAAGCATTGACTACTTTGTCCAGTGAACAAATGTAGTGGAAAAGTTAAGGCACAGATGTGCTATAATGCAGAAGTTTAGAGTGTGGATTCTAGAACCAGCCTCCTTAGATTTGAATCCTGGTTCAGTCCATTATTTACTAGATTTATGACCTTGAGCCAGTTACTCTAGACTTCAGCTTTTTATCAGTTAAGTGAGGCATGATAATGGTAGCTCTTTCATAGAGTTGTTATGAGGATTAATTGAGATAATAAGTGAAAAGTACTTAGGACACTATCTGGCTTGTGGTAGATACTCAGACTGTTTTGTCTGTATCTCATTGATTAATTTCTGCTCAAGGATTGTCTAGGTTACTTCTGTTTTTAATTCAGTGAGGCTATTGTAGGATCCTAGTGTGTTGCATCTCAGGTCTATGCTCTCTTTAATATGCCATACTGTTTTAGATATTGAACTTGTCAAGTTAATTGACATACAGACTCTGTCTTCATAGTTTAGGAAAGCAGCAAAATTCTTCTCTCTAACAAACTACAGTCTTTATCTTGGCTGGGGCAAAAGATTCCAGATAATGCTTCTTCTAACATTCTGAATCAAGAAGTCTTTTGAAACATCTTGGCCTGAGAGGCACTGTCCTTTCAGTGTTAGGAGTTTGGTGATAAGGAATGTAGATGATGTCCCAGACTTAAGCACATCCAGTCTCCCTCTGGAGATATAGCCACAGTTTTAATTTAATTTTGTGTTACTTTGTCACAAGTGCCACAGGCCACCTCAATCTCTGTGCCTCTATGTCCCTCTCTGTGACAGGGTGAAATAGCCAACCATCTCATCAGGAGGTACATTCTTGGAGTGAGAAGAGGCTGCATAAACTTTGAGGACCTTTCTACTTCTAGAATAAATTCATTCTAGAATGTAAGCTCCTTGAGAAAGTAGGATCGATCTAATATATCTTTCTATCCCCGAATGGTCAAGCATAGTGCTGTGGGCTGAACTGTGTCCAGCTCCTCCCACCCCCATTCCCAATTCATATGTAGAAGCTACCCCACAATGTGACTGTAGTTGGAGATGGGGTCTGTAAGGAAGTAATGAAGATTAAATGAAGTCATAAGAGTGGGGCCCTAATCCCATAGGACCGATACCCTTATAGGAAGAGGAAGAACATCGGAGTTCTCACTTTCCGTCATGAGGAGGCCAGCTGTAAGCCAAGAGGGGCGCTCTCACCAGAAACTGAATTGTCCAGCACCTAGATCATGGATTTCCCCACCTCCAGAACTGTGAGAAATAAATTTATGTTAAGTCACTTAGTCTATGGCGTTTTGTTATAGCAGCCTGAGCAGACCAAGACAGGTAGACTTTTTCTTTTTTCTTGATTTTTTTTTTTTTTTTTAGTGGGATAGAAACTTAAATATTTGTGGACCTAATTTCAAGATTATTCAGAACTACAAGGACATAAGAATAATATGAAAAAGTGAATCTGACCCACAATCCTAATCTTTATTTAAATGGTTAATCTTCAACGTCAGCAGTGAGGCCAAAAGGTAATATCACCGCTTGATTAAAACTTCCCCAAGACCTGCTCTTTCTTCCAGTGGAGGTACCAATGAGTGGTTCAACAGGCAATAGTGAGTGAGAACATATTCGGGAGGGTATGAGGTGAGGGAAGAGCCTGGACAATTTATACTTTGGACCTCCAGGTTTTGAACAATTGATCCGTGTAGGAAGCTGCAGAATTAAAGTAGCGAGAATGTGAGGGGAGGGGATGTCATGGAGGCTGCACAAATGACCTAGGCTGACCTCAGCCAGGGAGGTGAGGTGTTTCCTCCCAAGGAAGAGAAGAGATCCTCTTCCCTCAAGAAGTGCGATGACTACGCCTGAGCCCAGCCAAGGATTCAGGTACAGAGGCTTCCTCCATATAGCTAGCCAGATGGTCTGCTTTTATCTTGCTGAAGACCAGCCTGGAGCAAAGGCACTTTTCTTCTGACATTCAAAAACAAAAACAAAAAAAAACCTTCTGAATGGAGCTCTGCCAGACTAGAGCTGGGAAAAAAAAAAAAAAAAATCCTTGCCTTTCTTTCAAGGCAGTATGTAAATGATGCTTTGTAGTTTTGTTTGTGTGACCACTAGGGACTGTACAGAGGGCCTCACTGCAGGCCATCACTACTGTAGAGTTTAATTTTTGTGATCATATCCTATAAACTAACCCTCTAGGTCCAATTGTCACCTCACAGCATAATTGTCTCTGGTTTAAGATGTTATATTGTTATGAAATCCAGAAATCTTCTGAAATTGATCCTTTAAGTTTGTTTCAGAATTTCGTGGACTTATGTGTAACTCACTCCCTAGAGGACAAAAGTCTGATCTTTCTGACTTTGTCCAGAGTTCACTTTCTATTTAAGAAGGATTTCTTAAAGCTTGACTTAAGGAAACGCCTGTCTAGCTAGAGAATTTGGAAGAGCATTTTTCATTTCTCGTCCAGGTTGTACTATTTATAAAAACAAAGCCATGTAATTAGGGCCTCAGTGGCATGTAGAGTCATTCACAGGCACATAAGGGAGACCACAGTGTTGTTTGGGTTAGTGGCTTATGTGTCCTTGGATGGTGTCTGTGTCAGACTCCACTGCTGAGAAGGATGGCAACCAAGGCCTGACATGCAGATTTTTAGAGCAAAGTATCAATGAGTAAAGAAAGAGCTTTGGAAGCCAAGCGAGTTTTATCCCTCAGTTCTAACAACCAGTTCTTTAAAAGAAAAGCAGCTTCCCAATCTCTATCTAAGAGTTGGATCCATCACAATATCTAGGAGTTGGATCCATCACAAGTCAGATCCATCACAGAGCAACTCCCTTCAGCACATAGTGGGAAGCACAGTACAATTTCTTCCAAAATGTACCAGGAGGTGACTGGGCCTCTGCCTGGCTCGGGCCATTGTGCCCACAAAGAAAAAGCTGTGTGCAGTGGCCATTTCACCCTTTCTTTTTGGCCCAGCAGTTGTTGGCAGCTGTGCAGCTAGGGAAAACGAAGATGCTTGTGGGTGGTCAGTGTCAGGAACTCAGAATCATTGTTGAAGGCCCGGTGGGGAACCCATGGTCAGAGGAAAGAAGTCCAGATGAAGCAAAATTACTTTAGGAGAGATTGACTTTTAGTGAGTTTTACTTTATTGACTATTCAAATTTTACCTTAAGCGTATTTTATGCTGAGTTGAGTGGGATGGTAGAATCATTCAGATTTGAAATTCCAGCATTACTTGTAAGTGTGGCTGCCCACTTTTAGAACTGTATTGTTTTGAGGTAATTTTTTGTGTTTTCTAATCCTGGAGCCAATAAAAAGCACTAACAGTGGTGCAGATCTCAAGGTCGGTGTCACTAATATATCATTTATTTATTTTTTTACATAGACTTGAGTAAAATAAGTAAATGCTTCTAGAATGAGGGAGCATACTTTTCTCCCCGGAGCTTTATTAGGTAGCCCAGAATGATGGACAGAGTATTGCATCTAAAGGCAAAGAATCCTGTCCTGAGATCTGTCTCTGCCACGGTTTGATCTTAAGCACCTAAAAAACCTCTTTTGTGCTTGTTTCCTTAGTTATAAGTTGAAGAGGTCATAAAGGCCTGTTCCAATCCCCTGAACTTGACTGGGAAGCCTCTGGGGCCGTGTCTGGAGTGTAGGGGTGCAGCCGAGTGGGCGGGTGACAGTGGGATGAGTGAGGGCTCACTGCTGGCAGCACCTGGAGCAGAGTCCCAGCTTCGCCTGAGCCGGCCGTCTGCCATGACCACAGAACTAGACACCAAATGGAAGATGCACAACTGTGTGACAAACAGCTTGCTTTTTCTGCTCCTTTCTATGCCCGGGAGAAGCCGAGTTTGGGGACAGCTGTTTTCCTGGGTCTCTTCCTTTGTGTTGGCTCCTGGTTAGGGCACAGCCGAGCCCTGGTTTGTGGAAATCTTTCCCCTTAAAGCATAACTTTAGCTATGTCTCAACATTTAACTAACTTCAGACCAAGTCCAGACCTTTTTCTCTCCATGATGGGTACATTTTTTTCTACTCTATTATGACAGATCTTTGGGAAACTATGTAAAAATGAGCTGTTCTCTCTCTTTCCCTTTCTTAAACTTAGACATAAATTTTAAAAAAGAAAAAAAATTGTTAGCTTTTAAAATTTTTCTGAAATTTGATATCTCCTCCTGTTCCTCAAGAGACCTTGACAAATGTCAGGCGATGGCACAGAGCCTCAGTCCGGGAGTGTGATGCGTAAACCCCGGTCCTGCCCCTCTGGGTGATAAGGGAACAGGACTCCCTCTCTAATCCATGCCACATGCGGTGACCTGAGCAGACCCTGCAGGACCACAGAAGTCTTGCTGTCTCCTCATGGAGCAGTTGCTCAAAAGTTATTGTACAGCTGTGGCTGCTTTGTTGGGAAGTGCAGTGTGACTTGATCTTTTAATCTCTTTTCTCCCTATAGGTATTTAAGTAACAACTGGTCTGTAGGAGTACCTGCCAGAAGGGATTGCGATATGCATTCTATATTCAAAAAAGCATTGTTTTGTGTAACCTTAACTTCATTAGCAATTAGAGGGGTGAGGCAAGAATAAAACCCAAAAGCAAGGCAACCTTGTTAGGCCAAGAAAATTCAAGTTGAGGAATTTAGAATTGAAATTGAGGAAGACAAGTTCCTCTAAAACCTCAAATTCCTTAGAAGTCTCCCAGAAAGTAAGAAACACACAGAAGTCCAGATCCCTAAATCCATTTATTCCAAGTTAAACAATCTAATCAAAGTTTTAAACTCAGGCGGACAGTAGTGGAGAGCTGGTCTGCTGACATTGCACGGTGGCTTCAAAATGTTTGATGCCCTTTGGTTTCCTTGTACTTAAAGTTGAGTGACAGTTAAATTGCTCTATTTTGGTTTCTGTGTCTGGGTTCTGGAGAAATTGTCATCAGTTTTACAGCTCTGTAGGGGAGGAGAGCAGAAAGGTGACATTCTCCCCTACTGCCCCACAGAGGAGGCAGCAATGGGACTGGGCCCACATGGGGTCACACTGTTACTACATTTGCTGACATTTGTCTCCCTTCACTCTCAAGTTCTAGCAACTAGATTACTAGACCATGAGTGATCCATGGAAGAATGTATGAATGTTTGTTTTACTCATGCAGAGGAGTAATAAAAAGAAGCGAACAGAAGACCCCACCTCTTGGGCAGACATCTGTTACTTACGCCTTAGAACTTGGCTTACTGCTAGTTATTTCTGTTTTTTATTGCGGTAAAATAGACGTAACATAAAATTTCCATGGCAACCATTTTTAAATGTACAATTCTGTGGCATTAAGTACATTCACATTGTTGTGCAACCATCACCACCACCATCCATCTCCAAAACTTTTTTATCTTCCCAAACTGAAACTCCACCACTTCAACAACTCCCCACTTCCTTTGTCCCTGCCTCTGACAAGCACCCTTCAGCTTTCTGACTCTATGAATTTGACTACTCCGGGTACCTGATGTAATATGTGTGTATAATATCGTGCAATATTTGTCCTTTTGTGTCAGGCTTATTTCACTTAGTGTAATGTCTTCAAGGTTGTTCCATGTTATAGCATTTGCCAGAATTTCCTTCCTTTTTAATGCTAAAGAATATTGCATTGTATGTATATACCACATTTTGTTTATCCATTTTATCCATTAATAGACATTTGTGTTATTTCTCCTTTTCGGGTATTATAAGTAATACTGCTATGATGAACATTGGTGAGCAAATCTGTTTGAGTCACAGCTTTCAGTTCTTTTTGATTACATACCCAGAATAGAATTGTTGTATCATACGGTGATACCATGTTTAATTTTTTGAGGAAACACCATTCTGTTTTCTATAGCAGCTGTAGAATATTGCATTCCTACCAACAATACACAGCATTCCAATTTCTCCACATCCTCACCAACACTTGTTATTTTTTTTGTTTTGTTTCTATTTTGTTTGGATTTGTTTTGTGTTTTGATAATAACCCTACTAATGGGTGTTCGGTGGTATCTCGTCATAGTTTTGATTTACATTTTCATAATGATTAGTGATGTTGAACATCTTTTCCTGTGTATATTGGCCATTAGTATATCTTCTTTAAAAAAAATCTATTCAAGTTCTCTGCCCATTTTTAAATTAGCTTGTTTGTTTTATTGTTGATGAATTGTAGGATTATTTTATTTTTACATATTCTGGATTTTGATCCCTTATCATATTCGATTTGCAAATATTTTCTCCCATTGTGTGGGTTGCCTTTTCTCTCTGTTGATAGTGTCCTTTGATATACAAAAGTTTTTAATTTTTATGAAGTCCAATGTACCTTTTTTTCTTTGTTACTTGTTTTCATAACTGAGAAATTGTTGCCAAATTGTTTCTAGATATTTTAATATGTAGCTCCTTTCTCTGTAATACCACAGAAACCATTACTTGTGGAAATTTATCTTTCGAAGAGATTTTGCTTTGAAATGGCTCTTTTTTATTTGTTTGTTTGTTTGTTTATTTATTTATTTATATGATTTCAGAACTGGTTAATTTCACTTTTTTTGCCATACTCTACTCTCTCTCTTCTCAAGGGATCACAAAGGCTCATTTGTGGATAAAGAAAAAAAGAGTGACTGAGGGAAAGACTTAGTTTGAAAAGAGTCTCAATCATTTATATTATAGGGGCTGAGGAGAGAAAGGGCAGATTTAAGAAGTCTGGGGGATATGAAAGGGCTCTTTAGCAATCACGACTTACAAGAAGTGTATGACACCAAACTGGACTGTCATTTGTCTGTGAGGGTGAGATCTATTTCCTAAAACTCCCATCCCCCTCTCTTTCCCCTCAAGCTGGAAAGATTGTCGAAAAGTGGGGACACCTTGGGAATGAACCTCTAGGGAACTGATACTCCCTCCGAAGAACAGAAAGAGTTGTTTCATGTGCACTTCTCTAAGCTTTTATAAATAAAAGAATTTCTTTTATTTTCATTAAATTATTGTTAAGACTTTTCTAATAGCTTAGAAATCCTTTTCTCACTTGCCAATTTCTCATGCTTTACTCATTGTTATTTCTGGATTGTATTCTGTGCATAAATCACCACTAATAGTAGCCACACATCCAAAACACCATGGATATTGCTTGGTATAAAAAAGACACTGCATCATAAATTTATACAATCTCATCCTCAAGAAACAAATTAAACACAGTCAGAGAATGCCGCAAGGACATTGTTCTTTGCAATTGATTGTTCCAGAAAAATCTATTTACAAGGTATATATGTTTTAGTCTTTTCTTGTTATTTATGTTACAACCATATGTCACAACTTCTGTAGCACTAGGCTATTGTTTAAACAACCAGAATTGGGTGAGCATTTGTGTGTTTCCTCACCTGGCATGTTTTAAGACCTGAAATTGTTTGCTGTGGCTTTCCTGTTTCTGTGTCGGGCCTGAAGAGTGGTTTTCTGTGCCAATAATTGCCCCTGTGCTGTTTCCTGCACAGTAATGTGACTTAAGGATATGGAGAGCTGCAGATGTCTGGATTTTTGCAGTTTTAAAAAGTTGAATGATGGCATACGTTATGAAGATAACCCTTTTCAAATGACTGCAGTTTAATTTGTAGACACCCTCTTGCCTACATATACAGACCTGAAGGAATCCATGAACAGCTTTACTGGGGACAAAGAATGATGGCAGTAAGTTTCTCTAATGTGTATGTTACAGAATAAGACACTGAATTCTTAAAGTCCAGTTTGGCGGTTGGTTCAGAGGCCCAAGGCATTCAAGGAACTAGGTCTCCTGAGAAACTGGCTTCTTGGTGTTGCATGTTAGCAGCACTTTTTAAAGTCATAATGACCCCAGGAGCTAGAAAATGCTTTTCGTCTGTAGCATCACATCGTAACTTCTCACTTTAATGTCTGCAACCAGGGATCACAACGAAACCGCAGCTCAGCTCCTCCTAGTCTCACCTTGCTCTTTCCTCTCACCACCGTGCCTGTTTATCATGGGCTGCAGGGAAGTGTGGTGGAGCCCAACAGGGGGAGAGAAGCAGAGAAGTCAGAGCAAGTGGCCTAGGCTCTGCTCCCAACTAACTAACACCAGGAAATAGTGCCTTCAGCTGGCATGGGGGCTTGTACATGCCAAGCTTTGCTTATTTGCCATGGAAATTCTGGCTGTAACAAAGACTGATGCTATTCAGGCAGCGAGCAGGAAGCTGCTTTTATCAGGAGGCTTTTTTGGCACCCTGTCCCACATACACTCCAGTCAATCACAGTAAAGTGCTTAATAACAGATGTGGTAATTAAGCCTGAAGAACTCTGTCTCTATATTTTTTCGTTTTTATTGCCGGGAATAACAAAGTGCTTCATTAAACCTCCAATCATGCTGATTTTTGAATTGGGCATACTGATATAGTTAAAAATGACATCTCTGCAAGGGCTTTCTTCCTAAGTCCTTATTAGCGAAAGTGCTGCTAGGGAAAGGTTGGATCAGTTTTGGGGAGGATGGTTCTGTTCTTTCTGGACTGCCATTTGCACTCCAAAAAAAAGTATATTGCAGACGGGGTACAATCAGGTTCCTTTAAATATCTTGGATATGAATAAACAGTTTTAGTTTTTACATGCTTGTGAGAATATAAATGCTCCTTGATTCTCTCAGGTTCAAATTATACTGCTTATAGCAAGAAATTAACTTCAGCTTTCAATCTGGGAAAGGTTTCCGATAACCTGAAACCATGGTAAATTACCATATTTTAATAGGATAAATTATCGTGGAAAAAATTTAATTACATCTGAAAAGGTCTATCTTTGATTGTGGCAGTTTCTAAGGCAAATGTCTTCATTAAGGTTGTTTTTCCTTCTTTCTTTTTAAATGATGAGCGTGAGTCTGGCTCATCATTAAAGAAAATGAATCTAAGAATTTAATAACTTAGGACAGGGAGGGAAGTATATGTCCTTAATAGTAAGAGAACATGGCTCAAAACTTCCTTTTAAAGCTCTTCCTGGATTGTTCAGAGCTGGTTCTCTGTGACTGTGTGCTCTTGGGAAAGGCAGTCAAGTGGTTTGCCCATTTATGACACGTCTCTGTGTGGCTACACTATTGGATAGTGTAGGTTTGGAAGCTGCATTTATATCACGGAAATGATTTTTTGTTTGTTTCTAATCCAGTATGGCCATAGACATAGAGATTTGGGCAGATATTTTGTTTTAAATATTTTGAAAAGATCTTGGAACTCATTTTATAAAATTATCAATTCATTTCCTTGCCTCCAAATGCACAATTTTGAGTTTTTCAGGATATTTCTCAAGAGACTTTCTAGAGGCTATGTTTTTAAATTAAGCTCTCTTAATCTGACGCAATGAAGCAGATGATTCATTGAACATAATTAAGATTTAGTTTAATTTCAGTTCTTGTATTAATAAAGCATAAACTTGACCTGCTCGTCTGATTAGCCCTGAAAAAGTAAAAATGCGTGTTTAACATTTGTATACACATGTACATGTCAAGGCATACCAACCTCAATGTCTCCATATTTGTTTACTAAATCTGAAACCTAATATTTATAATTCACCTTTTACTATCTTTATCCATTCATGCAATATTTTCCACCATTGATGTCAACTCTATTTCTTGCCAAATATGAAAGTAGGCATGTGAAAATTTAGATTTTACCACTTTAAAATGTGTTTTAAGAAACTATCTTTATATAAACCTTACATTGAAATGCAAGACCTCCTAGGTACAGTAGAAAAGACCTGTGGCTCAAGCAGACACTGTCATCAGGATTATTCAGTTGCTGAGAAAGCGAAGTTTTTCTTTAAATAACGTTCAGATTAGTTTCCTGATATTTTTCATAGAAATAGAGAGATCTTCTGAGATGAACTAGCTCATGCTTTAGTTTCAATTCTATTGTTGGGGGAATATTTCTATAAATTTACGGAGATGCCTTTTATTATTTTTTTTAAATTAAATTCTTTGGGGTGACATTGGTTAATAACATTATATAAGTTCCAGGTATATAATTCTATAATACATCGTCTGTATATTGCATTGTGTGCTCACCACCTAAAGTCTAATCTGCTTTTGTCACCTTGTATTTGACCGCCTTTACCTACTTAATTCTCTTCCCCCTCTTCTACCCCCCGGGAAACAACAAAACGGTGCCCGGGGCCAAGAACTTGGTTTTTGTTTGTTTCTTTATTCGTTGCTTTCTGCTTTATATCCCACATATGAGTGAAATCATATGGAGATGCCTTTTAGATGAAGCAGAGACTTGGCCAACCAAGAGTGGCCCTGAGCTAAAGCACTACCTCCTGAAGGAATAGGTCACTTCAGGGATTTTTTTCTCTAAGCTACTGGAGCTCCCAGATAAGGCATTTGTTTTCCCCAAGCATATATCCCATTCTCAGTTACTAATCTCTCATCTCAAGCCTCTACATTCATATCAGCTGTCTATGACTCACAGGATACAATCCCTTGACTGCCCCTCAACCTCACAGATCACTACCCAATACAGTGTGAATGTTGCATGCCCCATAGCCCCAAGTTTTGATCTAATGCAGTTTACTATTCATTGAGCAGCTGTTATAGTCTCACAGATGGGAGGGAAGTAGAAATCAGGGATGCATGGAATAGAAGACAAAGATAAAAACATGGGCTCTGATTTCAAGGAGCTTATTGTCTAGTGAAGGAGTTGGGATCGATTACGTCAAAAGCTGACTAGCAGCCCACGATGATACCATCTACACGTATCAGATGAAGGACGTAGAGAGTTAGTTTAATCAGAGCGTTCTATGCAGTTTTTAGTGAAGAGACTAAAGTACATTTTTACTTATGTCCTGAACACATCATTAACTAGATATGGAATGAGAGAATAAATTATTGCAAAGAGAGAAATAAGTTAACAAGAAGCTTATGTAATGTTTACATTTCAAACAATTAGGGAGGCTTACATATTGACCTGGATTCATAGAAATGAATTATAGACCCTTCCAAATTAGCAGTGTAGGAAAAATTTAATCCATGCAGGAAACTATTTCCACCCTCCATAGATTCTTCAATTGAGGTAGTCTTCATGTATAGTTTAAATTCATTAGATTTTATTTTTTCTTTTTAAATTAAATGATTAGAAAGTTTAAAACCTTGAACAAATGACAATAATATAGTTTATAGGAACTGCTTATTCATAAGAAGGACATTAATGTATTCAATATGATGGGGTCAACTTCATCTCAGGTACTTTCTGCTACCTGTAGTTTCCAATACGTATGATGAAGTGAAGGTATTGCTATTAGAGATTTTGAAATTAAAAAAAAGTCAAAGAAGATAGTTTATAATAAAAGCAAGAGGGAAATGACATTTTAAAAGAACAAGAATGGAAAAAGGGAAGAGATTAAAGAAAATGTCATAAATTGCAAGCCT
The DNA here is from genome assembly GCF_000151845.1 of Pteropus vampyrus. Taxonomy (NCBI): domain Eukaryota; kingdom Metazoa; phylum Chordata; class Mammalia; order Chiroptera; family Pteropodidae; genus Pteropus; species Pteropus vampyrus. Next base: position 9,953,779 of record NW_011888820.1, read on the forward strand.
GTAGCCCTGCAGAAATTCAGAATTCATGGCTTTAGTTCAAACACTTTTAGCTTCTTTGGTTCAAATTGCTCTTAAGAATTGTCAGAATCTGCTTAAAAGTAAAGGTGTTATTCACCATGAAACCTGTAATTATTTTGATATTAATGTTACAGTTTACTTATTTATTTAATTATTCTTAACATATACTTGGTGTACATTTATGCCCACCTGTGCTTTTCATTTCCTTGCCTCATCTGGTAAAGAACAAACACTTATGTACATTTGGGATCCATTACAATGTTCTTTTACTTGTAGTCACAACGTGACCTTCATCGAAGACCATCAAAGACCTTAGTTACGTCTCCAAATTAAACCTTAAATATATATGAATCCCTTTCTTTTCCTTTCTGTGTATATATTTCAAGCGTATATTTTAAATCACTTTATAATAAAATCTTTCCCTTTTCTAAATTGTATTTCTATTATGCTTATGTTTATATGAAGCAGGGCGGTCCTTCAGTTACTGATGACTGTAATAATCTGCTAATTATTGAGGGTTCATTCTGAAGTCTTCTCAGACTTTATTTTTCTGGTGAAGTTTTCTGAGATGAGTCTCTTTACCAGCCTGCAGAAGCAGGCCCCAGGAATTGTGCTTTTCAACCACGAGGACCCTACTTTTCTAAAGAGTTCTTAGTCCAGCCACGGAGAGTTTGGTTCCATTGCTCTTTTGGTCCTGACTCCTGTACCTTCCTTTTTTACTTCTGTTGCCTAAAACCTGGCCCATCCTGGACCTTCCCTTTGCTGCTCCCAAATGTATACCCCTGTCATCTCACTTTGCCTACAACTGAGGTGAACACCAGGTCCACAAGAATCATGACCAAATGTACCCATGTTTAAGCATGGGTACTTACTGAGAATAAAGGAATGCCAATGAAAAGAAAGCCTTAAACTTTTAAATAAATTTGCAGAATAACTAATAATTAATTAAGCCCTTGAAGGTATCCATTGGTTCACTTCAGAAACAACAAAATTTTTTTTCTCTAATTAAAACAATATTTTTATAGCAAAGCTTTCATTATTTTTCTATAGTAATAATAACTAGTATTATAATCATTTTGTTGAAATTTGGATTTTTCCTTGCAGTTGTATGGTTTAGAAATTAAATGGGATAATCTTGACTTTCCATTTCTTCCCTTTTATATTGGGAAAAATACTTCAAGATCCAGGACAACTGATTTACATAAACTGAGCTATATTTTTCCTATTCGTTACCCTTTCATTTAATCAATCAGTAGTCAAAAGTTAAGGGCTCTGTATTGCAGAACATGTAGAGATGAACGATGTACTGTTTTGACATTAAGGAGTTTACTACCTCATAGAGAGATGAGTAAGAAAAAGATTAATAGTGTGTGTTACTACTCTGACAAAGTCCACATTGTCTACTCTCAGGATGTTCCAGGGGTTATGAGGGCAAAGGAGGGTGTCTAGATTGGCCTAAGAGCTCTTCTAAAAGGAAGTAACATTTGATTCTTGAAAATGAATGAGAATTAAGTTGAATCTTCTAAGAAAAAGAAACAGCATGGAGAAAGGCATGGAGGAGTGAGAATGTGTAATATTTTGGTTAATTCAAGTAGCAAGAATTGCTCAAGTAATATATAGAAGCGATATATACATGTGACAACGTGCCGGGTGATCAGTCTAGACGTGAGTGAATGCATGCCAGTTTGGACTTTATTGAAAGACAAGCTCCTGAAAGCTTTTAAGTATAGAAGTGTGATGTTATGATTTGTGTTTTGAAAAAAATAGCAGCAACATGGAGGACAAATTAGAAATTGATAAAAAGGATAAATCGACCAAACTGAAACACTAGTCAAAAATTAGTGTTTCTAGGCCTTGGTTTTAAAACTTGCTATCAGTAAAACCTATTTATCTTTACAATAAGCAGTCAAACTAAAGGACTAAGACTACTTAACTGCTTATTTCTATAGTTAGAATGAGGAATAAAACTATATTTGTGATAAATGACAGAGGCATATATTTCTCAACTCTTTATTTCATATTCTAATGTTAAAACTTAAAAACTTGGTGACTTTTTTAGGAATAGCCAACCAAAAATTGACTATTTCCTCATTCCTGATAGGGGCTTTTGCTAAAATATAAAAATGATAAACAATTTAAAATGATGAGATTATAATAAGTAGGTACAGTTGGCATCATTGGCTAAAATGAATTTAAAAGTACTCTGGAGAGCAGATAAAATTGTCAAATGATGCATTTTTAAAAAGTTGTAAAATCATCCTAGACTATATGCAAAGCTTATAAATACATGAGGTAAGAAGTGACTGCTCTTGCAACAATTTTGCCATTGGAAAACTAACTTAAGCCACCAAAATAATGAAAAATAAATTAAAGGTAAACATTTCCAATAAGCAGGTCAAGCATATTGGATGAGAATTAGAGGTTTAAAAAAAAAAACTACAGTGCCTGCAAAAGTTGTAAAACTATGCCCTATTTCAAACAAGTGAAATTCATTCCCCAGAACTTTTTAAAAATAAAAAAGGGAAGTATTTTATAGTACTTTAAGGTACATAAGGAATACACAATTGCCTCATGGTTCATGAAAATTATTAATTCTTGAAAAACCGATGACTTGAAACATGTATTTTTCAACAGATTTTTATTTGTCCAATCCACCAATTCCAAATCTTCCTGGAAAAGTCTTACCAGACTCAAATCTACTTTTTCTTGAAATGAGTTTTTCTTCTTAAATTTTTTGTTCAAGTTCACATCCTCTCTATACTTTTTATTCTCTAACTTCT
>NW_011888820.1:9957128-9974398 GCF_000151845.1 Pteropus vampyrus
TTTTATTCTATGTAGAATGGCATCAGCCACAGAAAACAAATGTAATTGCATCTTTGTTACCTTTGTGTGCAGCAATTCATAAAGTTGTGTAAGACAAGCTGACAGGATCTTGAATTTTGGCCCAATATTAGCTTATACAGAAGCTATTTATGAAATAGCTTTGTGACCTTGAGCATGCACTTAATTTCTATGGACCACAGCATCATCGTCTGTAAAATTAGAGTATTGGCCCAGCTACCTGCTAATGGCTACGTTCACACAAAAGTCAGTGAATCTTAGACATTCTGTAGGTTTATAAGAAAAGCAAATGAATAAAAAGCCTCTCATTATAAGTTTGCTTGCCGTTAAAGCTGCTTTTCTGGCTGATATTTCTGAAATGGAAATAAAGCAGAGGGAGGTTGAATGACCCATCAGTGGTCAAAGATGGATCCCAAACGAGACTAGAATTTACCTCAATCAGTCTCTATTCCTTCCTGCCTCCATGGCATACAGGTCCTAGATTTCTCTAAAAATGGCAGAGAAGGACAAGTAAGGAGATGCAGGGAAAGAAGAAGAGAGAATTATAAATAATGTGAATGAAAGAAGTAGTATGGAGAATGGCTCTTAATTTTTCTATCAATATGCAGTTGTTCTCAAACTGTTATTCAGGGTCAGACAGGGTCACTTCTTGAATAAAAGATTTGTCTAGATACCACAGGAAGTGGTGTTGCTGCTTCAGCATGTGGCACTTTATCTGCTAAAACAAAGCCCTATTTTAAGAGTCATAAAGTTGGGGTTTGGGTTGTGGCTTCTTATATTTGCATATACATGTGATTGGTGAGGAAGCGGAGGTGGGAGGGAAGGCCGCCTAAACATTTTCTCCTGAATGTTCTGGCCAAATGCAACTTTGAATAATTACATTCTTTCACCTACTTATATATCTTCAGTAGTTTCTTCACATTTTGCCTCAAATCTTCAAAGCTTTTGACCATGAGGGATTAAAACCATAAGGATAAAAGTATCGAGACACTTTTGTGGCAATGTCTGCTGCAAGAGCTGTCTGTGGTCGCTCTGCATCCTGGTCTGGATTAGTGGTTCGGAACTGAGTAACACTAGGAAGAATGGCAGTTGAGTTCCGGCATCACTGATTATTTGAAACATCTGTACTGTATAAATGTGGAAATACCCTATGTACTCTCTACTTCAGATACTAAGTTTGACTAGGAAACAGCTTAGTAACTTGGAGGATCTAACTATTAACTTTTATTGCTTCAATACACAGATGGAATAATATCTTAGAAAGGCTTGACTTGGATTGCTCTGCTGTGCCCCACCAGTGAGCATCTCAGGAATTGAGGGTTAGCATAATGACCCAGAGTTAGAACAGGTGACATATAGGTGCCCCTTGTCCTGCCAGTGGTGGGGGCAGAATGAGTGCTATCATTCTTCCTACTATAGCAGCACGCACCATTGGAAAGGACCTTCCCAAGAGAGGGACCATGCAAATACTTTGGCTTCTCAATATTGTCACTGTCCTCCTCCCACCCCTGGGTGTAAGAAAAGACCTAAGATTCTGATGATACTCAAACATCTTGCTGCATATCAGAGAATTAAATTTTTTCCTCTTTTTTAATTATAGTTAGACTTTTTTCTTTCTACAGGTAATTGCCTTCTCTTGTCAATTATCCTGTTGCAATTGGATTTTTTTTCTTCCTTATATTGCATGGAAGGATTTGTCAAACCTGACATGTTCAGCTTCTTTATTCAGTATTGTTGGTTGAAAGAAAAAAAGTAAAAAGCAATAAGTCTTCCCTTCCTCCTGGGCTGATCAAGTTCTATTTCCTAGTTCATTTTTCTCAAACCTGTTCACTCTTAGACAGCTGGAGGCCTCATGAGGTGTTTGGTTATTTTACCTTGAGTAAATCTTAAACCATGATATTCGATACTATCCCTGACCTGGCTCCAAAATTTCTCTTCCACTCATTTATTTTTCTACTCTGTGTTTCAGACAATCTTGTCCATTTGCCCTCTGGGAAGTTGCTCTCTCTTTCTTGCCTTTGCTCTTACTGCTTCTTCTGGTTGTATCCTCCCTTGCTCCATCCACCCAGCAAAATCCTCAATAATGCTATCTCTTATGCCCGCTCACCAGTGGAAATTCTATCTGAACTCCCTTATTTTGTAACCTTCTTTTGATTTCAGTCATATTTTACACTGCCTTGTCATTACCATCCATATACTACTCTCACATTAGATTGTAAACTCTGTGAGGACAAAGATGGTCTTCTCCAATGTCTGGTGATTGAAAGAACAAATGTGTGCTCTTCAACAAAGGCTTTGAAAAGTTTCTGTGAAAGATCATTAAAATAATTACATTTTTAGGGCAGTTGATGAAAATTGAATTAGGTCTGTAGATTAGATGGTAGCATTGCATCAGTGTTAGAGTAACTCATTTAGATCATTGTGTTATGATTATATAGGTGAATATCCTTATTCTTAGAAAATGCATATTGAAATATTTAGAGGCATTGGGGCATGATATGTATAAATTACTTAAATAGTTAAAAATATGTATGTATATATTACATATATGTATATGTAGGTAGGGCGTGATAAAGTAATTGTGGCAAAATGTTGGCAACTGGTGAGTCTAGGTGAAGGGCATTCTATTTTTGTAACTCAAATAAATTTGAAATTATTTCAAAATAAAAAGTTAAAAACAAAACAATATTAAATTTTAGATACCATCTAATCAGAAATAATCATAGGAAACTGGTTCAAATGCAGGAAAATAAAAGGAACATTTATTTATAGGTGAAAAGGTAACCCGGAGAAAAATATAGAATCTATTATTTAATGTTTTATACATGACCCGTAGCACCAAGCACATGATGAACTGTCCGGGTTATCATAAGGCGGGTCAATTCTTCCGCATAATCAAATGCTAAAAGGTTAAAGATAAATGGCAGGATAATCTAAAGCAGCGCCATGTGAGGAAAAACGGCAAATGCCTCTCAAAACACAAGCATTGTGAGGGTCATGCCTCTTGGAACAAAATTACTCAAACTGTAATTAGAAGATGATGGGCTCTTGAAGGAGTTATAATGTAGGGAAAAGATTTCAGAATCATTGCAGGTGGTTTCTTCTGTGTGCTACTGCAACAAAATAACAAGCATTATTGAGAGCTATTTAGGAACTCAAAATATTTTTAGTGTAGACATGTTGAAATACAAGCATATTGGTTATCTGTTGCTGTGTAACAAATTACCTCACAACTTTGTGCCTTAAAACAACAAATATTTGTTACCTCACAGTTTTTGTGTCAGGAATTTGGGAGAAGCTTAGCTGGTCTCAAGGTCTGGCTCAGGGTTTCATGAGGTTGTCATCAGTGTGTTAGCTGATGCTACAGTCTCCTGAAGGCTTGATGGGGGATGGAGGATCCACTCACGTGGCTGTTGGCAGGAGGCCTCAGGTCCTCACTATGTTGATCTCTTCATAGGACTGCTTGAGTGTCCTAATGATGTGGCAGCTGGCTTCTTGCAGAATAGCGATCCAAGTAGCAAGATGGAAAGCGCAATGCCTTTGATGACCTAGGTTTGGAAATATACTCTGTCATTTTTGCCAAATCCTGTGGGTTACACAGATCTACTCACACAAGGCAGAGATCACTGGAGGCTGTCCTAGAGGCTGGCTATAGCAATAGAGTATAATTAGGGCTGCCAAAGTGTAGTTTTTGAAAAAAGGACAGAAAGAGTACATTTTATAAAAGCGATAAAAGGATTTTTTTTTTTTTTTTTGGTGGACAGGCCAAAAAAATTAGGACCTTTTAGGTTGAGAAGAATGAATGGGTATGTTAATTTAAAACTGAGAAGTTTTAAATTAATATGATTTTATTTACGAAATTTTTGGAGTGAGAAGTAGTGTTTGAAGTTTCTTTTCCTATTAAAAAAAGAAATATATTGTTTTCCCAGTAGGAGATAGACTCAAGTGAGAAAATATAACTGGGATGCAGAATGGCTTATACCCAAAACAGCTCTCCCTAATATCAACCATAGTTTTCTGTGATTTCTCCCGGTCCTGCCAATTCTTTCCTTCATTGGTTTCTCACATACTTCCATTCCTTAGACTACCCCCGTGGGACAGGCCATTCTACCCCACACCTGAATGCACTAACCTCCACCCACTTTCTTGGCTTCTAGTCTCTGTTCTCTTGGTTAGATTTAGCATAACTTCTCTGTGTTAATTTCCAAAAAACCCCACCTCTTTCATCAAATAATGTGCCCTGCTCAAAGACTTAAGTTTATTCTACTGCACACAAGAAAAAATCGTCTGAACTCTTTAGCATTGTGCTCAAGACCCTTCATCACCAAGTCTACCTACCCTTCTAACAGTATTCCTTAAGAGCTCTGCTTTCCACCCTCAAAGTTTGGCTCACACCTTTCTCTTTGCATCATGGCCCATGGTTTTCATTTACCCAAAGGCTTCCTTTTATCCAGAAGTGATGCTGAGGGCAGATCGCAGACATTGTAGTCATCAGCTAGACTCCTTCAAATTTCTACTCTGTTTTAATTGTCTGATCTCAGGTGAAACATTCGATTTTAGCTAATGAGATTACACATGTGAGGTGCGAGGCATGAGGTAGGCACTCAGTGATTTCTAGTTCTTTTTCTTTTGTGGGCTTCTGTTCAAGCTTGACTACTGCTCACGTTAATTTTTTCCCTCCTGTTAAAACTCTGTTAAAGCAATTCATTTCTACATTGACTTATTTGACAAATAATCATATTTTATTTATAATTTTTCTCTCTAATAAATTTTGAACTATTGTGGGCAGTGACCATGCCTTGTAAGTCACAATAGTCCCCACAAGTGCTTGCACTGTAGATCCTTAGTGAGTATTGTTTGTGGATTTTTTCCATATGTGGTGGGTAATGGATTCATAGGGAAGTTGTAGAGCAGGGGTCCTCAACTCTCAGGTTGTGGACCAGTACTGGTCCGTGGCCTGTTAGGAACCGGGCCGCTAGGAACCAAGCCACACAGCAGGAGGTGAGCGGTGGGCAAGCGAGATAAGCTTCATCTGTATTTACAGCTGCTCCCCAGTGCTAGCATCCCTGTCTCAGCACCACCTCAGATCATCAGGCATTAGATTCTCATAGGAGCACCTATCTCTGGTGCCAAAAATGTTAGGGACCACTTTTGTAGAGTACCTCCCAAAGTTAATGACAAATGGGTAATCAGGTCTCCCCCAAAAGTTCTTAATGCTGCCTCTTTTGATCTTAATCGTGGCTGCATCACACTGTATTGAAATGGTCCATTTGTGGCCATTCTCAATGTGGTCCTGCGAGCTCCTTGAGGGTAGCTCAGAGTCAAGCATCCTCGGGGCTTTGCCCAGTTTTTGCTTGATATAAAGGGCCCAATGAATGCCCAGAACTGTTACTAAACACATCATGCTGATATTTAGGGATTTTTTTTTTGGTTGTTTATGAAACCATTATAAATTTATAAAATAGGATTTGAGAATTTTTTAAGTGAATCTTTATAGCTACTCTCATTTAACTTATATTCTTAGAAGCTTCCAAGGAATGCCATGTGACTGCCATGGCAATATGATTTAATGTGACTTAGAAGAATATCTTTATTGAGGTATTTGATGTTAGCAAAATGACATGAAGCTGCCCCAGACAAAAAGTATATATAACACTTGGACAGCTTCAAATGAATAGTTATGTTTGGGAAAAGTAATATGCTACTAGAATAACTAGCTTTGGATGGTGAAAATAGGAATCATGACAGTACCTCAAGGATTTCTTTTTATCAGCAAAGTAGTATTTCTAGGGAAGTCTTCATCTGAAGTGGCTTCCAGGGCACCCAGCAAGCATTACTCTTTTGACATCTTTAATACTCTATTAATACTGCTATTTAATACTCTATTCACAGACTCAAAGCTCCAGGAAGAACACGGCATACTATCTTCTGCCCTGCCTGTGCATTCTTTCTGAGTAGTTGAGCGAAACGCTAGTATATCCTTAATAGATAACATGATAGAGTGATCAAGTGAAATAGGTGGCTCTTGGTACGGCAGGGGTGAGGGTTGGGATGAGGGGGTGGGGGGGGTGGGAATTGAGGAAATGTAGTTATTCTTAATCAAGAAATTAGTTTTCACTTAGAGAATTGTCGGCAGATTTTAGGGAAATGAGCTTGAGAAAAAACTGGATGAGAGCACCCAAGTTATTTTTATGTGTGCACTTAATGATTCCAAGAAGGAAAGAGGTTTTAGAACCAGAAAGAATCATCTGGAGTCATTTATCCCTCTACTGTTGCAAAAATCAATTAGCAAGTCAACGCCCCATTATTTATTTCCTCCTAACACACTGATAAAGAAACTATACCCTGTCATCAGAACCCAGGCTCATGAACTGTAGGGATTTTATTCAACCAGATTATTTACTGAGGATTTTGTGGTAGCGTGAACAAAGCCCGCCTTCCTTAGAGGCGGCAAGAGTTAACTCTAAGGCCTGCTGCGTTTCCTCTAACAGGAGCACTTTAGCAATGCTAATCAGCTGAACTGATTTTCTGTTTTGATTTTTCCATAATAATTAAGTGAATGATATGGAATGTAATCAAGGTTGGCACTAGGGGGTTCATGTAAATGACTCTTTTTTTTACATTTTGAATTTTATTAAATGGAACTATAAGGGAAGTTATTTGAAGACGAAGACTGGGTGGGTGGAGTAATTTAACGCCTAATTTAGAGTTCTGAATATTTTCAAAATGCCTATTTTAATGAAACAGATCACCACTGTTACCTTTTTTTCAATTTCAATAATGCTACTTTTAAAGATTGTATTTTGTTTTCATTTGCGCTCCGAAGTAGAAGATTATAGTGTAAGGCAAGCTGACACAGCTTAAAAGAGAGAAATGAGAAAGAAAAATCTATGGAATTTTCTTCAAGGTTGACATAAAGGGGAAAAGGTGCCGACATTTACTCATCAAAATTTATAGAAGAAAACAAATAAAATAGGGAAAGGTTATATGTCATGCCTTATCTACTTATTTGGATTGACTATCTGTGCCTTTATTAAACAAGATGGAATATAGTGAAATGTTGCATTTCTATATTTCTTTACAGCTCACTGGCATATTTCTGAATTGTCTTCTCTCCCTATCACATATATAATATTTGAATTATTTTCTCACTGGTTTTCACCAGTTTATGTGAGTGCATGATCCCAGCATTTTGATCTAGCAATTTTTTTTGACATTTTATGCTTTAATGTAGATTATTCTAGAACTCAGTGAATTTTCTAATTTTAATTTGGAAAATGCTTTGGAAATAAGAGGCCAAGTGAAACATATATACATTGTTTAAACATACTGATTATTTTCTCTTCCATGAACACAGCCAGCAACTTTGTAATGCAGTTTGATTTTTCTGTTTGCTGCATTTCAAAAGTAATGAGGAAGTGACCAAATTCTGGTCCCCTCATCACCCCATCCCCTTACAGAAGTTAAAGCCTTCAGAAGGCCATGCATCAAGTGCTAAGCAAGAGAGGATACCAAAAGATCAGTGTCAAAATTTTTACATTAAAAGAGAACATACAGACTCATTCTTTTTCTTGGTAGTTAGATTCTTTGCTTGCAGCAATTTCTAACTTTACAGACTAAACATTTCTAACTGGGAAATGGATGGTTTGAGTCTGAGATGGTGACTCAGGATACAAACTTTTCAATTTGGGGTAATCGTGAGTAGATGACAGCTCTCGTTTTGTCTTTGAGGAAAGAATGAAAGTTAATACACATGTTTCACACTTCACCGAAACGTAATACTTGTGACATAGATAAAGCAATGAGATAGAGAGATATTTGCCATGCTTATTTGTTACAATCAAATATATTAAAGTTTTTCTTATTTTGATGGATGAGGAAAACTAGCAGTATATTATACGTCTTCAACTGTGAAATGAGGATAATAAAAATACCTACTTCTTAGGTAAGTTGCTGTGAGGATTAAATAGATAAAACACACAAAAGGCGTCAGCACTGTGACTGACACAGTAATCAGTCAGGAAATATTAGCTGTTACTGTTTACTGTCATCATCACTTTTTATTCATTCTTGTTAAGTGGAATAGCTCCTTTCTGAACATAATGTTAAGCTTCAGATTTTACAACTTCATGACGGTTAGCCTGTGAGAAACAACAATAATTTGAATTAACTTATAAGCTATATTTTGGCTACCCATTTATGCTCTATATGTTCGAATTATTTCGTGATGATTAAAGTCTCTTCTAAAAATTTCACAATCTCTTGTAGTGGCTCACACCATCTTTTAATTATTCTATAAATTAATGATATTTTAAATTCCAAATCAAACTATTTTTTTAGTTTTAGCCTTTGTAGGGTTAGATAGAGATAACATAATATACTTAATGTACTTGTCTTTATAAACGATCTTGATTGTGAAGAATTTAATACTTCGTTTGATCTGTTCTCTTGAATTTGCAGAATAAACTGTTTCCTAAGATTGAGTTTTTATTGGTATTGTTTATGTATTTGTTTTAGGATAAACCTACCTTTTTAAACCCGAGGTTGTATTATTCAATAAATTTGGTTCCCAAATACTAACAACTGGTAACCTCATGGTGTGGAAAATTCGTATAATGTCTCCAAATGCCAGCTCTCACCCAGAAAATAACTGCTTTGGTCACATAATCTGGCCTATTGTTGCTAGTGTCACTAGTTTCCCAATAGGTTACTTTTAATTAATCAATCAATTAATTAATTAATTTTAATTAGTTAATGCTCATTTTTCTTTTTAATTAATAAATGGATCAGCTATTTCTAATTCCATATCCATTTTTATAATGAATATATAAAATCATTTTATACAGTATAACAGACTTTTCCTTCTTACTAAGTGCCGAGTTCCCGGAGGTGAAGAGATAGATGTGATTTCCAGATGCATGCCATTACAACTGTTACATACTCGAGCTGACCTGCCACATAGTACATGTTCAATAAATGCTGGCAAATGACTTCATTTGCCTATCTCATAGGAACTTCAAACTTGACATATCTAAAATTGAACTAAAGCTTCATTACCCTAGAGGAGGAGGGCTTCTGTGCTTCCCATCTCATCGGAGGGCACATCATCCACACAAGGGGCTAACAGGAAGTTCCTCCTCTCTCTGACTCGTACATTAGTCACCAAGTCCTATTGCGTCTACTTTTTAAAAATGTCCCAGGTTCACTCAGTTCCCTGCAATCCCATTGTTGCTTTTTTAGTTCATCCACAGCCCTGTGTACCCGACCTCTCTCTAATAGTCTCCTGCAGGTCATTCCCCTGCAGCCAGAGAGATCTTTCTGATGTCACTCTGTACCTTTTACTAGCTCTTCCTTATCCTTGGATGAAGTTCACATACTTTTCAATGGCTTATAAAACCTGCTGTGTTGTCCTCCCCACTCCCTCTCTTTCTCCACCTGAATTATTTTGAGCTCCCTAAATGTGCCTTACCCTTCCTCACCTCCAGTTCCCTCTCCCTTGAACATTCTCCTCCCTCTTCTGTCTCCTTTGCTGGCCGATTCTGCAATTATGTTGCTATTTGCTTTTCTGTTATGATGTCTCTGCCTCTCAATAATTCCTGGTTTATTTTTTCTAATACTGACCTCCAAACAGCTTTACACTTTTTCCTATACACCTGTGTAGAAACCTCTGTAAGAGAATTGGTTTTGTTTCTATTCAGCAGATAGGGAAACTGAAGCACTAAATATAAGAAATGTATGTTATGATTATTAAATTATAAACATCTTAATGGGCAGGGACAGGAATTATATCTGTACTTTATGTCGTTTTGCACAGTGGCTAGGATAGAGTAGCCATTCAGTGCACATTCAATGATTTATTGAATGAATCTCAGCTTGAGCCTGAGGTGCCTCTCTCTCAAGTCAATGGGGCTTCTGTTTCATCATTTATCCTCTGGGACAAATGAGGCCAGATTCCTCTGTGAGCCCTCTTCTTCCAGAAGGGAATTATGCCTGGTGAGAGAATCTGGAAGCCTGTGTTGCTCTGAGTCGTTCGAGTAAATTCCTTTAATGTTAGCTGGCATGGATGAGAAGGGCTTTTGTTGTGGTGGCAATTAATGATGATTTGCACATTTTAGTAATTTACAAAACGGTAGCCACCCTGCACAACATAAGAAATACCTCTCTCTCCTGGACCATGAAATCTGGTGACCCGTCTATTTGAATACATGGCTTGTTATGCATGTTTTAGCCCTAGTGATGAGTGGTACCGAATGGTTGCTGTACTGAAAGGAATTCAGCTTGGGTCATTTTAATGCATCTCTAATTTGGATTGTTTCTTTCTTTTTTTTTTTTTTCCTCATAGGTTGTTTTTCAGGGAAAAATGATTATTTCTTTGAACTCATTCCTGGGCTTTATCTGTTTATTGTTATGCCACTGGATCAGCACAGCATCACCTCTGAACCTTGAAGACCCTAATGTGTGCAGTCACTGGGAAAGGTAATAGTTTTGAAAATAATCTGAAGAATAATTTCTGATAACTTCCTTTATATACTGTTATTATCAATCTGATATATAATATTAGAATTTGAGAGGACGTTGTGAAATTACTTTTATGTAAAAATCATTAGCTATAGCTAATAAATTGGATAGTATTCATCTTGGCCTTATAGAATGTACATTATGTGATAAAAACTTGATATATTGATTTTTAAACAAAGGCAATTATAAGATTTTAGGGAAAACATTAATAACTCAATTAGAATGAGCTCCCTAAGGTCTTGTCCCTGTTCTGATTCTATCTGCAATAATTCAGGGCAGTTGGACTTCTGCATGGGAACCAATGAGTGAGCAGTGGAAGACAGTATGTAATAATGTGCTTAAGTGTTGAAATGTATGGCATAAAAATGTATGGGATGAAAAGGGAGACATGATATCTGGAGGAGCTGGCAAAGGTGCATAGAGGTAGTGTCACTTGAGATGTTCTTGAAGAACTAAATAAGATGAGTGAGCGTCAGTGACTCGGAGGGCTTCTAGGAATGGAAGGAAGCTTAAAACCAGTGCCATGCAGACCTCCAAAGGCTGTGCCCAACAAGACTAGAGTCAGTACAGTATTGGAGGAGGGCAAGATTGAATAGATTACATGAGAGCAGAGGATGTAGTTTCCAGATCTGGGCAATTTTCAGTAGGAAATTCAGAGGAAGTACAAAACACTAGGCCATTCTCAGGGATCTTACAGTCCCTTTGGAACACAAAAAGAGCACAAACCATCTGGTGATAGTACAATTATATACAGTCTACTCTGTTCTAATGTGCGATTTGCATTCCTAAGAAAGTATCTTTCTCCAAAAATAACATTGCAAATGCAAAGTTTTCAAACAAATACACGGTGTCAAGTACTAGAGAATAATATTTATCTTTAATAGCTTAAGTGCAATAACATCAAACTTTTGGTTCCTTTTTCCTGTCACCTTAAGCACCATGATTAACACCCCACAGAGCACACATTCTAATCACTGTAGTCACCCACTGGTAGGATGCACAAAGCTCAGAGCCTTTCAAGCACAGCAGCTCTTATTATTCTAAGGGCACACTGGTTCCTCATTCGCAGCATTATTTTTTGGTGGGGACTTGTTCCCATCTCCACTGGCAGTTTTACAATCAGGGTGACAAAAATATGTTCCTCTGATAGATCAATGGAGTTATATATCACTATGAAACTTTAAGCCGTGGAGGAAATATATATATGTAATGAAGTTCTATATATTTATGGTATTAACTATATTACACGGAATTTAAGAGGGGGGATCTCCTATTAATTATCTTTATAATCTTCACAGCACCTTTCATTTCACCAACAAAGTATGTAATATTTATTAAAGTAATCAAAATGAATCAATGAATACACAGATGGGTACATATCAAATTTAGACAAGGGAAAGTCCAGTGGTGGTTGAATATCTTGGAGGACAATAGCATTGGAATGTGAGGAAAAACAAATTTGTAAGATACTACGAAATAAAAATCAACAGATCTTGGTAAGCCATTGACTATAGGATATAAAGGAGGCAGAAAACGCTGAGATTTAAAACCTGCTATGTGAAAGAGTGGAAGTGTCATTGCACATATAGGAAAATGAAAGGAAGAGAGTTGATCTGAAAGAGAAGAGGTTGGTGTGGTTTACCCTGTTGTGCTCATGAGATCAATTTGAAACATGGGCATGGAAGTGTTTGGGGAATGTGGATCTGGGCACATGATGAGATGTGAATAGATGAACTCCTTGAGGGAAAAGCTATAAAGAGAAAAGAATCCATGACCTCAAGTAATCCAGCACCCACTCAGACGTACACATTTTGTCTTGATTCCTTGCTCAATACTTGGCCAAACTTGCCAACACTTAAATGCATTGGTTTGTTCACCATCAATAATTCCTTATGTCTAAAACATTGCCTTGCATATGGCATGTGCTCAATAAATAATTGTTGAATGAGCTTTCACCTTCTGATAGGAAATAAAATGACTAATGTGGACATCAGTTGGGGGTTGAGAAGCGGGGAGAAAGAGACAAAGGGCACATTTATTTTTAAACGTAATATAATTCCACTGTTGTACAAGTAATTAGAGTAACATCTAAAATACAAATGGGAGGGAAATCGAGCATGAAAAAATAAGGAAATGAAGGAGATTTTTTTCCTGACTATATTTTTTTGTATGAACTGCTAGAAAGAAGGATTGACAGCTAAAATCTTCTTGATAAATTTCCTGTCATAAGGCCAGATAATGATTCTTTGAAGAAAGGTAAAAGAAAGTGGAATTATTTTGACAAGAATGGAAAAAGGAGCATGAATTAAAACGATCAAATAAAGGTGCAGGTGATGGGGTCTTTTGTATTTTCAAAAACTGAAATGGGCTTGAATTGAAATGGGGAGAGGGTGATTAGCTTCAGGGACAAAATTCTTTGGTAGTAAGGCTTAACAAGGTTATTGTAGACTTTCCTTATACTAATACCTACCTTTACCCAAAGGGCCTGAGCCATGGAATCACCTGGAGTTCTGCCTTCCAGAGTGTGGTCTGTGAAGCTGTGGCATGAGCTTCACCTGGGAGCTTGTTGGAACTGAAGAGTCTCAGGCACTGCCGCAGCCCTACTGAATGATTTATTTTCAAACAAAAGTGTGCCTCATTTTAATGCAGCAATGCTGACTCTCAAAATACATAAAATGAAATTGAGGAAAATTAAATCATTAAAAACACACAAGGGTGCTTGTTACTAAAGGAATTCTGCACAGCATCCTTTTGGAAAATGAATAATTTCATGAATCATCTGTTCCTTCTTCTCATTCCTTTTCTCTGTTCTGTTAGTTTAAGTTCTTCCATCTAGTGGGGTTTCTTCTAAAGAAGGCACAGATAAGGAGAAGCCATTCTTTGCCCAATCAACCCTTGGGGGTGGAACACAGAACTGGTAGTAATTAAAACAGCAGTCCTGAAGTGAGCAGAGATATGAAATGATGATTATTACCATACCTGATTAAAGTAACAAGATAATTTAAGCAGATAAAATGTAATTAACCACTTTGGAATGTGTCCAAGTGATGATGGCTTTTTTTCCTCTTGTTCTTTGACCTTAAATTAAATCTTGCTGGGGTTTCTCCCCGGATAATACTTAATAGGTTAAAATCATGGTGATGATATGTTTTCAGTGTGTATGAGAAGATTAAACAAACAAGCAAGAGATAAAGGGTTTTGCATCTCGATACTTAAAATAATGCAGAATTGAGATCAGATTCCTTTTACAATACAGTTTGCTACTCATGGTCTGTTTTAGAAGCTCTAGTGACATCTGAGAGGAGACAGAGGGACAGATGGTGTTCAGGGTGGTGATGAGAGTGCTGCCTCTGGACTGACCACTAGCACTGGGAGCTCAATGCTGCTCATTTGTGATGACAACAGGACTGGACTAGACAATCAAGAAGGTTTCTTCCCACTCTGTGACTTTGAGAGCAGCCACTGATGAACATGAAGGTGTGGATGATTAGCCGAGGTGCTATTTAAGTTCATACAGCAGCCCAGGCATTGGCCAAAGAAGCAGTGATAAAGACCAGAGGGGGTGGGCCAGTTATCAAGGACACAGCTTCGAGAAAGTGGTCCCTATAAAAGTGACAACTCTTCTCCTTTGAATATAAGTGGAAGGCTCAGTTTTTGACCAATGGGAAAAGTAATTTACAGGCAATTAGTTCTGAACTGAGTTTGAGCCTCTAAATAATTTTATTGCAAAGAGTCATGATTGAAGAGAAATGCTCAAAACATACTGAATTTTATACTCTTGTTTTTCCCAGACTGTATGTATTTCTCTATGAAAGCCATATCACATTATTTTAGGTATTTAAATGCTGGCCTTTCTTGAGAGCTCTTTGAGAGCACGAGTTGCGTAGAAGTTCAATAAATGTTTGTTGAATTGGAATCCTAAATGGTTTGATTACCCTTTTATAGAAAAGAACCTCATTTCTTAGAACCAGAGAAGCATCCTACAAATGTATGCAATTAGCAAACAGCAAGTGGCAAAAAGAGGAAATTCCTGTATTTTAACATTTCCTCTTATTTAGGCAATCTTCTAGCCTGCTAGAGATTAGTGAAAACATTTTTCGTGTTTGTTGTGGAGTCATTTCCCCCATCCACATCAGATGGGATGTGTTTGGTCAGGATCCGTTTGTTGATGATCACCTTTGCTCTACGTTTAACAACATAACATGGCCTTTGAAGCTTTATGGAAATACTGCATCAGGTTTAGTTCCAGTAAACAAGTTTAATTAGGCTAAATTAGTACCATAGAACCCAGTGGAAGGCATTAATTTCGAGTGGTTTCTTTTTCGTTCCTGTAACACATGTGGAAAGTTGCTCTAGTTTAGATGATTGAATAGAGAAGATATGGTACATATATACAGTGGAATGTTACTCAGCCATGAAAAAGAATGACATCTTACTATCTGTAACGACATGGATGGACCTAGAGGGTATTATGCTAAGTGAAATAAGTCAGAGAAAGATAAATACCATATGATCTCACATATATGTGGAATCTCAGAAAAAAAACAGGATAAACAAACAGAAACAAATTCATACATACAGATGAGAGGGGGTTAGGGGGCTGGGTGAAAAAGGTGAAGGGATTAAGAAGTACAAGTTGGTAGTTACAAAGTAGTCATGGGGTTGTAAAGTACAGCAGAGAATATTGTCAATAACATTTCAATGACAATATATGGTGCCAGGTGGTACTAGACTTGTGGCGGAGGGTGTCACTTTATAAGTTATATAAATGTCTACTCACTATGTTGTACACCTGAAACTAATATGATATTTACTATCCATGTAATTGAAAAATAAAAATAAATTTTAAAAAGAGAAATTTGCTCTACTTTGTTCATGGGTAATGTAGGACTGCACCTATATAAGCAGTTTCATACGCAGAGGATGTTCATTCACTTTGCTCTTTACTTGAAATGGAATGAGAAATAATGCTGCAGACTTCAAGATTCAGTTATTTATAAGCAGCTGAGTAGGAAAGGGAAAAAGCTGGTGAGGAAGCCTTAGAATTTGTATCAACCTGAATCTCAGGACACTGCAAGGGGTCTGAAGAATATATTAATAGCTTAATGTGGTATTTCATTCCAAGAACATTAATATTTTAATGGAGGCCTCTTGCTTTACCCAAAAGGAGTTATATTTCAGATGTAGGCAATTGCATTCTCTACGCGCATCTGAACTTCTTGCAGGTAGCAGCAGGTGTAAGGAAATTGGAGTAGAAGGAAATAGTCATCTAAAGTGTATGTTAGGAATTCTGACCTGATTTTAAGATGTAATAATCAAAACCCTGCGAAAAGAGGTTACCTGCTAAAGGTCACCCAGTTTCTCAGTGTCAGATCAAGATTATAACCCTGACTTCTTCTAATCTAGTGATATTTTTCAGTAGCGCTTATTGAATCTTCTAAAGATTCGTGAAGGATTTCTAAATTTATCTAGAAATCTGGTTGCAGTGTCCCGAAGAATGAACGCAAAAGTGTGACTAGCATGATTATTTCAAGAATGCCTATTGAAGCCTGAGTACATAGTGACAAATGGGCCAGGTCCGGAAAGAAAGCCACTGTTTGTGAGGCCGGTACCAAACAGGTTTTCAGATGAGAAGGTTCTGCCTTGTATCTAACCCGATTTCTTCAGGCTGCAATTTCAACCTCATGTTTTCCATACCTTCTTTAGTTGATAGTTCCTTTTAATGAACTTAGGCTATTGATTTGCAGCAAGCGAGTCTGTGATTGTAGCCCATTTTGTTAGTGTGAATCAAAGATTTTAGTGGAAATCTTTAAGAGTGCTAGAAAAAAAGAAAATAAACTGGAAAAGAGGATTCTCCAGATTTTCCTGTAGGCAAGAACACAAAACTCTTGAACATGTAATAGACTGCTTTAGAATGAAAAAGTATTGGATTAAACATTGAATGTTTTTTACTTTTCATGAATGTTTTTCATTCATATTCTTAGGCCCATAGGAATGCATGCTTTTCCTGTTAGTGAAAATTTATTGAAAAACAAGCTGTTTAAGTAGCAGCAGGTTTGGTATGATTATTTCAGGCTAATTGTCTCAGCCATATGTTTAGAAACAGTTTTAAAGATTTCTTTGTAGTTTTTATTTAGAGTTTGTACATAGTCTTCCATTGCCTGAGAGGTAGAGCAGGCACATAAAAGCAAATTATTCCAAATTTCAACCCGATAAACATGCTATTTCTGATTTTCCAGAATCAGTAGCAAAATGTACTCAAATTATAAATACTCAAATAATTCTTTTGCTGATTACCTTATTGTTTGCCTGCAAACTTAGATTAAAAAGTTTTAGTTATTCCTAGACTCCTGGGGTGAGGATATGGAATTAAATACAGAAAAATATATGGTGATATATTTTTAAATTTAGGAATATCAGAGTTTGTGGTAGATAGTAAAAAAGATTTTTTTTTTTGAAATTTACAACATGAACTCTTGTATTTTAAATGTATTATTAATATTGGTCTTTTTGGAGTTCTGGTTCAAATAAAAACCTATAAAAACATGGAGATTCTCTGTGAAGTCAGTGCGGAGTTGCAAATGGAGATAATTTAAGCTATGATTTTTTTTTGTACATAGTATATCACTAATGTGTGATTAATTCCTTATCTTTCCTCTTCTTTTCAGCTACTCAGTAACTGTGCAAGAGTCATATCCACATCCCTTTGATCAAATTTACTACACTAGCTGCAC
>NW_011888820.1:9974448-9976595 GCF_000151845.1 Pteropus vampyrus
CAAATTTACTACACTAGCTGCACTGACATTCTGAACTGGTTTAAATGCACACGGCACAGGTAATAAAAGCTCAGATATATTTATGAATTTGGCAGCTTTGGAAGGAGTTTGTTAAAAGACATTAAGTACTTGAGCAGGTGCATCCATTCATCTGGCGAATAGTTACTGAGTGCTTGCTATTGTCCTAGATTTGTTCCAAATTATGGGAGATATAGAAAAGCAAAAAGGTTGTCTGCACCCTTAAGGAGCTTCCAGAGAAAATGTCTACTGGTCCCCATTACTTGGTTAGCAAGAACTCATCCAACTTTTATGTCGTGAATAATTAGGGAGACGCTGTTAAATACGGATATCACCAGATATCAGGAAACTCATATCTCAGCATATGTTTCCACTTGAACATCTGACTCAATGTAGGCAAACTTAAATTTGACCTCAGCTTAAGTACAATAAGTGACATGTTTTTTCCTATAAATGTGAAAACAGAAAACAAAACAATGAATTAAATGTTAATATAGAAGGGAACGATGATGCCTTAATTTCATTTGTAAAATACTTATGGCAGTATAAGTCATGGGTCCAGTGTGACATCTGCTGATTTATGCTGCACTAAATTATGTTATGCTCATTGTCATTTCTTCAGACAAGCTTTCCTTGACCACTCTGTCTAAACTTGCATTCCCTTCCTCTCATACTCTAGTCCCTTAGTCGGGCTTTATTTTTTTTCACACCATTTAATCATCTCCAGTCACTGTATATTTATTTGTTTAATGTGCATCTTAAATGCTACAGGTCTCTCTTCCCCATTAGAATGTAAGTTTCTTGAGAGTGAAGCTTTATGTTTTTTTCCTCGCTGTGATCTATTTTTCCAGTGCATAGAACAGTGCCTGGAATATAGTAAGTGCTCAATAAACATGTGTTTTATAAACGAATCAATGAATGAATGAAGCTTTAGTTAAATGTAAAGTTTTTTGTCTATAAGTCTTCTTTTTTATAGTGAGATGAAATTGCATTGTCATAGACTTTTAAAGGAATTCTCTGGATTCTTCCTTTAAAACACGTAAATGAATGATGATTAGATAAGATTCATATCTGAAATTACTCAATACTTTTCAAGATATCTCAAGATAAGTGAAATACAGAAGTCATGAAACTTCTGATCCCTTGAAATAAAGTATAGGTTGGCTTAAATGGGCAATCTTAGTATATTCTTAGCAAATCGATAAGAGCATAATATCGGTCAAGACATATATTCCATGTTTCTTCTTAATTATTTTAGAGTACTTTGCTTTTCATACTTATATTTAATAGTTCTTTTGTATTAAATTGCAGGTCAAAAGAAGTAACAATGTGTTTTTTTCCCTAGACTCCTGGGGGAATCAAATTGCAGGTCAAAAGAAGTAACAATGTGTTTTTTTCCCTCTATATAGAGTCAGTTATCGGACAGCCTATCGACATGGGGAAAAAACTATGTATAGGCGAAAATCCCAGTGTTGTCCTGGATTTTATGAAAGCAGGGAAATGTGTGTCCGTAAGTAAGAACTTCATCCCTTTAAGTTTCACTTATTTTTCCCAATGCTGGTTTGACTCTTTAATGGCAGCCGCAATGGAGGCCTGTGGAGATGGGGCAGCGTGGACCAATCGCTTTCTTTCTTTGCTGCTTTCTTGGTTTGTGTTAGGAGAGAAGCTTTAACTTCATCCCTCTGTCCTATCGAAAACCTCCAAGTGAATGTCACTTGAGGAGAAAACAGATGTTATTGAAAGATGAATCATGGCTGGATGTAGCAATGTTAATTGCACTTCTTCCATAAATGTCTCTTTGGAAATTGGTCAGCGAGTCATTAGATTTATAGGTCACAGAAAAGAACAGAGATGTAACTTTCTCACAGCACCCGACCAGAGTACTGAATCAACTTGTGAGAGATCAATGTATTCTTTGCCGGTGCATGGAATGATGAGGTTTATTAAGGAAGGATGAGCTTTCACAGTGAGAAATGACTGTAAGCCTGGGTCACAAAGTAGACCTTTTTTAATTGTCATTTTCTCTCTCTCCGCCCCACTCCATCTTACCAATTCATTTGGAGATATCTTGAGAAAAGTTTGATATTTTAATGATACGCTAAAGAAAATCCTAGATTATCATGTGAGAT
>NW_011888820.1:9976645-10004221 GCF_000151845.1 Pteropus vampyrus
CCTCTGTCCTATCGAAAACCTCCAAGTGAATGTCACTTGAGGAGAAAACAGATGTTATTGAAAGATGAATCATGGCTGGATGTAGCAATGTTAATTGCACTTCTTCCATAAATGTCTCTTTGGAAATTGGTCAGCGAGTCATTAGATTTATAGGTCACAGAAAAGAACAGAGATGTAACTTTCTCACAGCACCCGACCAGAGTACTGAATCAACTTGTGAGAGATCAATGTATTCTTTGCCGGTGCATGGAATGATGAGGTTTATTAAGGAAGGAGGAGCTTTCACAGTGAGAAATGACTGTAAGCCTGGGTCACAAAGTAGACCTTTTTTAATTGTCATTTTCTCTCTCTCCTCCCCACTCCATCTTACCAATTCATTTGGAGATATCTTGAGAAAAGTTTGATATTTTAATGATACGCTAAAGAAAATCCTAGATTATCATGTGAGATACAGTTTGCAAATGAGGTTTTTTACCATTGTATGTAGGACATGTAGAAGATAGATCATTAAAAACGATTTTATTCAAATATTTTGGCTCAGCACACAGCTAGAGGAGTACCTTCGTTTTGTGAGCTGAGCCACTGATATTGTGAGGCGTAGAGAGAGACAGGGTTCTGAGCTCTAGTTTGAAGACATTAGGGATGACTTGATATACCTGGGCTTAAGAATCTGCAGAGTCGAGTGATAGCACTGACTCTACCACCTCTCAGCTGGGTGACCTTGGGTAAGCCATTGATACCTCTGTGAGGCTCCTTCAAAAGAGAAGACAGCAAGGAAAGAGGAAAACCAATAATGAGATGGACTGACTCCATATAAGAAGCCATTAGGCGTGAGCCTCCAGGAGCTGAGCAGGGCTGTTGAGAACAGGACACGAACATCAGTCATACACAGGATCACCCGGAGTCAGAGCCAACTCAATAGCATGTAACACACACACACACACAGAGAAGGCGTGGAAAACTATGTGTCTTCTTCTTTCCAACCCCTGGATTCTATTGTTTATGTAGACGGGATGAGTCCTCAGCTTTGATTCAGAACCAGGGATATCTATGATAAATAATGATCATTGGAAAAATTAGAAAATGTAACTAAATGAAAAGAAGAAAATAAAAATGCACCGTGAATGTCTTTCCTGGTCAGTAAATGTTCTTCTGTAACATATTTGCAAATATCAATGTTATCACATTATAGATATTTATTTAACCAATTTCAACTGTTGAATATTTATATGATTTCCAAGTTTTACCTATTATGAACTGACTGCTCCAGAAGCCATTATTGTGGTTAAGTCTTTTTTCCTATCCTTAATTAATAGGTAAGGATGAATTCCTAGAACTAATATTGCTGGGTTAGAGGTATACACATATTTCTAAGATATTTGGTATGTTTCCAATTTATACCCCCACCAGCAGTATATGAGAATGCTTTTTTGTTTATACCTTGCACCAATTTTTTCTTTGCTAATTTTTTCTTAATTTGCATGTCTTTGATAATGATATTGAATAAGAAAAATTACGTCTTTGTAATCAAACATCTTAAGAGAATAATCATGAACCGATTTCTGTGGCCCAGACTGATGGGACATTTTCAAAGAAAAGCACTGAGTATACACAAAGTGGACAGTGGGGAGGCCTGCCTGGCTGGGCTGGCCACTTCCTAGAGCCTTCGGGGCTACATTATCGTGGTGCACTTGCCAGTGTTCAAACTCACAAGCACAGTTGTCAGTATACTGGGAAAGAGTAGTTCTATCTCCCAGGATTTGTTTCAACTAACCCAGGTCAGAGGAATTGTATGTAAAGCAAGGATGCTGATTCATTAAGTTACATAGAACCTAGAGGGATGCTTGGGCTGTCTTCTGGTCATACCTTCTCTCCCTGAAGCCCTGGCACATGGAAAGCTAGATTTTACTGGCAAGCTGGTATGGGGAGCAAGGATCCAAGCAAGGTCCGTTAAAGAGAGTTTCAGTGCTTCACGGTCCCAGCTTTCCATAGCCCAGCAACGCCTCTGTCATTTTACTCAGTAGTGCAGCCTGTCTCAGAAAGCTGGACAATTCCACTAGCACTGTCATACCTAAAAATTATAATGGTAAAAATAACCTTTCCTTTTTCTCAAACTAAACAGGTTGCACGATGTCCTTCTTTCTGCTTAAATGGACATCTCTAGCATATGCCTCTGAAATCTCCTTTTTCGAAGACTCCTTGGCTGATCAAATGCCTTTCCCCCCCAACCCCCCTCCCCCAGATTGAAACATTTTTCCTTTAGATATGTTAATATACTTAATCAGCATACTGTCTAGTCTCAGAGGCCTGGATGCTATTCGGTCTCTTTAAGGGTATTTTGCATTTCTCCGCTCTGATGTCTTGATTTCATAGCTTAACCCAGAGGACAGTCAAGCTTCCCTTATTTCCTTCTTAATGGGGTTACCTCCGAGAAATCTGTACTCAACAGCTGGCACTGGCGAGGCAGCCTTGTGGGTAGAGAAGGAAGAAGAGAGAACTCACAATTCGTGGTTCTGCTTTCATAATCTTTTTTAACTAGGCTTTGCTGCCAGGCACATAGCACAGTCACCATTTTTAACTGTTTCTAATTACCAAAAGGAATTGAAACACGGGAATGGGTTATAATTTTACTTTAATTTTTTGGTAGTCAGTTTACCTAGAAGGCAAAAAAAGGATGATTTCATGCAAATACTTGTATTTGAAATAGTTTCTTTTAGGTAGTGGGAGTAGCTCCTTCTGGAGAGCAAGTCCCATCCTCTCATTCCCGCCCCCCCCCCTGCTTCATCCTTCCTAAGATTACTGAACTCTCAGGCCATGTAGAGCTGCTGGTCTACATAGCACATTTTGAATAACAAGGCTCTGTGTCTTGAAGACAGATGCTTGTCATCAGGCAGGAAGAACTAAAAAGGAGACTGTAGGGGATGGCACTGTTAGAAGCCTTTCCTAAGAACCTGGTTGGAAAAAAAGAATGGATTAGA
Organism: Pteropus vampyrus; assembly: GCF_000151845.1. Classification (NCBI taxonomy): domain Eukaryota; kingdom Metazoa; phylum Chordata; class Mammalia; order Chiroptera; family Pteropodidae; genus Pteropus; species Pteropus vampyrus. The sequence goes on from NW_011888820.1 coordinate 9,979,624, forward strand.
AAATTTTTCATGAGGAAAATATTACTAGGCATGAAGAACTCTATGATTCCTTGATGAAGTTTTAATCTGTTCATAAAATTAATTAAACTTTTAAGTTTACTCATCCTTCAGCGTTGCTCTTCTTGCCTAATCTTGTGTTTCATTACTTTTGATTTGGAGAAATTAAAATATTAGTGAAGAAATGCCCAGGGGAATGAAATGGTTTTAATGTGTGTATGTCTGTACACATATATGTGTCTATATGTATGTAGTATGTGTGCATACATGTGTATGTGTGTTTATGTGTATGCATGTTTTTAAAAATTGAGATATAATTGACATATAACATTTTATTAGTTTCAGGAGTAGAACATAATGATTCAATATTTGTCTATATCATGAAATGAGCACCACAGTAAGTCTAGATAACATCCATTGCCACACATAATTATACATTTTTTTGTTGTGATAGGAACTTTTAAGACTATTCTCTTAGCAGATTTCAAATGTACAATACAATATATTTTTTTAATTTTATTATTTAGGCGAGGCAACCATTGGTTGACCTCACGGATTACAAGGACTTTGTCAGCTTACAATCCCTTACTTTTTTAATTTTTTATGCCTACAGCAGCTGGTCTTCCTAGGTGATCTCCCATCCAAGTACTAACCAGGTCCGACCTTGCTTAGCTTCTGAGATCAGATGGGATCGGGCTTTTTCAGGGTAGCATGGCCGTAGACCAATACAATATTATTTACTATAGTCACCATGTTGTACATCACATCCCCAGGACTTATTTATTTTATAACTATAAGTTTGTATTTTTTGACCACTTTTACCCATTTCACCTACCTTCTGCCACTGGCAACCTATGATCTGTTCTCTGTATCTATGAGTTTGGGGTTTGTTTGTTTGTTTGTTTGCTTTTACATTCCACGTATAAGCAAAATCATATAGTATTTGTTTCTCTGTGTCTGACTTATTTCTCTTAGCATAATGCCCTCAAGTTCCATCCATTTTGTTACAAATGGAATAATTTCATTTTTTTACGGCTGAATAATATTCCATTGTATTTATATGTGTTTGTATGTATGTCTCACATCTTAATCTGTTCATCCATTGATGAATGCTAAAGTTGCTTCTATGTCTTAGTTATTGTAAATAATGCTGCAGTGAACATAGAGAGTGTACATATCTTTTTAAATTAGTGTTTTTGTTTCCTTCAGATAAATACCCAGAACCGCCATACTATTTTCCATAGTGGCTGTATTCACATTCTAACCAACAGCACGCAAGGGTTCTAGAAGGTGTGAGTTGATATCTCATCGTGGTTTTGATTTGCATTCCCCTGATGATTAGTCATGATGAGCGCTTTTTTGTGTACCTGGTGGCCATCTACGTGTCTTCGTGGAAAAAAATCTCTATTCAGATCATCTGCCCATTTTTTTTAATTGGAAATTTTGAGGTTTTTTTGCTATTGAGTTGTATGAGTTCAAGTTAATATCATTTGGAGATTAACCCTTTTTCAGATATATGATTTACAAATATTTTCTCTTTTTGGTAGGTTGCCTTTTCATTTCGTCGACAGTTTCCTTTGCTGTGCAGAAGCTTTCTCATTTGATTTATTTTTATTTTTCGCTTTTGTTGTCTTTGCTTTTGGTGTCAAATTCAAAAAATTGCCACCAAGACTGATATCAAGGAGCTTAATGTCTTTGTTTTCTTCTAGAATTTTTATGGTTTCAGGTCTTACATTTGAGTCATTAATCTATTTTTAATTGATTTTTGTGAATAGTGGAAGGTAGGAGCCTAGTTTCATTCTTTTGCATGTCTGCTTTGATTACTATAGCTTTGTAATATAGCTTGAAATCAGGAAATGTGATGCCTCCATCTTTGTTCTTCTTTCTCAGGATTTCTTTGACTATTGGGGATCTTTTGTGGTTCCATACAAATTTTAGGATTATTTGTTCTAGTTCTGTGAAAAATGACATTGAGATTTAAATTACGATCGCATTGAATCTGCAGATAGCTTTGGAGAGTATAGACATTTTAACAATATTAATTCTTCCAATTTATAGCATGACTATCTTTCTTTTTGTGTCTTCTTCCATTTCTTTCATCAGTGTCTTATAGTTTTCAGTGTACAAGCCTTTCACCACCTTGGTTCAATTTATTCCTAGGTGTTTTATTCTTTTCGATGTAATTGTAAATGAATTTTTCTTAATTTCTCTTTTTGATAGTTTTTTATGTGTTGATAATTAACTTTGATTTACTGAAGTTACAAATCTAAAAACTCATTATTTCTTAAGCTAAATTTAGCTTTCCGATGTTTCATTCATTAGTCTCACAAATTTAACAAACAGATTAAAGGGCCTTTGACTGATGTTTTACAAATAAACACCATCAAGTTTTTAAAATGAAATTTGTATATTTAATAAATTCAATTTCCATTTTAAGTAATCCAGCTTTCAGGCTGACAGACTCTCCTATGTGCTTAAATACTTTGCTTAAATACTTAAATCTAGTAAATTCAATTTATTAATAAGGTGTACTCTTAAGCTCTCTTAAATAGTATACTATTATATTTGTAAGAGCTCAACTTTAAAATAACATTTCTACTTATTCCACTACACATTTAAAAGATGAAATTAGAAGATCGACCTCTTTTTTTAACAGGACACATTTTTTAAAATATTACAAATATCTTCTTAAATCTAAAATTATAAACACTATAGATTTTGATTTTCTTATACATCTCTATATTAAATTTAAAACATTCACAAGGCTAAAAGATAGCTAACCTCTAAGCAAATGATTCTGTCATCTCATGTTTTTTTTGTTTATTTTTAATAAAATTTTGGTGGTCTCTTTTCAGTTTGCTGAAGTTATTTATTTATCTATTTATTTTTAATTGTAGTAACAAGTATATAACATTAAATTTATCATCTAATCATTTTTAAGTGTACAGTCCAGTGGTGTTAAGTATATTCATATTGTTGTGCAACAGATCTCTAGAAATTTTCATCTTCCAAAGCTGAAACTCTTTACCTATTAAATCCTGATTCCCCCTCCTCCCTCCCCAGAGCCCCTGGCAACCACCTTTTACTTATGCTTTCTGTTTCTAGAATTTTGACTACTTTGGATACTTCACATTTACATTTTGAATACTTTAGGAATCATATGGTATTTGTCCTTTTATGATGGACTTATTACACTTAGTATAATATCCTCAGCCTTATCCATGTTGTAACCTGTGACAGGATTTCTTTTTTTAGGGCTACATAATATTCCTTTGTGTTGTTTTCTGAAGTTTTTTAAATACCAGAGAACATAGTCCTTGATTACTATCTCAATGGAATATACTGCACCCATTGTCTATTTTAGATGTTATATTCTGTATCGCTTAGATTTAAGGCACATTATTTCCTAGTGCCATTTATGTTTTGGTTTCAATGACAGGAACAGGCGAGGTGATAAAAATGCTGATTAGAAACAACAAGTGGCAGTAGAGAGAGTTAACTGGCTGATTTGGGGGCCGATAATGCAGACAATTGGAGACCGAGACTTGAATAACAAATGCCAGAGTCAAATCAACAGAAAGCCCAGGGCTTTTGGAGCCCCTTATCATCAACAATGTCACCGGACTCCATTCTGTCTTCACACCGAAGTTCCACAGGTTCCCTTCTCCCAAGACCTCAACTGTTTGCAGTTCCAGGGACGATTAGGAGCCAGGACAGCTTCTTGTCTTCTCCCATGGCCCCCCTACTATGAGCACTGAGAAGAGAGGAATAATCTCTGGTGCTCTGGCAGTCAGGGGAGCTCAAGACAGCCCGAAATGAAATGTGAACGCTCTGATCCGCGGGAAGGAGTTGATACCCAGACTCTGTGATTCCGCAGTACTGTAGTTGTAGAGTAAATGAGCATTTGAGGCTGCCCTAGGCATGTAACTATTATTTACAACATTAGAACTTCAAGAAAATGTGTTTGGAGGGAGACACCAATTTCCAAACACATCCTGGAACTCAACCTGTTAGCAAGTGCAGATTGCCTGTAGATTTGGTTTCATGGGACTAGGAAAAACTCACAGGAAAAGCAGCAGCAGAGTGAGAAGTTGACAATTCTTCCCCTGTGGGAAGGATTGGTTGACTTGAGATAAGGCCGGCCATACATTCTCTCATGTCCTTGGCTTCACAGCTTGACGAATGGGAGATAATTTTAAGCAGAGCCACTTGCACCAGAATTCTGAATGGACAAAGAGCGTGGCCAGGGGTCCCTTCTCTAGTCTAGCTTCCATTCTTTTGCCCAGATGCCCAGTCTTCTCCTACTGGATGCTACTGCAGAGGAAGCGAACATTCTGATGAATGTTTCCTTTTTGGTAGACAACTCTGTTACCCTATGTTTGTTAAATGGAGGAGCTCAAATGCTAACTTCAAATTAAAGTTGTAACGGGGGCATTGCAGGCAGTGTGGCGTGCAAGGAAGGCAGATATAGGAGAGGTTTGGGACTGGGTCACCCGCTTGATTGCCTTGTAGGCTAGCTCTGATGGTAGGTCGGTTCCCATGGATGTGTACTGCCTGTCTTTGGCACTCATTAAGAGAACTTTGGAACTGTAAATGAGAAGCCTTAACTCCCACACACTGAACTGTATATGATTTCCTGTTTTTAGTAGAGAGGAGTGTGACAATTGATTACCAGAGCAGTGAATGAATACTCACAGCTGATTTTTAACTTGGCCAATTTTGTGAAAAACTGAACTGGCTGTAGACAAATCAGAAACTAGAACTGTGGTTGGTGTTTATACAAAAAATAATTCCTGTAGATAAACTTCTTGTCGGAATGTCACGCTTCAGTAAGCAGTGGGTTTTAAACCCAAATTTTGAGTTAAGGCCTTAAATACATATGCAGCTCACTTACCTAGGACTATTTTCCTTCCAGGAGACAGATATACCACACAGGTAGCATTTCAAGGTGCCACGTTAGGTTATTTGCCATATAACCCATGCATTTCCCCGTATTTCTTCTTTTTGTTTTGGAATACTGTTGTATTAAATTGGAATTAACAAAAAGCTTCCTTTTTGGGACAGAAGGTACCATCTCTTAGAAACAGCTACCTGGAACATTGTGTTTATGAGGCCATCAATGCCTGTGCTAAGAGAGAGAACAGAGTGACCCATTGGTGATTTCCGTCATGTTGTTTGGGTGGCCCAAGTGCCCTACATTTCTCATCCCTGTATTAGACTCTGTCTGGGATCCTACAGCACTTTGAACCTCTTGAGTCATGGAGCTACCAATTGAGGTTCCTGAATCATGCACAGAGCCATAGACTCCTATTATACTTAGTTTCTCCATTTAACTGGAAAGTCTTAGGTTCTCGTTCTTGCTATTGTCCTCAAGAAAATGAGCTTTCTCTTTGTGAGCTGGAATATTCGCTAAGCTAACTCAGGATCATATTGTCATAAATTTTGTTTTGGAATGAAAAAAGATTTTCAGCGCCCAATGTCAGCCATAGGAGGGGCACTGCAGGCTTGGGCAAATGGGCAAGGCTTTCTGGGAAGAGCTGTGCTGCAAGTACTTGTTTCTGGAGATGATAGAAAGGCGCATTTCATTCTTTATCCAGGCTTCATGTCATTTTGGTCTTCGACTGCTGAAAAGTTTGGGGCTCAGATTTTTTAGGATGAGAAGAGCTGGAGTGTAGGGCAAGATGCCATGTTTGGGGCTGTGAAGATTCAGCCTTTCGCGGAGGGTGTGTATGAGCAACCTGGGCTTCTCCAGAGGGTTTAGGGCAGCACAGTGAGGGCTTAAGGAGAGGTGGATCACCTCTCTGGAGTTAAAGGCAATCTGAGATTTTTGCTCTGAATTTGCTTGACTTTCACAGGTTTGTTTAATAATACAGTTGTCATCTCGTTAAATATTTTCAAACACACTCAGGGTATAGACTCTTAAGTAGACCCTTTGAGTGCAAATAAAAGTAAGATAATCCCGTTAGGCTAGCCAAAGGGACCCTGAACTGACAGCATTCAGATGGTATGTCCCTAAGTATATGTACCCAGGATGCCCTTTCTGCCACTGGCAGTGGATTCTTTCGCGTTTCCATAGGGACCCTGTTGCTATGGAGCCCGACTTGGTTCAGAGGAACCTACTAGTAAATACTGGGAAAGGCCTTTTGTCCACATACTGCACCAGCAGAAATTCCAATTTTCCCACACCTCTATTTGAACCTAAACTTCTGTTTTCCAGTTTTGGTCATTGGTCTCTGCTAGTAGCAAAGATAGGACATCTGATAAATAATGCATGAAACCTTTGTTGCCTTTCTGATTGCCAATGCATACTTACTAGTTAGGATTTTAGAAATAGAAACCATGACTTTAATAATAATTAAAAACACTGTAAATTTAAGATAGCCTCGGTCTAAAAAGATGGAAATCCTGTCTGTTACCTGTTTTTTTGCTTAAGAAAGCCTGATTTTGAATCCTATGGAGACAGGGCCAAAGGGAAATAATGAAAAATCCTTACCTTATCTCTAGAAAATGAGTTCCTGTAATTGCAGTCTTTGCAGGACAGGTAGAATTTTTACAGGCCTAGTAATTTATGCAGTCTCCTTATAGAGATAGATAATAGCTAATATAAAAGCTCAGAATGGAAAAGCAATTTTTATTGCACAATGGTCCAAATCTTTTTAGAGCAAAATAATTCAAAAGTGATGGAAGAAACATATTATGAGCTAAATAACCAACCTCAAAACATTGACATGACCAGGTGGTGACAGAACTTGCATTCTTTAGTCTGGGATAACAGCTCTCCGTACTTTTACAGATAATCTGGTGGTAAACCTAGTACATCCCTCTGGGCCACACGCACAAATGCTAAAGGGAGAGGGCACCCAATGCTCGGATACAGGCAAAGCTGCCGTGACACTGTGCTTTCCCGTAAGTTGCAGGAATATTCCAAGTTCTGGATGTAGTTTTTTTTCCTTGATGAATTATTCCAAAAATTATTTTAGAATTTGAAAGAACTCAGCTAGAGCACCAAGAAGACCACCACATAGAAAAGCAGTCTTCTTAGTTAGGTCACAGAAGGTAGCATGATCTGAAGGTACGCCTCTGTGACCAGCTGGGCCCATGGAGAGGCAAAGGCTGTTATGGCAAGTCTAAAGATATAACAGCCAAACTGATGTTTAAGCCTAAAAACAACTTAGTTAATTTATTGTACTTAGCATGTAATTGACGGATAGAAAAGGAAATGTGCCACCTCATATGAAATCTATCTGTTGATCCAGGGAGGAGAATAGGTTTCCAGAAACTTGGACCGTGAACATTATCTGTAGCTGCATAACCTAGGGTGAGCTGCTGAATGCTCGCCCTGCACAATTAATTCACTGTTGCATTATCCAGTAAGACTGGGAAATGCCTTGTGCTGGATCTCCTTTCTCAAAGATTTACATCTGTTTGTTACAGGCTCTGAGAATGCTTGGAGTACAGGCATGTCTTAAACGTATTTGACTGTGGAATTCCCTACTCCCCTTCCTCCCCGCACCCTCCTCCCCCTACTGTTTTTTTCCAAGAACATGATGGAACTAATAGTCCTCAGAGTCTACTCTGGAGAACAATGTTTTAAGGGATTTCATTTGCTTTTATATAGCTTTAGACTGGTAATTGTAAATATTTAACTTTATCAGAGACTCTTTGGATTTTTCGTTTTTTGTTTTTCACCTTTATTATCTATTATTGTATAAATGTGATGATTTGATACACTTAATATTGCGAAATGATTACCACAGTAATCACATAATTACTATTTCTTTTCTGTGGTGAGAATGTTTAAGATCTACTCTCTTAGCAATTTTTAAGTATATAATACAGTATTAATATTGTTAATCAAGGTGCCATGCTATACATTAGATCTCCAGAACTTATTCATCTTTGACAAACATTCCGTACTTGCACCCCCTCCCACCCCCACCCTTGGTGACCACAATTTTGCTGTCTGTTTCTAGGAGTTAAGCTTTTTTAGATTCCACATATGAGTGATATCATACAGCATTTGTCTTTCTCTGATTTATTTCACTTAGAATAATGCCCTCAGGGCCATCCATGTTGTTACAGATGGCAGGATTTCCTTTTCTTTTTTTTATTGATGAATAATAGTCCTTGTGTATATAGTATTGTGTTTTCATCAACATTGAGGCAAGGCCCTCCACCAGCAAAAAGATTATGATGCGTTAAAGGCTTAGATGATGGTTAGCATTTTTTAGCAATAAAATATTTTTTAATTAAGGTGTGCACATTGCTTTATAGACCCCAAACTATTGCAAATTTAATAGACTACAGTATATTGTAAACAGAACTTCTATATGCACTGGGAAATCAAAAAATTCAGAAGACTTGCTTTATTGCTATATTCGCTTTATTGCTATATTCGCTTTATTGCAGTGGTCTGGAATGGAACCCACAATATCTCTGAAGTATGCCTGTATACCACATTTTTTTTATCCACTCATCAACCCAAGGACATTTAGGTTGTTTCCATATCATGGCTATTATGAATACTGCTACAGTAAACATGGGAGTGCAGATAGCTCTTTGAGATGCTGATTTCATGCCCAGAAGTGGAATTGCTGGATTATATGGTAGTTCTATTTTTAATCTTTTGAGAAATTGCCGTACTGTTTTTCACAGTGGTTGTATCAACTTACATTCCCACCAATGGTTCACAAGGGGTCCCTTTTCTCTATATTCTTACCAACACTTATTTCTTATCTTTTGACGATAGCCATTCTAACAGGTATGAAGTGATATTTTCTTGTGGTTTTGATTTTCATTTCTCTGATGATTAGTGATAGAGTCCTTTTCATTTACCTGTTGGCCATCTGTATGTCTTCTTTGGAAAAATGTCTATTCAGATCCTTTGCCCATTTTTTAATTGGATTGTTTGTTCTTTTGCTATTGAGTTGTGTGCGTTCTTTATATATTTTGGATATTAACTCCTATCAGATAGATGATTTGCAAATCTTTCCTCCCATTCAGTAGACTGACTTTTCATTTTGTTGCTTGCTTCTTTTGTTGTGAGGGCTTTTAATTATATAGTCCCACTTTTTTTTTTCTTTTGTTGCTTGTGATTTTGGTGTCATATCAAAAAAATTACTGCCAAGATCAATGTCAAGGAGATTTCCCCCTGTCTTTTCTTATAGAAGTTTTATGGTTTTAGGTTTTACGTTAACATCTTTAATCCATTTTGAGTTAATTTTGTGAGTAGTGTAAGATAGGAGTTCAATTTTATTTTTCTGCTTGCTATAATTTAGTTTCCCCGCTACCATTTATTGAAGAGACTATCCTTTCTCCATTGAGTATTTTTGGCTCTCTCATCAAATATGAGAGGGTTTATTTTGGGGCCCTTGAGTTCTGTTTCCTTAGTCTATGTGTCTACTTTTATGCCAATACTATACTGTTTTGATTACAATAGCTATGTAATATAGTTTGAAATCAGGAAGTGTGACGCTGCAAGCTTTGTTCTTTTTCAAGATGGCTTTGGCTATTTTTGGTCTTTTATGGTTTCATACAAATGTTAAGATTGTTTTTTTCTATTTCCAGGGAAAATGTCATTGGAATTTTGTTAGGAATTGCACTGAATCTGTAGATTGCTTTGAGTAGTATGGCTATTTTAACAATATTAACATTTCTGATTCATGAACATGGAATATCTTTTCATTTATTTGTGTCTTCTTCCATTTCTTTCATTAAAGTCTTATAGTTTTCAATGTACAGGTCTTTCACCCCCTTGGTTAAATTTATTTCTAAGTGTTTTATTGTTTTTTAATCTGTTGGGAATGGAATTGTTCTTTATCTCTTTTTCAGATATTCCATTGTTAACATATAGCAATGCAACTGATTTCTGTATGTTGATTTTGTATCTTGCAACTTTACTGAATTTGTTGATTAGTTCTAACAGTTTTGGGTGGAGTCTTCAGGATTTTTTATATATAAGATCATATTATCTGCAAACAGAGACAATTTTACACTTTTCTTTCCAATTTTGATGATTTATTTCTTCTTCTTATCTGAATTTGTATGGTGACTTATAAGCTTCATGAACTTAAATATCCAAATCTCCACTCCCCTGCCCCTCCCCCCCAGATTTGGGAAGTTATCCTCTATTATTTCTTTTAATAAGCTTTCTGTACCCTCTCCCTTTTCCTTCAGGGATTATAATAATTCACGGATTACATCTTTTGATGGTATCCCATAAATCGTGTAAACTTTCTTCACTTTTTAAATTTTTTTTATTCTTTCATTACTGGGAAATATTAAAATATCTGCCTTCTACCTCACAGATTCTTTTTTTCCTTGATTCATTCTTCTGTTGATGCTTTCTAATGCATTTTTTAATTTCATTCATTGTATTCTTCAGATCCAGAATTTCTGTTTGATTCTTTTTTTATGATTTATATCTTTGTTAAACTTCTCATTTTGCTCATGTATTGTTTTCCTGTTCTTGTTGAATTACCTTTCTGTGTTTTCTTGTAGCTCAGTGAGCTTCCTTAAAACAGCTATTTTGAATCCTTAATCAGGTAAATCACAGATCTCCATGTCTTAAGGCTGGTTACTGGAAGATTATTGTGTTTCTTTGGTGGCGTCATGTTTCCTTGATATTTACTATCCCTTGAAGTCTTGTATTGCTGTCTTCACATTTGCAGTAGCAGTCACCTCCTTCAGTCTTTACTTACATTGAGACAAAATACCTTCTGTCAGCTTTGCTAGAAATTCTGAGGCTTTCTTGGACCTTCTATAGATAAGCTCGCTCCACACTTTTTGCTCCCTCTTGTGGCAGAATTCTTAAACGTGCGTGCCTCCTCTGCATCCTGCAACACATCAGGCCAGGTGCTGACAGCCTCTTTTGTTTTCCCAAGGGCGGAGCTAAAGCTCAAGTTTGTGGTCTCTCTCTGGCCCACAGATTTGAGCCAGCTTTCTGCACATGCTCACTAGCCTTCTGCCAAAGTTTGCTCTCACCACTGGAATGTGCGCAGAAAGCTGGACACAGAGTGGATGTGTATATGGATGAGGTGCATGAAGTGTTGGGAGTGCCCATGGGCCAGATGGGGGTTATCTGCAGATTAGGTATCCCCCTGTGGTAATAGGTGGGCTTCTTGATGGACTCCAGCACAGTAAGATCCATGTTCCTTTAATGCCCTCTCGATTCCTCTCTGCTGCTCTCCCAGCCTCTTCACTTTCCCCAGTCATGCAACTTACAACTCTATACTCTGGATGTGGTGTGAGAGAAATGGGCCTCTTTGACAAAGTCCTACACAGCTGGGGAAGCTGAACTCTCACTCACATGCTCTCAGTTTCTTGGGGGAGGGATAAAGTCTAACTGTTCCTCTTAACCTCGCCAGTGTGTCCAAACTTGTTTTGTTTGGCTTTTTTTTTCTCCAATGATGTGCTGGCGCTTCTCTGTTGGAAGCCTGGACTTCCATGAAGGTTCTCTCATCCATGGGTGTCTTAAGACAGTGTTCTCCAGGGGCTCTTGGGCCGTGGCCAGAATGGGCTGGGGATGGTTCACAGGCCACTGCAGGGTCTGCAGCTGGGACCCAGGTCTGCGTGCCTACTACCTGATGCATGAGTGGGCAGGAATCCTTCCAGGTCCCTTGGCGTATGGTGCTGGATCCCACGGTTCCCACAGAGGTACTTTTGTCTGTGGACAGATGCTGAATTGTCGTCGTTGAGGAGGAATTCCATGATGGATGTCTTTTTTCAGGCTTATTTCTAATGCCACTCTTTAATTTCTTCTAAGGACAATTATAATGTCTGTTTTCACAATTCAAGAAAGAAAAATATTGAGTCATGACAAGATATAGCAGATTCTTCCTTCCCTTCATAGCATGGAAGATGTATCCATTTACTGACTTCACCAATTGGGTTCAGCATTGGCTGGGCCACTCCTCCAACTTTTGAACTATTATTAACAGAGATATTTCATTACAAACAGTTGTTCACTAAAAGTAAAGTCGTCAATGCATATGAAACAGATCTTGATATTAAATTCAAAATAGCTGCATAAATGATAGATTTGCAATTGATACAGAATACAGGGGCAAAAACTAAAATTAACGGGGAAAAAGACAGTTCAGTTTAAAATGCAGTTTGTCAAAGATCTTAAAAACTTTATTTTGAACATTTCAGGACCTTCACTAATGTTTTCATAAAGCAGGTCAATAGTCTCTGCCGGAGATGGCAGAATAGCAGGCTGGATGATTTGATGTATAGTCATATTTTGTTTGGTCCACATAGTGTTTTACATTTAAAAGTTTTTCACATAAAATTTTCACATAAAATCTTCCATGGAAAAAATAGGTGATTGATAACACTGGCTTGGCATTCTTATGTTGCAATTGACAGGAGACAATTGAGCTTCCCTTTTATATACTTATTTTTAATTGAGATAAAAATAACATATAACATTATATTAGTTTCAGGTATAAAACATAATGATTTGACATATGGATATATTGTGAAATGATCACCACAATAAGTCTAGTTAACATCTGTCACTACACATAGTTAAAATAATTTTGCGTGTGTGTGTATGTGATGAGGACTTTTAATATTTACTCACTTAGCAACTTTCAAATATTCAATACAGTATCGTTAACTGTAGTCACCATGCTGTACATTACATCTCCGTGAGCTATTTTGTAACCAGAAGTTTGTAACTTATGACCGCCGCCCACCTCCCCCAACCCCAGAGCTGCCCCTTTTAGATGAGCAAGTGCTCTCTTGAGTTTTCTCAGGCTTACCCGACCTGCTTGCTCTTGCCATCGATCCCACCTGGCTCTTGGCGGCATTTGAGTTAGTATTCCCTGGTTTTTGGTGGGGTGTTCCAGTAGCAAAGGTCCTGCTGCCAGCTTTCTCTCAGATCCTTAATCCTCCCCTTTTTGGAGAAATTCTACCACGTAATTCATACATTTGGCTTAAGGCTTCGATACTGAAATGCAAGTGTTCCTGATAAGGGAGATAACTATAGCTGTTATTATTAGTCATTAACCCTTGTGTTTGCGAATTCTATTTATTCTTAAGCTACTGAAGACAGAGAAGGAGAGTATAAAGAACATAAGGGCACTGGAATCCAAAGGGAAATATCCAGGACCCACCACGAAGGAAGGAAGAGGGGCGAGGACGCTGAATGGGAAAAGTGGTTAACCTTGAGGATGGCTCTTACCCTCTTAACTTGCCCTAGGGCCGGCCTTTATTATTAACGTGTGATTCAGATGTATTGGATAAGCAGAAGCAAAATATCTGGAAACAAGTGTCAGCAAGATGAAGTAGGGCAGACTAGGGGAAATGCCATGTGGTGGAAAACATGCTGTGGGAAAGAATATTTGTGGAAGAATTCCATGGCTCCATAAGAGTGGTTGGACCAAGAGGAATGTCATTCTAAAAACAGAGGAGCCTGGTATGGCACTTCCCATAGAATCACCATGCTTTCCTCACAGACATAAACATAACAGATCAGGAGGGAAGTAATGTATCCCAAACAAAGGTATCTTCCTTCTGATTTATTCTCTGTACGCTGTTGATTTTGTACGCTGTACGCTGTACACTGATGATTTTGCAGTTCTTCTCAAGTTAAATCTGTTTGCAGTTGTACCATCAGACCAGCATAGGCTGTGTTGTTTGGAATTTGCACCTAGGAAAGTTTGAGTTTATTCCAGTGCTTGTTAACTGTTCGAAACTAACTATGGTCTATTAGGATCGTATTACTTCTGTTTCTGAAATGTGATTTAATCTAAAGAGACACAATACGAGAGTTGTGGCCAAAATAGATAATGCCTGTATATGTGTGGAATTAAGCTAAAACCTCTTTCCATTTTCAAATAAATGAATAGGATTACGTGCTCCACAGATGGTATTTCAATCCTTTGTGTGGGATCCATTACAATAGCTATTTCAATACAAAATTTTTTTCTGTATAAGTCATTCACTTTGCAGAGGAAATGCTTGTAGAACATTGTATTGTGAGTTTTAGTATTAGCATTCCCTAAAATGATCATTTCTTGGGAGAGTCTAAAGCCAATACCTTCATAAGCATTTGGAGAGCCCATCCATCAATGCCACACACTCATTGAAATTGCAAAGTTTGTACAGTATTTTAGTGTTAGCTCAGATTTTTTTTTTTTTGAAAGAAAATCTGCCCTCTTTTGTAAGTAAAGTCTCTTTGCCCCTCCCTGGAAGTTCACCTCACACTCTAATTTTTTTTTTAAACAACTTTATTGAGGTAACATTGACATAAAATAATGGTACGAATTTAAATGAACAATTTAATAGGTATGGCATATGTATACAACCATGAAACCATCACCTCAGTTATGATAGTGAACCTATTCATTACATATGAACATTTTTTTCACACCCTTTTGTAGTTCCTCCCACTTTCTGACCTACCCCCCACTTTTTGCAGGTAATCACTGATTTGCTTTCTGTCTCTCTAGGTTAGTTTGTGTTTTCTAGAGCTTTACATAAGTGGAATCATATAGTATGTTCTCTTTTATGGCTGATCTCTTTCACTCAGAATAATCATTTTGGGATGCATCCGTTTTTTTCTGGATCATTAGTTCATTCTGTTTTATTGCTGAGTAGTATTCTATTGTATGGATATACCAATTTTTTTTTTATTCTTTCATGTGTTTATGGACGTTTGAATCGTTTCTAGTTTGGGGCAATTACAAATAAAGCTGCTCTGAGAACTAGTGTACAAGTTGTTGTATGGACTATACTTTGATTTCTCTTGTGTAATACCTAGGAATGGAATTACTGAGCCATTTGATGTTTGTACACAAATGTTTAGAGGTGCTTTATTTGTAACAGCCAAACTGCAAACAATCCAAAAGTCTGTAAACATTTTTTAGAAACTGCCAAACTTTTCCAAAGTGTTGTCCATTTTACACTCTCACTAGCAATGTATGAGAGTTGCACTCATTCCAGATTCTTGCCAACACTTGATACCATCAGTCTTTTTAATTTTAGTCATTTGAATAGATAATGTAAAACTATCTTATTATAGTTTTAATTTGTACCGTTCTAATGACTAATGACATTGAGCATCTTTTCTTGAGCTTACTTGCCATTAGTACATCTTTAGTGAAGTGTCCAAATCTTTTGCCCATTTTTCAATTTGTAACCAAGCTGTTTATTTTCTTATTTAGTACCCTTTCTGTGTTCCGAATATAAATTCTTTATCAGATAATTTTTTCGAAAATATTTTTTTCATTCTGTGACTTATCTTTTTATTCTCTTAATGGTGTTTTTTGAAGAGAAGTTTTTAATTTTGATGGACAAATTAATTAGTTTGGTCTTTGGCAGATTGTGTTTTTAGTGTCATATCTAAGAAATCTTTGCCCAACTCAAGGTCACAAGTTTTTCTCCTATGCTTTCTTCTAGTGGTGTTATATTTTTTTAGGTTTTACACTTAGGTCTATGACTCATTTTGAGTTAACGTTTGTAAATGGTGTGGGAGTACATATCCATGTTTATTTGTTTGCATACGGATATCCAATTTTTCCAGCATTGTTGAGAAGACTGTTCTTTCTTCACTGAATTGCCTTTGTGCTTCTGTCAAAAGATAATTGTCCATATATGTGCAGATTTATTTCTGGACTCTCTATTTTCTTTCATTAAGCTTTTTGTCTCTATGTACATCAACATCATACTTTCTTGATTACTATAGCTTTCTAAGTCTTTAAACCAAGTAGCATAAGTCCTCCAACTTTGTATTTCTTTTTCAAAGTTGTTTTGGCTATTGTAGTTACTTTGCATTTATTTATGAATTCTAAAATCAGCTTGTTAGTTTCTACCAAAAAGAAGCTGCTGGAGTTTTGATTGATGTTATATTGAATTTATACAGCTATTGGGGGGAGAATTGATATCTTAACAATATTGAGTCATCTGTCTCTCTAGTAGAGAGAATATGTATATTTTGCTATTGTTGGGTGGAGTGTTCTATAAGCGTCAAGGAGGCCAGATTAGTTGATAGTTTTGTTCAATTCTTTAATTTCTCTCAGCGATGTTGTTAGTTCTTAGTGTATAGGTCTTTCACCTCTTTGGTCAGATTTATCCCTAAGTATTTCATATTTTTGATGCTATTTTAAATGGCTTTTAAAATTTCAATTTCTGATTGTTCATTGCAAACCTGTTAAATTCTCTTGTTATTTTTAGTAACTTTTTTTGTAAATGCCAGCAAATAATCTACATACATGTATATATTTACATAATCTGTAAATAAAGGCAGTTTTACTTCTTCATTCCCAATCTGGATGTTTTTCATTTCTTTTTTCTTGCCTTATTACACTTGCCGGAACCTCTAGGACAATACTGGATAGAAATGATAAGAGTAGACATCCTTGTTCCTAATCTTAGGGAGAAAGCATTCATTCTTTTTTTTATTGCGTGTAATATTAGTACTGGGTGTTTTCATATTTGCCCTTTATCATGGTAAGGAAATTCCTTTTTCATCCTAGTTTGCAGAGAATTTTTATCAGGAATGGATGTTGGATTTTGCCAAATGCTTTTTTGACATTTTTTGAGATAATAATTTTCTGCTATTATGGATTTTTTTTTTTAATTTAAGAATCGATATCTTCCAAAGAGGAAATGTATTAGTTAGGAATCACGGTTGGCTATAATAAATAGATATCTGAAAAATAGAAGTATATACAGACTTGAGGTTTATTATCAGAAAGTAGGTGGTTTATGACATTCATTAACCCATGCAAGAAATTCACAGCAAAGGCTTCCATGATTCTCTGTGTCCTTCCTTCAGATTACCTGATAGTATTTGCAGATTTGTCCATTTTGTCCATACACCCAGCATTAGGAAGGAGAAAGAGAAGGGGAATTGCATTTACCAATCAAATCTGTCCCCCTACACTGTTTTCCATATGGACACTTCAATCTAGAAAGAGGGTTGGGAAATGTCGTTTATGGCTGGTCACATTATTGCCCCTGGTAAAATTGGGATTCTGTTAATAAAGCTGAAGGCAAGAATACACATTTGATATATAATTAGTGATGTCTGCCAAAGACACTGTTAGTAATTGTTCCTAGTATTTGTCCTTAAGAGTCACGAAAACCTTAACAGGAATAGAAGGAAAAGAATTTTAGATATGGATTTTTTTTCTTTTTATTACATTTACTGAGTACAAATTCGTAGGCACCCAGCATTCTCTCACTCTTCATGACTAATCAGCCATTTATACAGGTTACATGTATGAACACTGGTGGCTGTGGGGCAAGAGCCCCTGACCCCAAGCAGTGGGTTATGCAACTTTGGGGACGAGATGGAAGGAGAATACAGTATGAGGCAGCTGTTGTTGGCCTTTCTTTCCTGCAACTTTATTACAAAGGTGTCTACTTCATCACCTCAGATGTTGTCTCTTTTCATGAGACCCTCTTTCATCTCACTTCATTTGGAATTACTTCCTGCAGCAATCACAGTATTTTTATGAGAGCTTTATTGGGATATAACTCATATACCATACAATTCAACCATTTAAAGTCTATAATTCAATGGTTTTTCGTATTCAGAGAGTTGTGCAACCATTACTCAATTTTAGAACATTTCATCACCTCAAAAAAACCCTGTACCTATTAGCCATCACCTCACATTCAACCCTAATCTCTCCCAGCCCTAGACAGCCACTAACATACTTTTTGTCTCTATAGATTTGCCTGTATGGACATTGCATATAAATGGAATCCTTGAATGTGCTCTCACAGTATTTTGCTCATACCTCTGTTATCACCCCTGCATTCTGCTCTGTGTTTATTGGGTTATAGGGGCCTATAAATGACTTCCTATGCAGACTAAATTCCTGATATGCCTTCTTTGTATCCACAGTAGTGCCTAGCAATATGTCTGCTTCATCAGTAAATATTAAATTGAAGGAAAAGAGAATTCCCTTCCATTTTATAAACAAATAAAATAGGGTAAGCTGCAATATAATGTTTGGAAATATGAAAACAAAATTATTCCTGTCTGTACTTGAATACTGTAGTGGCAGTTAGATTTTGTAAAGACATTACATATAATTGGCCTCAAACCAAAGTATGGAGTAGAGAAAGTTTATCTTGGAAGTCAACTCTCTACTTTCTTTCTCTTCCTCCTTTGAATCTTATAACTTTGACTCTTGCCATGTAGTACACCTGCCCTAGTTTCTGACCCAGCACAACCTCTACCATCTTTTACTCTCCTACTCCAAGTCCCTCATTAAAACCCATCTTAAATTTTGTTCCACTGGGAGTCAGGCACCAAGGTTTAATACTACTTCTGCCTCTAATTCCAGCTATAAATACTGGGGAAATCATTTCATTTTCCAAGTTTTATTTTTCTTGTCTGAAAAATGTGGGAATGATGTTTACTAGAGGCACCTTTAACTCTAAATATCTATGTTCCTCAATAGCAACTCAGAATAAATGAATGAAAACAAGACTTATGACTTATGCTCTTTATTCATAGGACCAAATTAAAAAAAACTTCTGAGGAAAAAGATTAGCTTGAAGGTTTGTGTTTCTATTCGACAGTTCTTTTCAAGAAATACTTTGATCATGGAAACATTTTAAACATTAATTTAAATGAATCGATTATATTATATCCTTTATAATATAAAAGTAGGTACTGTGTTTAGAGACATAATTGCTTTATAAAGGAGTCTTTTGTCTGTCCACTCTTACTTTCACCTTTTTGTCATACCCTAGGTGTAAATATGAAGGGAAATGTAGGTGGCAGAAGAGAAAATTATTGAGTGTATTTGGTGGCTCTCAGTACTAAAGCCAAGTATTTGCAAGTAAAAGGAATGAGGTCCATGGCGCTGATGATGGGATTTTAATGGATTTAGGAACTAAGGCTGAAACAGGAGCATAATTAGAAAAGATTCCAGGGTCATCATGTCATTCTTCACCTGTTCATCAGGCAGACAGGCTGTCCACAGCTTTCACTTCAAAAACGTGGCATGTTCTTATCATTAGTGTCTCCTGCGTTCCAGTTCTTGAGGGACAAGATGCCTTGGCTGCCCCTTGCAACTTTATGTGTCTGTAGCAGTATACTTATTGTGAGTCCAGATATTCAGCTTACATCTACCAAAACAGACTGCTGAAAACTCAGAATATGATACACGATGATTTTCTTAAAGAGAGATGTGAGAAATAATTTATATTGGATTTATCATCCTTGCTAGCTGTTCCTGGTTTAAATTGCCCTTTTAAAAATAAGAAGAAAGGACATGAACAAAAAATAAAATGACTCCATTGATGTGAGAGCCACACCTATGATGGTTCTTTTGTACCTGTCCTTGAAATCTAAGCTATTGAACATTTGCTAAGGGGGATCTCTGTTCCCTTTCTCTTTTCTAGGTCACTTTGGGTTTTTTCCACAAGAAAGATTCATGTCTTTAACCTACCTGGGTTTCCATGTGAAGTTTTAGTCATGGAAGCTCAGTGTCCAGAGTAGGTACTTGAAGCTAAAAGAAGGATGAGGCTGGGGTAGGGCTCTAGATCAACTGATCTAGAGGGAGGGTCTGAATCCATCACCACATATACCATAGTTAGTGTTCCTGCCTCTTGGTGAATTGGAATATCAGAGACTCAGGAGTCTGTCAGCTTATTCTGTTTTTCTCTTTTGTCTGTCAGCTTATTCTGTTGGCAATTGTCACTCCTGCCAATCTTACAGGTACTGAGTGTAGAGAGTCTAGAGCTGCTGGGATAAGGGCATGGAACAGAGATGACACTTATGTGACAGCATCTAATGCTGTGTGTAGATTCTGCACCATCGCACTAGAATTTGGTGTTCTTTCCTTTTAGAATCCATACCATCAATATTTCCCATGATTTAGATCATTATTTGACTTTAGGCTTCAATATTCAGAGGTAATTACATTGGCTTTTGCTTTAATTAAGGAAAAAAATCATTAAGAAAGCAGATTCCCCTTTCCAATTCCTGATAAACTTACAGACAAATTTGTTTTCTGCTATTTATTCAAATTTTGCTTCAGATTTTGGCCATATATTAGTTTGTTAGTTCAAGGCTTTCATAAAAATAATCTAGAGTTTAAAATTAGCATCATATGATTTTTTTTTCCATCTGTTATAATCGACTGAACTTCTTGATGTTCATTTCATAGAACACAAAATTTGTGCTATCAGGAATTAAACATGAGAGCATTCGTATGATTATTTGGCGATTTCAAAGCGTTCTGAAGCAGATTTCTTTGATTTTTACACTTAGAAATTTACTCAATATTCTTCTTTTTTTTTTTTTTTTTGAATTAATAAAACAAGAGCAACAAAAAACAATTGATTGGAATCCAAGCATATGCAATTTTGATTCTTAACCCTCTGGGACACATGTTCAACACATTCATTTCTTTACCCTGTTGATATTAGAGTAAAGGTGCTAGACCTGCTTGCTTGATTCAGGGGTCACCCCAGGGTTAAGAGTCAACACAACTACAACTAGTACCAAAGTTTAATATGCAACCTCCATGGTTACTGTGCATATCAAAGAAGTAGTTTGTGGGGAAGGTAAGATGAGTGGCAAAAGAACATAAAAGTAAGACAGGAGTGAAAAAATGAAAGGGGAGAGAAGAAAGGGAGAATAATGAATTGAGACCTGCCCATGAACACCCCCAAAATCCTTCTCTCATGGCCACCCCCTCCCAGGTAGATATGAAACCCCAGTTTCATATCCAATCCAGTGTCCTGGGAATCCAGAGATTTTCAGATTCTCAAATGGTGGAGTTGATATTTTTGTCAAATAAAATCTCATATGGATGCCCAAGATATGCAAACAAAGTAGTGGATTTTTAAATTCAAGTTATTTAAACTAAAAAGTAAAATAGTTTATACCCATTTCTTACCCCTACACATAACCTCACCTCTGGCAACCACTAATCTGTTCTCTGTATCTATAAACTTAGGTGTTTGTGTTCTTTTTTTTAAGATTCTACGTGAAAGAGAGATCATATCTTTCTCTGCCTTATTTCACTTAGTATAATGCCCTTGAAACCCATCCATGTTGTTCCAAATGGCAAGATTTCATTACTTTTTATGGCTGAGTAATATTTTATTGTGTATATATACACCACAATTTCTTTATTCATTCATCCATTTGGAGACTTAGGATGTTTCCATCTTAGATATTGTAAATAATGCTGCAGTGAACATGGGGGTGCACATATCTTTTTGAATTAGTGTTCTTGTTTTCTTTGGGTAAATACCCAGAAGTGGAATTGCTGGATCATATGCTAGTTATATTTTTAATGTTTTAAGGAACCAACATACTATTTTCCATAGTGGCTGCACCAATTTACATTCCCATCAGCAGTGCATAAGTGCTCTTTTTTCCATATCCTCACCAACACTTGTTATTTCTTGTCTTTTTGATAAGAGCCATTTGGACAGGTATGAGGTTATATCTCATTGTGGTTTTCATTTGTATTTCTCTCATGATTAGTAATGTTGAGCATTTTTTTTACATACACGTTGGCCATCTGTATGTCTTCTAAAGTAGTGTTTTATTAATATATAAATGTGCAAATTAACACTTACAACATTTCCTTAGTGTAAAATAAATAGATGAAAACAATAACTCTTTTAAATAAACACAAAAGTTTGAAATTTGAGGATATGGGTACACTTCTTTTCATCAACCATCATATTTAATTTCTGTGTTTTCTTTTAAATACACGGTATCAGAAAATTCTTATTTCATACTAAAGGCGAATAGTATCTACTTTTTAAAACTTTCAAGGTGTACAAACAGAATTTTAAATAGTTTTAGTATCTTGAAGGAGGAGAAATTGGTAAATTTGGGTTTGAAGACTGATCACTAACAATATATTGCAAATAGGGATGTCATCAATACATAAGTGAGACAAAGCACTTTCATATTTACAAGTGGTACCAGCACTCTCTATAAGGTGGGAGTGTCCTGTGTGCACGTTGTACCATGCAACATAATGTGACGCAGCATCCAGAAAGTGCCGTGCACTATTAGACCTGAGCCTTCTGTGGCATTTAATTTATCCTTGCATATGTCAGTTATGATACTTTGCTGGCTTGTATGTGCATATCTAAATTTTATCTAAATTTTAAAGAAAGAACAGTGTAGTGCTATGACCTTACAAACAAATGACACATCTACAATATCAAACTCATACATAGGCATGGCAGGAAACGCTGAACTCTGAAGTTGGCACATACTGGCATAACCTGGCAGCATGTCAGCATATTGTAGGGCCAGTGTGTTCATATATTATAGGCAGATTTTGTTTTTAATTACAATTAAAAATATAATTGTCTGAATCAAATATGTTCCTAAACATCTCCTTTGAACTCTGGTATCAAAATCTCTACTCTAGACCAACCTCCCTAGCCTGCTTGGCCTGACACCCCACACCAGATTGTCTGGGAGCTAAAGAATTATTCCAATGGTGGAAGTGAGCCTATTTCCTGAAATTTATGGTCACTTTATTATGTTGTGGTATTCTCTACCTAATGGTTTTGTAATAAATTTATATTTTTCATTAGAATATTCTCAGCTAATTCTCAGAATAAAGTCCTAACACCTTAGTTGATTTTTAAGGTCTCTCTCTTTCCAAAGCTATTGCTCAAAAACTACACTCAAATAAGCCTCATTTCCATTCATTTCCCTTTGTACCTTTTGCTTTTGCTTTCTCATCATCTAAAATGCCTTTCCCTTTAATCTCTTCATGTCTAAATCTTTTTGATAAAGAATTTGGAAGTGATTATTATTTTCATTTTTATTCCAGCAATATAGATATTGTATACACGCACATGCACACGCATGCACACATACGAATACAAGTGTATAAATCACATAAAAATATTTACTGACATGGAAAGATTTTCCCATTATATTAAGTGGAAAGGCATATCGAAAAATACTACGATCTTATTCTTTTTTCCTTGAGAAGAAAATAAATAGGAAAAATTCCTGAAAGATTTTACACAAAAATGTTACTAGTCAATGGAAGGAGATGAGATTTATTTTGCATACTGGTATTTGATGTTTGGAATGTAGACCTATTTACTTTTGTAATAAGACATGAATTAATAAAACTTATCTCTAAAGCATAAGACATCTTATCCCATCCTTATATAAAACTTTGGAGTACCTTAACCCAAAACTCTTCCAGGTTGTTCCCACTCATCTGGCTGAGTATTTTAAAAAGATGTTTCATCAATGTAAGTGGCACTAAAGTCGAAGGAATGCTGATGTTCAGCACAGTGTATTTTTGATGTCCCTTTCCATCAGCTCACTAAACTTTGCTTTGAAAATCATCAGACTACCCAGTCCACTCAAGTTTGCAATGGATTACCCTCTGGGGGGGTAAGGGGTATCACAGCTAAGATATTCACTGATGGAAGAGAAATTGAGATTTACTATTTCTTAAGAACTGGGTGACCATTTTAAAATATTCTCCTCAAATAGAAAAAGGGCATCTAATTCTGCTGCATCATAGTTGTGAATGACACATGCACAAAGAAATCTGACTGTTGTTTCTAGTGAAGGCATTACGTGAAAGGGATATCTCTCAGTCTCCTTGGCGGCCTGGAGTCCTGATATCTTGCTTTGTGATTTGTTTTTGCATTCACATCCACATATGCTTCTCCTGAAACAAAGAGGATATATTTGGTAGTCACTGATAACTTTTTTTAAAAAGTGGATTAGACAATTTCCCTTGAAACTTTTTCATAATTTAGCATGAAGTAGAATTAAATAGTAGAAATGAAGGAATTTATTTAGAAATATCAAAATAAGAAGGAGAATTGTTTAGTTACACTGCAGACTGTAAGAGGGCTGAGGAACGGATTGAAGAAAATTATCAAGCATGCATGTTGTTTTTAAGTGATACTTGAGACCGGGATGTGAAACAGCTGTGTTGTTGGGGTTTTTTTCTCTTGCCAACTTTCCTTATTTGATTGATTTTTCTCTCTGACAGCCCACTGTGCTGATAAATGTGTCCACGGTCGCTGCATTGCTCCAAACACCTGTCAGTGTGAGCCTGGCTGGGGGGGGACCAACTGCTCCAGTGGTAAGTGTCCACCTGCTGTTGTCTGTCTTGGGGTGTTTGTGCTGTGTGCGCCCCCTCGTCTGCAGATTGTCCTGAGCCACTGGTTTCCCTTTTCATCCCTATACAGAATGTGGTGTGGATTCCCAGCCTAATTCAGTAATACAGTTTCCTTTAAACTTCTACATCTATTACACACAGAACTGTCTTTAACTGAGTATGAAGCAAGGTACTTGGAAGGAAGATTTCAATAATCTGCTGCTGATACTTCTGTAAATGCAAATGCTTTTTCCAGAGTAGGGCAGTTATGGCAACATAGCTATTGCATTCTAAAGTTCTATTTTTACTTCTCGATTTGTCTATTGATGATTAAAATTTTCCACATGTTAGTTTTAATTCAGAAGTAAAATTGATATTTTTCAATGCTTAACATATTTATCTCTGCATTCTGAGAAGCAAATGAGTATTTGCTGGGATAACTTGGGGAGGAATATTGGTAACAAATGAAAATTTATGAACAGCTTGGTATTAAATTAAATGTAATATAG
>NW_011888820.1:10005206-10010635 GCF_000151845.1 Pteropus vampyrus
AACGGCAGCCTACTTCAAGTTAAGAGATCAGACTGAAGAATGCTTGTGTAAACAAAACAAAAGCCTACATGGGTTTCAGACTCTCTAGAATTAATTTAGGCCTTCTAGAAAATAAACCGCTTTATTTTGGAGTTTACTGATTTTTGAATGAAGCCTCTAGAATTCTGAAAACACGTGTTCTTTCAGTCCTGGAAGATGATATCGAGGCAAATTCTAGGTTATTCTCTACAACTCATGTTTTGGCTCTTTTATAATGAACAAAAACATAAATAAACATGAATGGATATCTGAAGCTTTCAAAGATGTTCTGAGAAAACATTTCTGACACTTTTTTTAAGCACAAAAGAAAATGCTATTCTGAGCTCGAGCACTGGGTCTTGTTATCTGTGATTTGTGGCAATTACTCTACTATTACAGATATATATTAGGTCTATAAAATGATTGCTCAAACTCGTTCCCTGTATCAGTCAGTATTCAATCAGGAGACAGTAACCACAATAGTGTTTTTTTCCAGTAAACATTTTATTTTGGAACAATTTTAGATTTACAGAAAAGTTGCAAAGATAGTAGAGCGTTCTCATTAACCCACATTCAGTTTTCCCCCTTGTTAACATCTTACTGTTAGTTTGTCATACTGAGAAACCGACATTGATACGTTACTGTGAGATAAACCCCAGACTTTATTTGAATTTTGTCAGTTTTTTATTAACATCTTCTTTCCATTCCAGGACCTAGTCCAAGGCACAACACTGCATTTCATTGTCATGTCTCCTCCTGTGTCCTCTGGTCTGTGACAATTTCTAAGTCACTGTTTTCCATTACGTTGGCAGCTTCGAGGATTACTGGCCAGGCATCCTGTAGAATGGCCCCCAGTCTGTTTGTCTGGTGTTTTTCTCATCATGAGACTAAGAGTATTATGGGTTTTAAAAAGAATATCACTGAGGTATATAAAAATGCCTTTTTTATTACATTGTATCAAGGGTATCATGGCATTCATATGATATCATAATAATGTCAGCACCTAGTTAACCTTCTTCACTTGCTGATGTGTAGTGCTTGCCAGGTTTCTCCACAGTTATTATTTTTCTTTTTCTTTTTTTTACTCTATTCTTTGGAAAGCAAGTCACTAAGTCTAGCCTGCCCTCAAGGGTGAAGGGCAGGAATTAAGCTCACATCTTTGGGAGGTGAGTGTCTACATATGTTATTTGGAACTCTTCTGTAAGGAAGATTTGTCTTTCCCCTATTTACTCCATCATTTAGTTATATCAGTATGGACTCATGTATATTTATATGATATTTTGGGTTATGAGCCAATATTTGTTTTCGTTGGTCAGATTGTTCCAGCTTTGGAGACTGGGATTTCTTTGAGGTGACATGCTCCCATCCTTTTATTTGTTTGTTTTTGAGTTTTTGTTTTGAGCATTTCCTTACCTTCTGGTAATAGGATGCTCCAAGCTCATATTGTGTTTTTCCTGCCTCAGCCCTGGAATGAGCCATTGGAGAATGGTATTTAGAAACCAAGATCTGGATTCTGGGGATGTTCCTTGCCACCGGGACACATAGTAACTTGGATGGGGAAAGTTTATTAAAAAAGAATTATAACTATAACAGAAGATTGGAGTAATGAGCAATTGGCTAGTACGAAGTAAATAGCACTCAAAACAAGACAAGAGTAGCTGATCTAAGGAGCATCCACTACTCCTAGGGCTGAGATAGAATACCCAAAAGGAACCTCACCAGGGGTGTGATCCAGACCTTGTTAGAGATGGTACAACCGTCGCTCACTGGATGGTAGAGAAGCTGCCTGTGCTGTTGGAGCCTGGAGCCGGGCTGGGGAAGCTGCTTCTGTTGCAGACACTGGGCACTGTGAAAGCTATAGGTGCTACTGAACCAGATGCTGGAGAAGCCTCTCCAACTGTGTTTACATGGCAGAAGCTGGCAGCCGGAGAAGCCATGTGCACTGCAGGAGACAGCTGAGCTAGCACACTGGAACCAGGATGGAAAACACCTCCTGGAATATCTCTCCAGCACCCTCTACAGAAACTTAATATTCAGCCAGCAGGCAAAGGAAAAATATTTAAAGGGTTCACATTCATTTTTGTAGAGTAGACAATGAAAGATAAATTTAGCACTGAGAGGCAGTAAAGTGTTAACTGTTGCAGTCCACACCTTCGGTTACTCCTCTATGCATAGTTCTATGCATGTTTGAATTATTGTACATCAACAAAACAACTCTCTGTTTCCACTTAGTAAGATGTAACTATCAGTCTTACAAGACCTTCTCACTGTCTTTGCCAAATGAGGAGATACAAGTCCCAACAGTTGTGTATCTATTGCTGATTACATTAATTTTCCTCAAATTCAGTCATAGTTCTACTGAATGTTGTTATCTAGACACTAAAGTTAATGTTAAACAACTTGTATATAAAATAAAAATGGAAAGAATGGGGGGAAAATAGCATCTAAAAATATATTCCTATAACAAGCAGATAGAAAATATTAAAAACTACTGCAGGCCCCTCTTCATGTCATTAGTCACAAAACTAATTATATGGGTGGTTTTCTTTTCCACTCCCCCATTCTGTATTTCCCCCCTTCTTAGCCCAGACCTCACCTGCTTGGAGTTCTTTACCTGACAGAGTGACTTAAACCTTCAATCCCGAAGGATCTGAATTCTCAGTTCTGCCTTTTTAAAAATCGGTGACGATTTCTGTTAACCTTTACTATGGGCACGTAGGTACTAAGTGGTGCCCCCAGAGCCCCTCGGTTTCTGCACATAGCTTTCCTTTTTCCCTTCGTGTAGTAGCAATCCAGTTTACCCTTGATAATCAGGATCAATTATTCCGGCCAGAGAGTAATTCCTTTTATTTACATTAAGAGCCTAAAATGATCAGATGGCAATAAATTGATTATTGTCACACAGAGCTCTCTCTATTTTTTTTTTTCCTTCCTAATATCCATGGGAGATTAAGGAATTAACAGATACTTTCACATGTACAGGTTTACAGAAGCTTCCCTTGGAGAGTTAATCTGACTATCTATCTTGTCAGTGGAGGGAAGTATTCTTATATGTGATATACAGTCAGTGTTCTGGGTCTCAGTGTATTCTCTGTATAAAGAACTAGGGGTGTCAACTGTACCAAGTTCGTTCCCCTGGAGTGGAATCATGATTTATTTGACTAGACTCAAACATATTGCTTCTTTTTAAATTGGATTAAATGATTTTTTTAAAAAGCGCACACATATTTTACTTTTATTGGCATCCTAATATATACCCTAGCTTATATGACATTAATCTGTCTTCCCTCCATCTGTCCCGTCCCTCCTCTCATCTCTCTGTCTCTCTGTCTCTCTGTCTCTCTGTCTCTCTCTCTCTCTCTCTCTCTCTCTCTCTCTTCTTCCCCCCACTTTCTCCCATCAATCTCTGTATGGTCATCAATCCTCTATTTCTCTTCCTCCCTCACTAGATGACAAACAATTCCTGGAGGTCAGGAATTGTGTTAATGATCTCTTTAACCTCCCTTGTGCTTGGCATATGGTTGGAACACAGTAAATATTTGTTCCAGATCATTAGAATGAATAAATGGTATGATTTTGTATGATTCTGAGGTCATTTGTGTGTTCATGATGTGAACTTTCATTGAGTGATTACTGTGCGCAAGGGACTGTATTGGATGCTAGGGATAAGGAAACAAGTGTGGGATGAAGCTCATACTTTGAGAAAAGTAGATGGCAGTGTGAATGTCTTACCCTGAGGAAGACATTTTCTTACCCTCAGTAGAAAAGGTGGCTTGAGGAAGCTAAAAATGGAGTTGGGTAAGGTAATTAGAGGTTTTCTAGGCGGACGAAGGCAAGAGAGGCCTTATATATCACTACAGGGTGAGGGGTAATGAAAGGAAGATGATAAAGTATAGACTACTCTTCCAGAAACTTAGCTGAGAAGCCAACAAGAAGGGGCAAAGAGGGAGTTAGTAAAAGGCAAATGTAGGTTTAAGAGAAAGTTTTGTGTTTATTTGCTATTGTTTGTGTTTTAAGGTAAAAAAGACTTAGGGGCTGAGAAGGTGGTAAAAGAAAAGAAGGAGAGGCCGAAGACTTAGCTGAGAGAGAGGATCGTTAATTGAGAGAACAAAGCTCCTGAGAAGACAGTTGGGGATGGGACAGGATCCCCGGAACTGATTAGCAGGAAGAAATACTTCCTATTCCCAACAGAATGAGGAAAAGAGTGGCTGGCAGGGCAGTCGATAGGTTTCTAGTATCGAGGTGCTGGTGGGCGAAGGGAACGAGTATCTGAGGGAATTCATATTAGATGACCTTTCTTCCCTTGGTAAGCTGGGAGGAGAGATAATCCACTGATACTCAGGGGAGTAGAAGTTGGGTCACACTGATGATGATGATGATGATGACAGTAATAATTCTCCTTTATTAAGCACTTAGCATGTGCCAAGCATCATTGTAAGGACTTTACAGAAATGACATTCAATGTGCACAACAGACAGCGAGATGGTTACAATTCTTGTTTCTATTTTACGGACGAGGGAATGGCAGTGCAGAAAAACAAAATCACTTGCCTATACATCTGGTAAATGGTGGAGAAAGACTCACATCTCATTCAGTCAGTAACTTTAACCACAAGGGTATGGTGCCTCCTGAAGTCGGAAAGGAGAATTAGCGAAAATGACAAGGGCACTGAGGGGAATGAGACCAGGAAGCAGGGGCTGACACCACCAGACAAATATTAAAATAAATTTCTTGAGGGATGTTGAGGGCAAACTGACATTAGAGATGATGAATTTTTAAATGATAGCAATTCGATTGGACTCATTTGTAATTTTTAATTTCTTCATTTGTGATATTAAGAATGTTGAGTCAGATTATATTTACAATCCCTTTCAAGTCTGTGATTCTATGAGTGATTTACTCTAATAAATACATATGTGCAATCTCTGACACTTTTTTGGGGTTGGAAACCCTTTAAATCTTTTCTTTGAATAGCAATAACATTAGTTCTTTCAATCTATATAATCCTGTTTATGATTTTCTGAACATCTATAGGGAAATTTATTTCTCCTCTGGCTATAGGGCACATCCAAAACACAAGGAAAAGTCCTAAATCAACCAGCAGCCAGCAAACAGTTTTCAAATGTTTGTTTCTCAGGCTTTTGACATTAGGACCAAAGAGAGGCACAAATGAAAATTAATTTTGGTTTAGAAAATCCAAAGTGGGTTTTATTGAGTCACCAGTAGCATTTCTGGTTAAATGTACTTGGACGTAGTGAAAACATGCCTAGGAGGCAAGACTAGCTCAAATATTTTCAGGTACCATGGTAGGAACACTGATAACCTTTTATATAAAGCAGACACGCTGTGCAGCACAGTGTAGGTAATAAGATTTTGCCTGCAGGATATTCGAATCAGGGAATCCATTTGAA
>NW_011888820.1:10011955-10013236 GCF_000151845.1 Pteropus vampyrus
TATTCCCTTCCAGGATGTAAGCCCCATAAAAGCATGGATTTTGTCTGTTTTATTCACTGCTGTCTAGCTTATTTATTCACCTAATGTCCAGCACAGTGCTGGGTACACGGTAATGATAAGTAAATATTTGTGGAAGAAAGAAGTGAAGGGTTCAATGTTCCAGGAGCAGTGATGGATATGCAAATGAGATATGAGAGATGAGGAGGACTGTCTCTTCTTTCAAGGTGCTTTCGGTTTTGTAGAAGAACTGGGAGCACATACACAAATAGATAAGCCAAAGTATCCAGAGATGTTAAAAGGAAGTAGTCAAAGGTCTTCTAGAGAAAGAGCATGACCTAAAGTGGCCGGAAGGCCACTTAAGTGACCTTCAGTGGCCTTGACGTAGCTCTCAGGCTCCTGTGGCTTCAGGATTCACCTTGTCCATGTGCTATGTAGGCTCATTCATCCTCGGTGACTTAGCTGAAAATTTCTTGCCCATAAACTGGCAGCTGTAATGAAACTGTAGAAGCCAGGCAAGATGCACTAGATGTGGTTTCCATGAACTTTGAGGAAGATGTGGATGTGAGAGCTTCTCGCCCTCAAGAGAGGAAAGTATGTAGTATAAGCATCAAGATTATTACTCATGTGGGGGTGTGACTTCTGAAATGGTGGCCTCATGACTAAGAAAAGTTTTGAAAGTTAGCTCTAATTTGAATGGAGAATGGTTAACAATTTGCCATCCAAACGTTCGCATATTACGTCTCAAGGTGGAAATTTTACATGACAATGTAGAACCAACATGGTGTATAAACAGTAAGAAGTTAGGCAATGCAATTCAGACTACAAATTATTTCAAATTACATAGCAACCATTTTCTGGCACCAATGATGTGCTTCCTGGCTGTTCTGCTTAGAGTGAAATAACGATATCGTATATATTAGCTGGTCCTTTATCCTCACTTGTTACCTTACTTGTAAAATGGGGTAGGATAATACTTGATTTTAGTAGAGATACATGCATCTATCTTATGGGATTATGTTGTTAATTGGCTGGAATTAAGTGCTCTGGTTTATTATATAGTCCAATTCATTTGAAATAGGATGTTGGAGGAGAGTTCTAAGGATACTCTAAACCACCAGAAAGATGAGCAAGTAGATCCTAGAGTAAGTTAAGCCAGAAACATCACTGGAGACAAAAATGACAAAATTAAAGCTGTCTAACTTTGGGCACATCATGAGAAGGCAAGGGTCTTTGGAAAAGACAATAATGCTGAGAAAAATAGAAAAGAGGGAGACCAAATAT
>NW_011888820.1:10013286-10050703 GCF_000151845.1 Pteropus vampyrus
CGATATCGTATATATTAGCTGGTCCTTTATCCTCACTTGTTACCTTACTTGTAAAATGGGGTAGGATAATACCTGATTTTAGTAGAGATACATGCATCTATCTTATGGGATTATGTCGTTAATTGGCTGGAATTAAGTGCTCTGGTTTATTATATAGTCCAATTCATTTGAAATAGGATGTTGGAGGAGAGTTCTAAGGATGCTCTAAACCACCAGAAAGATGAGCAAGTAGATCCTAGAGTAAGTTAAGCCAGAAACATCACTGGAGACAAAAATGACAAAACTAAAGCTGTCTAACTTTGGGCACATCATGAGAAGGCAAGGGTCTTTGGAAAAGACAATAATGCTGAGAAAAATAGAAAAGAGGGAGACCAAATATGAGATGGACTTACTCCATAAAAGAGCCATAGGCATGATCTATAGGAGCTGAGTGGGGCCATTGAGGGCAGGACATTGTGGACATCACTCATTCACAGGGTCTCCAGGAGTCAGAGCTGACACAGAGGCGTGTAATACACACATCTTTCATGATTATCTGTGGTTTCTTGTTGTTTGTGGGTATGTCAAATAATTTTTTTAAATACTTGGAAATTTCCTCAGTGTAAATAAGAAAAAAACTATTCACGATTTTTTCCTTTGTTGGTCGACATATCTTTTAAATCATTGAAAACCTAGTGGATATTTTAAAGTTTGAGCATTTGTATCTATGTGCTGGAGCAAATTAATCATGTTTGACATGTATAATGCTAATAAGGGGTAGAAAGTAATATTGACTCCAATAAAGTAAATAGGAAATAGGAAATAGAGGTTACAACAGCCTCACTCTTGGACCATAAATGAGTGATATCATTTTAAATTTTTGTGAAACCCGATGGTTTTACTACTCCCTACTGTTTCACATAACTAGTGGACATAACTTGCAAAGAAAATTTAAATTTTAATGGAACTGGCTTGAGCTTAATGTTACTTATAACTGCGAATTTTTGTTCATACGTTTAAGAAAAGCAGCTGCTTAAAAAAAGGAATCCTGTGTTGTAAAATTAGTATTACATAAATCAGATTTATCCATGCCGTAAATTAGTTCTTAGAATAATTAGATCATATCAAAGTTGAAAACTTATTTAAGACAGAAGATACCATAAGCGAAGTTAAAAGATAAACCAGAGAATGGGAAAAGATTTTTGCAATATGTAAAACAAATGATTAGTATACAGAAAATGTAAAGAACTCCCACAAATCAATTAAAAAAAAAATCCCTCAACTTTACAGTAGGCAAAGGGTACAATAAGGTCATTCAGAGGCAAGAAAACCTAATTGGCTAATGGGCATATAAGAATATGATTCTTTGTAAAATTCAGTGAAGTGCATGACAAAGGAACAAGATGTCATTTTTTACCATCAGATTAGCAAAAGTTAAGAAGTCTGACAATATCAAGTATTGACAAAGATGTGAAAAGAAGCTTCCACACATCTCTATCACGAGGGTAAATTGGCAGAATAACTCTAGAGTGCAATCTGACTGTCCTCAGAGTAAAATTTTAATTTGTGAACACCATGTGATCCAGTAATTTTATTTCTATTTCTTTATAATTTGTCCATATACTTTAGAGAAACCCTTGCATACATGTACTAGGGTATATATTTGCATCTTCGTAAGAGTGAAAATTTGGGGAGAAAAAAACTAAAACTGGCCATGAATATGGGAAAAGATAAATTTATTTTATAAAATTATTCTATTTATAAAATGTTTATAAAGTTATGCTATACAGCCCCTGTGCCAGCTGCCGCCCGAGGCCAGGTGCATCTGCGGCAGGAACTCCACCAAGTACTACACACCCTCTTTGGCCGCAGCTACTGAAGGATGAAACTGCACTCCTGTCTCCAGCCCTCCTCACTTGTAATACTCGGACTGCTATCTCCCCAGATGTAGACAGTTTTATGATTTTTCTAAAATAAATGTTCTAAAGAGAGGTCCCATGAAACAAACACCTATTCTTATGCCTCAGTTAGCAGTGGGGAAAAGCTTTTCTGTAAACCAGCCCAATAATAAATATCATGAACTAAAAAAAAAAAAAAAAAAAAAAGTTTATATGTTAAATGTTTATAAAATTATGCTATATTAATTGGAGGCTGTTAATATAGCAGAATGCTGTATAACCATTCATTCCTATAAACTGCTATAAAGCATTCCACTATATTAGCAGATGTATCAGTATTAGCAGATCTTAATATAATATTGAGAAAGGTGAGATGCACAGTGACATATACATTTTATATAAAGCAAATAAATATATAATATAATGCAGTATGTTTCTAGACACACACACAGACTGGAAGGATACACATTAAAATTATGACATTGGTTATCTATGGAGAAGGAGTAGAGAAAACATTGAGAACCAGAAGACAAAGGAGACTTCTTACGGCTAAATGAGGAAGCACATGTGATGCAGTGTTCCCAACAGTGAATTCTAGGTCGTGGATTTATGAGCCTTTGTTATAGTATTACTTGTAGTCTTCTGTAGTTGTTGTTGTTGCTGTTGTTGTTTTTTTCAAGAAAATGATATTAAATTTTTCAGTTGGCAGTGAAGGTTTGAGGAGTAGTTTTCTTACTGTGAGATTTTAAACAAATTATTTAAGATCTTTGGTTTCTCACATCTAGAATGAAGATACTACGTACTTGCACTGGGGGTCCTGAGTACTTCTCCTTCAGTGCTCACCTCAGTATAGCATCCCACCTCCTCAGGAGGCCATCTCCCCTTTCCTTCTCCTCCCAAAGGTGTGGTACACATAGGCCCTCTGTATTCCTCGAGTCTCCTGTGCACTGTGACACTTAAAACATTCTCTTGTGACAATTCTCACTGTGGGCCAGGCACTTCCAATAGATAAAGAAATCTTAGCTGTAGAATATGTCTTAGGCAGGAGCAAGTAGTAAGTGCTCGACAAATAGAACTTAGTAGCCATGGAAGATGCTTAATACATTTTTAATGAAAGAATAAATGAGCAAAAGAATGAAAACATGGCAAGACTTTATAAAGCGAGACATCCTGTGATGGCTCCTGATAATGTTTATTCTTTTGACTTCAGTGAATAAATGTAATTCCCCCAAATCCCTTACTTGATCCCAGCCTACAGTTTATATCCTTGAGACTTTCCTGCTCTAGGGTTATCATGTTCTCTCATAGAGAGACATCAACATTAACATTTAGACACATTAAAGAATAAACATTTCACACCCTTTTCGCTGGTCTGTAATTTAAGATAAGCATACACTGAAGTTATAAAATGACAGTGTTGCTTTGAAAATTCATTTAACAAACATTTTTTAAAGGAGAATAAAAGTCCTCTCACAGCCACTGAATAGTATTTTATAAACAGTGCTGAGTGGTTGTCCACAGTGACTCTTGGCACCCTGTCAGCTCTCCCAGTGGGTTTTTTGACATGTGAAGGACGTGAGGTTTTAGTGCTTTCAGAGGATCTGGAAAATACATTTTTATTGTTCTTCTTCATGGATGGAGAAGCTTCACAAAGTTGTTTTATTTTTAAAGCACTCGATATTTTGAATGAGGATCTTTTCTTCTACATGAACAAAGGGAATGACACACCATGGCCTTGTTAGCCTGAAGCACGGGGAACAAAATCACAGGGAGATAAAAGAGACTGTGGGAACCAAGGTTTAGGAAGAAAGGGTGTATATTTCAGGAAGAACCATGTTTTTTTGTATCCTTTGAGATAGCAGAAAATGATTTGGTCTCTTCTAAAAGACGATTACTCTGTAAAGATATTTCCTTGTAAGTGACTTATTTGTGCTTTGTCATTAGAATATGAAGGGCTAAATTTTCTCCCCTAGCAATTTCTCTCATAGTCACAGATTTTCCTGTGTTTTAAGTCAGTGGAGAACGTCATGGCAAGGCTCCAAGTAAAAATATATTTTTAAGTCAGTATAGCTGACTGATGTATCCTAATAGCTACTTGACATTCGTACATTAAGGGCATTTATAATTTTAGTTACTTCAAACAGCAACCCTGGTGAGTGTAGTTATATATTATAAACTGACATCACTTTCCCTATGATAAACTTGAGATCCAAGATTCAATACATTATCCTGCTGTATCCAGTAGAGATGTATCCACAAGGTTCTTGAACCTTTAATGCTTCTACAATTTTACTTCTTAGATCCCAGAGGTATTGAACCAAGAAAAAACAAAACAAAGCAAATAAAAACTGAAATGCTCAGTTCACCCAGGGTTTGTTTAGACCTAACACAAGTACACAGAATTGGGTACTTTTGTTGCTCTCCGCAATTCAGAACCAGTTGCTTTAAAAAAGCATCTTATACTTCAAATTGTGTTTCAAGGCTGCTCTGTGGTCTTAGTGGCCATAGATAATCTGAAGCAAAATTAAGTCATTGGGATTGGTGCCTACTAGTATGGCCAGATTTGGCCAGATTATTTATGACCATCTTTTTTAGTTATGCTAAAGAAAGAATTATTAAGATTCACGTGTTTGTTTCTGAGTTCCTCCTTTTACATTTTATGGCCCCATGTCCAAACCTATACCTCTGGACCCATTAATCATCAGCAAGTGGGAAACCGCTAAATCCAGTTTTTAATTGACATTTAAAAACAGAACGTGAGGTAACGCTAGGTTTTGTTGCAGACCTGCGCTTTTTCCAATTGGCTATTGTAAAAATGAATGAAAGGGTGATATCAGGGCTTGTTTTCATTACATGGAGTTACTAGGCAATTTGTTTTTGAAATTCACATTGTGAGAACCAAGTTGTCCTTTTTGGTATGAATGATTCATGCAAGACAAACAACACAAACCCACGACAGGCCTGTTATTCCAGCTTCGTATACAGCTGGGGGATGTTTTTCTAGAGTGTTCTTTTTTCTGGGATGGATGTTCCAGTGTGTCAACCATGGAATAAAATTTCTGCTGCTACTAATCCGTGCTGTGTCATACATAACGACACGTGCTTTTTAAGTAATTAGTTCATTCCAACATCTCCATTTTACAAAAAGAAAATTAAGTATAACAAAGATCGGAGACTTGCTCAAGGTTCCGTGGCTATGAAGTGGTGGTGGCCTGGCTGGAGTCCAGGTCTATCTAATGCTAAATCATTACACATTCTCCTTGAGCCAGCTGGTGATTGATGAATTTTGTAACAAGGTGAACTTGATGGTAAACATTACTACATCACTCCTTTTACTAAGAGAAAAATGATTTCATCCTTTCCCTTCCTTTTTTTGTTTTCTTTTTTTTTAACGAAGGAATCATTTGAGCAAAATGATATATTAACACGTCCTTATTCCTTCTGCCAGCGCATCTGTTTGGCCTTTCTGTTTATCTCTGATTGTGTTCCTTTCTTTATTCTTTGTCTATGCAAAGACAAGAGGTTTACTAAATGATCTCTCATTTGTTCAAAGATTTTTCCTAATGCCTCGTTTTCGTTCATACTATGTGCAGCTAGAGATATGTTGGGACATTCCTTATCAAAACCATTCTGATGAACCTGCTACTAACACTTTGAAGCCCGAGAACTGTCATTTTGGGCCAACAAGTATTATTTTTCAAACATCTGTGAGAATTTTGTCTTAGACTCTTCCCCTTTGGAAACCAGGCAGAAGCAGTTAATGTGCACTGATATCAGGTTTTATAATTGACAAGAATCGTTCACTCAGAATGTTCTGCACGGTGAGGGGGAGGATTGCAGCTTTGGAGGCATTGGTAGGTTGGGGTTCAACCTTTGCTTTTGCCCCTTGAACACTGAGCAACTTTGAGCAAATTATCATCTGAGCCCATTTTGCACATGAAGTGTTGGAAAAATTATACTTATCTCATTGAGTGTTATTATGAGGTTTAAATAAAATAGCTGCATAAAGCTAACACATGTTTGAAACTCAGTCTGTCTTAGAACCCCTTCTGTCTCTTCCAATCCTTCGAATAGAAAATTGGACTGAGGGTTTGATGTGGGTTAGGAGAGAAAGTACCTAGAATTGTTATGATGGTCTTATAGGCTTCTCTGCTTGTGAAAGTTAGTTATAGTGCTCTATATCCGCAATCACTTTCATTCATTCGACAAATATATCTTGAGTGCAAACCATGTGCTAGGTAACATATGGCCTTGGTTTTCAGGTCCATGTATTCTGAAAGCTAATGGCATCAATATTATTTTCACAGTAAGCTTACTGGCTATTTTGTTTGTATAGAATCATTATCTACTTACAAAAGTTCTTCAGATCTGACCACCTCCTTAATTTTATTTTCTTTTTGAGAAACACCCCATGTTCTCACTACTGAGGTAATTTCCTATTTTCAGTGTCCTTGAGTACTGTGTCATTGGCTGACCCCAAAAGCTTGTTTGTGAAAGGTCTTATCATTTGCTACTTTGCCTTAATGGATCATATTAGATGAAAAGCATAATTGTAGGATATTATGTTTGACCAAAATATATATAATTTCACTACTTCAGGAGAAGAACGGTCTCTTGAAAAGTGCTTAGACTTTTGTTTGCAGAAAGTCTTAGATTTGAATACTGATGCCACCACTTACTAGTTGGGTGATTTTCAACATTTTACTTAAATGTTCTAAAGTACGCTAAATGCGATAAAGATCCCCACTTATTATTGCTGTGAGGACTGGAAAGAGGTGTGTAAAGCATGGAGCACAGAACCTGGCACAATATAAATGCTCTGCAGATCAAACCATTTTTTAAAAATTTATCTATTTTAATTAGTTTCAAGTATACAGTACATTGCTTAGACATCTATATAGTTGGTAAAACGATTACCCCAATTGCTCCCGCCTTCCTCTGATCCTGCACTTAGCCAACATATTAATGCTAACTGCATTCCCTATGCCATGCTCCCCATCCCTGTGATCATCCATTAGCTACTAATTTGTACTTCTTTAACCCTTCACTCCATTCTCCCAGCCCCCCAAGCTCCCTCCCCTCTGTCCATCATCAAATTGTCCACTATATTTGTGAGTCTGTTTTTTCATTAGTTTGTTCTTTTTATTCCTTAGAACTCACATATAAGTGAAATCATACAGTGTTTATCTTTCTCTGTCTGACTTAAGTAACTTTTAGGTCCATCAAAGCAATATCTTTTTCTATCATCTTACTTTTAGTCTGTGTGTTTATTTTAATCTGAAGTGACTCTCTTATAGGCAACATGTGGGGGTCTTGTTTTCCTTTCTATTCATCCCCTCTATCTTTTAGTGGAGCACTTAATTCTTTTCCATTTGAGGTACTTATTGATAGGAATGTAGTTGTTACCATTCTTTATTCCTATTTTTGATACATGTTTTCTCTTCTTAAAGAAGTCCCTCCAACATTTCTTATAGTACTGGCTTGGTGGTGATAAATCCCTTTAGCTTATTTTTGTCTGGGAAGCTCTTTATCTGTCCTTCAACTCTAAATGATAGCTTTTGCTGGATAAATTTTTCTTGGTTGTAGATCCTGGGTCTTCATCCTGTCAAATATTTTTTTGCCAAACCCTTCTGTCCTGCATAGTTTCTTTTGAGAAATCAGCTGCCAGTCTTATGGGTTTTCCCTTATAAGTAACTATCTGTTTTTCTCTTACTGCTTTTAAGATTCTTTCTTTGTGCTTAACTTTTGGCATTTTAATTTTGATGTGTCTTGGTGTGGGCCTCTTTAGATCCCTGATTTTTGGGATTCTCTGAGCTTCCTGGGGTTTTATGTCCATCCATTTCCTTCACCAGGTTGGGGAAATCTTCCATCATTATTTTCTCAAACAGCTGTTAACATCTTGATTTTCTTCAGTAATGCTGATCAGACAGATATTTGGACCCTTAATATTGTCTCATATGTTCCATATGCTCCTTTGTTTATTCCATTTAATATACTTCTCATCTCAGATAATGTGTTCTTCATCTCAGATTGGTTTCCTTTTATAATTTCCATTTCCATTTTTATGTTTTTATCTCTTTGTTGAAGTTCTCTACACTTCCCAAACGTTCATTGAGCATCTTTATAACCAGTGTTTTGAGCTCTGCATTTCTTAGATTACTTGACTCCATTATATCTGGATCTCTGTTCTGTTCCCTCATATGGCTTCCACTTCTTTGTCTTCCCATTTTGGCTGCCTTTCTGTGTCTGTTTCTATGTACTAAGCAATGCTCCTAAGTCTCCCGGTCTTATTAGTGTGGATTTGTGAAGCAGTGGCACAGTCCTAAGAGGGGTTCAGCTATAGGTCAAACTTAGCCCAACCCGTTAAGATTCAGCAAGCAATCCACAGATGCTGTGCTTATAGTTACCTCAAAAGGCCACACCAGAAACCGAGGCCAGCTGGCTCCAGTGTGAGTCTAGGCACTGCTCAGCAAGGAGCACCTGACTCACTGAGAATATACCTGTATGTGGCTTGGGTGGGGCCATGAGTTGGGAGAGGCAGGGTTTCAGGGAATCCTCTGGGCTGAGCGACCTCTGTTATCCAGTTTGATGACCTCTTGGCTATGGTATGCGCTGTGTCCCTGCACTGGGAGAGGGGAGGGCTCATCAGAGGACAATGGACACCGCTGGCACTTCTTTACAGAGCAAGTCTCACCAAGGCCCTCACTTGGACAATGTCTCCCTGTAAGTCCCAGGTGTCCTTTGCGTGCAGCCAAACCTGCACTGGTGCTCAGAGCAAGCAGGTCCGTCACCATGAAAATCCGCACGCAGACGCGGCCCCTTTAAGAGGCGTCTGCCGCTGCCGCAGCCTCAGTCTCACTCAGCCACTGGAGACGTGGCGGCCCTGCGTCCTTGCCCCGTCCTACTTTCTGCCGTTGCAGGGTGCTTTCTTGGATTTCTCCGTAGTTGTATGGCTTGTTCTTCTAGATCCCAGGCGATTTTTTCTTGCTGCTGCTCCTTGTTTCCATCACAATTTTGATTTGGTCGCCAGAGGGATGAACAGATCCTCTATCATCTGTGTCATTTTTCTCCCTCTGATCAAATCATTTTTCCTCACCTTTCCCTTAGGATACATGTTGACTGTAGAATATTTAGAACATCTAGTTAATTCAAACGAATAAAAGAAAAATCATACATACTCTTAAGACCCAGAGGTCCCCAGTGGAACCATTTGACTGTAAAGCCTTTCGACACCTGTCTCTGTCTTTTTCATTCTCCTTCCTTCCCCAGATGTTAGGTTCAATCACATATAATTGCTGATATTTGGCCATGTTTTAGTATTTTTTTTTATTTTATATTAGTTTCAGGAATATAGTACAATGGTTAGACATTTATATAATTTATGAAATGATCCCCCTAATTACTCTACACCCATCTGGCTCTACAAATATAGTTGCTGATATTTGGCCATTTTTGACCTAAATTAATGACAATTTTATCTGGTTCATTCTTATATGTTGCTAAAATTGGATCATGTGGTACATATTGGGTTTCTTTTTTTTTAATTAAGTTTATTGGGGTAACATTGGTTAATACAATTATATACTTTTCAGGTGTACATTATAATTTGACATCTGTGTATTCTATTCTGTGTTTACCACCCAAAGTCCAGTTTCCTTCAGCTACCATATATTTGACCCACTTCACCCTCCCCTACCCCTCTATATTTGACCCCCTTTACCCCCTTTATCTCTCTTCTCCTCCCTCCCCCCTCTACGCTCTGGTAACCACTAGTCTATAGTCCATGTCCATGAATCTCTTTGTTTGTCCTGTTCATTTGTTGCTTTTAGGTTTATATCCCACATATAAGTGATATTATGTGGGTACATATTGTTTTTTAATCTACTTTTTACAATTATGATATTGTTAACATCTTTCAAGTTCAGTAAATATTCTTCTATATCTCTTTTAATTGATACATAGTATTCCATTATATGATTATGCCAGAATTATTTTCACCAGTCCTCTATTACTAGAAAATTAGGTTTTCAATTTTTTTGTTATTATAAACAGTGCTGGGATAAATGTTCTTATGGCTTTGAAGGGAGTAAAATGTAGGGGTTTAGAATATAGACTCTGAAGACAGGAAATCTTGTGCCTCACTGCTTACTACCTGTGTAACTTCAAGCAAATCACCTGGATCACAGTTTATTCATCTATAACGTAGGGATAACAAGACTTCATAGGGTCACTGTGAGTGTTCATCTATCTCAAGTGCTTAGAACAGTGGCTATGGGCACACTGTAAGTGTTGTTAATTAGTGAACTATTGTGAATTATTTTTGTCTTTACACACATATATTTATTTATTTTGGAAAAATCTCAAAAGAGGAATTTATGAATAAAGGGCTTTTGATACCCTTGGGCAGACTAATTTCTAAAACGAGTGTGGTAATCTGCTCTTCTGTAATAGTGCCTAAAAGAGCTGGTTTTCATGAAAAGGGAGAGGTTATCCTCATCACTATAAGTATTGGTCTCATCATTATTAATACCCTACTTCATGACTTAGGGTACACAGTTTTTCACAGTTTGATAGCCCTGAAATCAGAATGCTTCTAACCTACATTGTCAACCAGGTGACTGCCATGACATGGCTGTATGAAACCCTCTGTTGACAACTGCTAAGATTAAGAAAGAGTGTAAGTGTATCCTAATGCCTATGAAATTCAGTTTTATTTGAGAGGTATCAAGAGATATGAATGGGTGTCATGGAATACGTATGACGCTATTTTCAGAAAGCATTCAAGTTGGGTTTGAGACATGTACCTGAAAGACAGAGGTTTCTGGGCTGAGCTTAGAAGACTGCAAAGGGCACATGGAGGGAGAGGACATGTCTAATATCTCTCCATCTCTGCTTATTTCATACTACTTCTTATTGTGCATGTAACTAAGAGAGATGATAGTGGTCATGATATAATAACGTAGAAGCTCAAGAAGGCATTCGTGGACATTTGCTATTTAAAAGCCTTCTGGTGGTTGGTTGCGTGTATCATTCTCTCTGAATATAACACCTCCTGCAAACTCCCTCCCCTTCCAGTCCCCCTCTTTATAGAAATTCTCTATCCTTTACCTAATATGGCCTTTCAGTCTCAGCTTAGACATCATTTTAGCTGGAAAGCCTTTCCCAACTCGCCAACACTGGTTAAATGTCATTTCTGCATTTTCCATTGTTCCTAGTCCATACCCTTACCTTACTGCTTATCACGGGGTATTTTATTGCCTAGCAACT
The DNA here is from genome assembly GCF_000151845.1 of Pteropus vampyrus. Lineage (NCBI taxonomy): Eukaryota > Metazoa > Chordata > Mammalia > Chiroptera > Pteropodidae > Pteropus > Pteropus vampyrus. Next base: position 10,024,431 of record NW_011888820.1, read on the forward strand.
TGGTGCCTCTGCCACTCAACTGTAAGCTTCTAGAAGCATGAACTCTTTTTGTTCTCCTTTTAATTCTAAGCCTAGTACCATGGCCTATACATGGCAAGTACTTAAGAGTTATCACTTGAGTAAATTTTAGTACTCAGTACATGAACGTAACCTGTGGTTACTGGCATCATTGGAAGTTTTAGCAATATAAGGGCTTCATGGTGAATCCATTATCTTGAGAGGATCCAGTGCTCTGCTAGTTGTCACTAAGGGTTGTAGCATGAACTCTATATTTCTGATATTAGTCAGTAGTATTAAATTCCTCTTGTTTCCAACTTATTATGAGAGCTTAATAGAGCAAGTTGTCCATGCTGTCAGAGACCCTCATTCAGCTATCTCCTGACACATCTGCAGGAATCTGGGCACACTGCATCTCATAGCCCAGTTCTAGCTGTTAGCATAGTAAGAGCTGAAAATGAGTCATCACTCCCTTAATCACATTTGGGTCTTTTACACTTTAATCTGAAACAAAATTTTGTCCATTTACCTTTTCCTCTTAGGATATTCAAACTATTTCCATGTTAAACACCTTTTTTTTTTTTTAAGTGGTCAGTGAGAGTAACCAACCCTGTCATTTTTTTCTTGAGGAGTGAAATACTTGCCCCTTGAAATGATAGTGAGGCGTTAAGTAAAAGATGTCAGATGATTCGAGTTCAGATTCTCTCCAAACTGTCTTTCCAAACACAGTACTTGAATTCGAGATAATTGGTTAAGCTTGGCACTAAACGTAAGGAATAAATTCTGCCTCTTGTCTAGACAGTCAACATACCCTAGTATTTGTAGTAACCAGGGAAGAAAGCTGGCTTTGTGAGATAAACTATGTAACTCACTGGGGTACATTTAAAAAATGGATGTGTCGAAGTGGTTAAATATGACAAATGAAGAAAAGAGAGGAAGTCAGAGCGATGCCTAAATTCAAGCCAGGCTTCTGTATCCTACTCATTCCACTTCCTGCCTATTTGTCTATAAATTTCTGTATGGGGATTTTTCCTTCTAGCATAGCTCATGTTGGTGCCCAGAGAATACATTGTGAGGCCCTTGTATCAGTGGCCTTTTAGAGAAATACAGTCCCAAGGGGAGAAGCTGTCACTTCAAAGCATACCACAGTGCTTAGATATAGCCAGGAAATTAACCATGTCGGCGTGATAATATTTCTTTAAAAGCCTGAAACCCTTTCTTTGATGCTGATAGTTATCAACTTCTGTCATGAGATATATTAAGGGTTTCGTTTTTGTTTTTTAATCAAATCCCAAGAAAATAGAACCGGTCTCTGCATGACTGCTCTGCTGGGAGAGAAGCTGCTGAGTGGGATGTGGAAATGGGTCATGATGGAGAGGAGAGACCAGTTCCTCTCAGTACCTCTTCCTGCCACTCTCCTGTTGTCGTCAAACATTCTGTAAAACATTCGTGTTCTGGCCCTCTCTTATCACAGTGTCACATTGGGGAAAAAGAACTCTTAACTCATCACGAGTTTTAAATATCCTTTTGATGTGATATTGATGTTCTGATCAAGGTAATATTATTAGCTAAAAATGGAGTGTGTGTGTGTGTGTGTGTGTGTGTGTGTGTGTGTGTGTGTGTGTATCAATCAATTAATCCTTCATTATATGAGGAAAAAGTGGGTATTTAATTTAATATCTGAGGCTACCAGAAGCTGAGAGGGATATGGAAACTTTGGAGAACATTTAGCAAAGAAAATGAGTGAAACTGAATAAACTTTAAAAAAAATAAGTAAAAGTACTGAGGCTATAGTATTTAGTCTAGCAAAGAGCAGGGTCAAGGATGCATTCGTGTTTCAGGAATAAGATCATTTATAATACAGAGAACAGCGATGAACTGGATTGACTATACTATGAGCAGGACAGGAGATAAAAAGCATCAAATTATAGGATAACAGGTTTGGCTGACAGAGTAAGAGTTTTCCTTACTCTTAGGATAGATGAATCAGGGAACAAATTACAAAGAACTGTGTAATTTACTTTGGTGGACTTTAAAAACAGGATAGATTTTTCTCTAATTGGGATAGCTAAGAGAATGTAAAGGAACATTCTAGGTGACTTTTCTTTAAAGAATGCATCCTAGACTGAAAAAGTTGCAATTGAAAAAAAGTTCTTTATCCATATCCATAGGCAATAAAAGAAACAACTCATATGAATAACAATTAGGCCTAAATCTTATCTTGGAACTACCACCTAATCTTATTTTGTGAAAGAAGATTTTGAGTTCTTAGGTAATTGCTTTCTTGATTTGCTTTAGGTTCAATTATTCTCTCTCATTGTTTTTAATTGTGTTAAAATATGTTTATTAAAGTGCTAATGAGACCAAAGCCATACTGATTAAAAACAAAATTATTAATTTAAACCTTTTGATATGAAATGAAAGGTAGGTTCTCATATTGGAAAATGAATCCTGCACATGTAATATGTTGTTTGCTGTGAGCCTAGTTTTTTTTTTTTTTAAGTTTATTCTAGATCTATTGAAGTTACAAAATTTTTATGAAATGATACTTTTTTTAATCATAAAAGGGATTTATCCTTAGAGCTCTAGGCAGGGTGCCTCTTCCCTAGTGATTTTTATAGCATCTAATTAATAAATAAACACACAGCTGACTAGGCAATGCATATTAAGAGTAGGTTTTGCTTATCGTCACCCTTTATAATTTTTAGACTGTTTGGGATTGAGGTTTTTTTTCCCTTCCCTGCTCCCCTTTTCCTACTCGTTGAATTGAATTGCAGCCACTCTATCTCTTTTTTTGTAACTGTAATTTTAAACCTATCTTTCAAATGCTGTTTTCTACCTTTATTTTACCTGGTTCCATGTGCCTATTATTTCTTTATTTGCTGTCCATATTCAGTTTCAGGTTTGTCTTATTTTAAAAATAGGTCAGTGAATTTCAACATTTCAGTCAATTTTTTTCCTGCCTTTTCCGGCTATCTCCCAGTCCATATTTTGATTGATAACTTGAGAGTAGATCAGCTGTTTCCTTTGAGAGAGCTCGGCCCAGGCCTGTGGCAGCGTCGGTCCACTCCTCAGTAGCTCTGCCCGTGGGCCCCTTCTTGCTCTTCGCGATCACTGCCTGAGGTCAGACCCCCTCACTGATCTGAACTACTCTGGTTCTTCTTGCCTGATCTCCCTGCCTCTCATTGTTGACTCCTTCCTGCCCTTTCCTCACACTGTAGCCAGCTCACCTTACGAGGAGGCAAATCTACATTGTTCCTCATTGCTTCAAATCCTTTACTACCAAACCTTGTCCATAAGACGCAATCCAAACTTTTTAGAGTGCATTAAAGTCCCTGCATGAGCTGACCATTACCTCGCCTGCCTCCTCCCCCGCCCCGGCAACCACTTACACCTTCCCCTAGCCAATTACTCTAGCCACATCAAGCTCAACACTCCAGGTGCAGGGAACAGGTTGAGCAAAGGCATAGAGCTGGAAAATGCAGTTACACTTAAGCAGTGGAGTGATAGGAAGTGGTCCACTTAGTGCTGAGCACCAGTCTGCGAAGCGTTGCCCTGGGTTGCTGCTGGGGCCCTGGTGCCCAGCTAAAGAATGGTGATGAAGGGAGTTTTCAAGCCATTCTCTCCAAAGGGGAGGAAAGCTGGATCTGAAGAGCTTGCTATCACCCACACCAATACTCTAATGTCTTCCACCGTTTCTTTCTCAACCTCAGCCTGTGATGGTGATCACTGGGGACCTCATTGCAGCAGCCGGTGCCAGTGCAAAAATAAGGCTCTGTGCAACCCCATCACGGGGGCTTGCCACTGTGCCGCTGGCTTCCGGGGCTGGCGCTGTGAAGACCGCTGTGAGCAGGGCACCTACGGTAATGACTGCCATCAGAGATGCCAGTGCCAGAATGGAGCCACCTGTGATCACGTCACAGGGGAATGCCGCTGCCCACCGGGATACACCGGAGCCTTGTAAGTGACAGAGCGGCACGGCAGAGCTCACCCACCCTCTCTATTCGTGCTGCTGCCACCATAATAATTCTTATGCTTCTGTTTCTATTACTGCCTGTAGAGTTACTGAGAGTGTAAGTCTAGGCACAGATATGGAGATCAGCAGTCATGGCCACTAAGTGCTCCTACTGTTTAAACTCTGAACATCAGAATCCAGCCAGAGTCGAAGGGCCGGCTTCCATGCTTTGCTCTCGGAAGGGCAAAACTAGAGAGGGCCAGGATGTTGTATTGAATGGCAATATTTTGGGATTGTTGGGCAGATTAAAAGTTCCACTTTTATTCTCCCACGATTGCATTCATTTTACAATGGCTGGCAGTTAATGGTCCATATTTTCTGCTCTGTGTGACAAATTAATTAGCTGGATAAAACTAGATGGGTTCAATGCCTTAGAAAGAGGAAAGGGGGAAGATGTTGGAAATAGTCCGTGATAAAAGGTTAACTGGGTTATTCAATGCCCATAGATACATGTGTTTCTTTGTGATTGTAAAAGTGTACGTATCACATCTGTGTAGGATCTGTGCACACAGATAGTTTAGTTCCTTCTGGAGAACACTGAAGCAACGATTTAACCCCTACTTTATTTTGTGGAAAGGGCGTTCTTTGGTTTGCTTATATAGATGGTTCTCAACTTACAATGGTTCAACTTATGATTTTCAACTTTACAATGGTGTGAAAGCAATAGGCATTTAGTAGATATCATACTTTGATTACTTTGGATTTTGGATTTTGATCTTTTCTCAGAGCAGCGATACGTGGTAAGATACTCTCTAGTGATTCTGGGCAGTGGCGGTGAGCTACGGCTCCCAGTCAGTCATGCGATCATGAGGGTAAACATTCGATACTCTACAGCATATTTATTGTGTTAGATGATTTTGCCCAACCGTTGGCTAATGGAAGTGTTCTGAGCGTGTTTAAGGTAGGCTAGGCTAAGTACAATATTCAGTAGGTTAGGTATATTAAATGCATTTTGAACTTAGTATGTTTTCAAGTTACAGTAGGTTTATCAGGACATAACCCCATCATAAGTCGAGGAGCATCTATATTCACAAACAGAATAAGAGGCAGAATTTGACAATGAAAGTAGGAGATAGAAAAATCTTATTTCCATACGGAGAAAATTACACTTGTAAATCACACAACTAAAACTTGAAAAGAAAAAAAAATGTGGCTGATTAGGTAAATACTTCCTGCTGGCAGTATTAGGGCTATAAAGTAGAGCTAAAGAAAAAATTGCATTGGCCTAGAAAGCCCTGATTTTTAGAAGAATGGATGATCATCTCAAACTCTTTAATTGTTAATATTGCTTTTATGGGTTTTTATCAAGGCTGCAATTGAATAGGGCTTTGGGAAACTTGGAGCAATTTCACAGGAGAGCAAAACGACAATTAAGGCTTAGAAGAAGCTTCATTCACACGGTATGGGAAAGGGGCATTAAAGGAATGGAGACTGGTCAGTCTGAAGAAGAGAATGCTGAAACTTGGTTATGAAAAATATGTGTACAGAGTGGGTGGTATACACATGTTTCAATCTCCTTTGAGATTAGAACAAGGGCACAACAACAGAGCAGACTTCAAATGAATCACGTGGGCTTTATAAAAGTTACGTGGAAAGCTCCTGTCACCAAGGAGTGTTTGTCCAACTGGAGTCATTTCCGGTGTCCTGGATAGGACAGAGTCTCCTCAGATTGAAAGGGTTTCTTTAGAAGGGTCTCAAAGACCCTTCTAGCCAATATGATTAATGCTCTTGATGTTAATGAAATGAACAATGTTGAACAGAGAAAGATTGTCTATTTTGGGGCCCTGGGTGCTCTTGTGTCTGTGAACCTAAGGGTCAAGTGGTTGGATAAATAATGGTGTCCTTTGTCAAACATTAATCCCTCAGCTGTGAGGATCTCTGTCCCCCTGGCAAGCATGGTCCACAGTGTGAGCAGAGATGCCCCTGCCAAAATGGAGGAGTGTGTCATCACGTCACCGGAGAATGCTCTTGCCCTCCTGGCTGGCTGGTAAGCTCCCCCTCCCCCCTCCCAAAGTTACCTGTTTCAAGATACACAAGCGAAAACGCATGCGAAGGACTTTAGCACAGAAGAAAGTTACATTGGTGATTAAAGGTTTCAAAATTGGAACTACTCAATCATTTCAAAGCTGGAATCTTTTAGTCCAGAGAAGGTAGAAGGTGATTCAATCCTGAACTTGAAGTGCACTAAAGGCCCTTATGGGAAAAGATAGTAGACCATCTGTCCTGATTTTCCTTCCCCTCAGGATATAAAAGGGATGTACCTGTCTTACACATGATGGTCAGAGCTGCTAAAAACTGGGTGCATTTAAATAATCATTTTCATAATTACATTCTGTGGATCACCATTTTTCTTTGAGAGCATTATTCTTGCCAGAATAAGTGTTATATGAAAAAGTTACCAGGTCGTATAAATCTGGAGACAGTTTGAGGTTAAACCAAGTTTCCCAAGTGTTGCTAAACTTCTCAGAGCCTTTAATATGATAATCCAAGAGGAAGCTCTACTTCCCAAACTTTGACCATGATATTCTTTTTTTTATGTAGCATCACTCAGACTTAGTGTTATGCAGAAGGCACAATGCCACAGCTGGTTTACTGACTAGATTTCTCTCAGGAAATAATTTTCATTCTTATTTCTCTAATTTAGTTTGTGCATGTATGCTTGAAGGCAGAAATGTGAATGACCAATGTCAGTTTTCTTCATTAACAAACAAATAGTAAAAGAGCAGTTTACCTCATGATCCCTCTCTATGTTCATGGGCTGTAGGGAAGCCGCTTTGACAGGGTCACAGTGGCTTCTTAATTGCCGAACCCACTCTCATTCCATTCTTCTATTTTCATTTGCTTCATTTCTCCAAAGATTTTAACACTGTCGCTCATCCACCACCCTTTCTTAACCTCTTTCTTTCCCCTCCACTTACCTGTCTTACTAAAGATCTCTTTTCCTAATCCTCCCTCTTCTACATTCTACTCTATTGTAGTGTTTCCTAGATTTCAGCCTTTTTCTTCTTCTCTTTCCTCACTATAAATCTCTGGAAATCTCATCCAGAGCCCTGGCTTTAACAGTCGTCTGCTGATTTCCCCAAATCTGGACTTGACCTCCCCTGAGCCCAGACATGTATTTGTCACTATCCTTTTAGACACCCCAACCTAGATTACCTATAGACATGAAGCCACCATCTGTCTGAGTCACATCCAGGCTGGAGCCTGTGTAGCCAATGGGATAGAACTGGTCTGGCATTGCCCTTGGAGGCTAGGCATGGAGCAAGGCAGAACTGGAGTCCACTTCCCAGTGAGAATCATGGAAAGTAAGGGGAAGTTCAAGATGTTCAGACCACTGGGACAAGTGGAAAACAAATGTGAGAGTTGGAAACAGTAAGAAGGCAAGACAAGGTCTGATTCTGGAGGCAGAGCCTGGAGAAATTCTGTGAAGCAACAAAGTCAGACCGAGTGCCTTTTATTGAGTGCCTGATGATGAGGTGCACAAGGGAGCTATTGAAAGGGCACCAAGCTGGTTCAAGCTGGTCCATCCAACTTGTCATACAACCAAGCCTTCTTAAGGCAACAGCTCTTCTGTCTTTTTTTTTTTTTTTTTTTTAATCTTAGTTAAAATCAGCACTTCTCTCTTAGTGGTCCAAGGTAGAAATGCTGAATTATCTCTGACTCCTCCTCTTCTTTCATTTCTTATATTCAACCTTTTGTCAACATTGGTCATTGCTTAGCCCTTGGCAAAGGAAGGGATTTGCTGGGGTAGCAGAGTGTCCAGAGAGGAGATGTAGGCTTTCTACTCCTAGAACTTTTACGTAGACATTGAATGTAGAATTGCCTCATCTTGAGATTGAAGCTTTCTTTTTCTTGGGATCATGATTGTGAGGTAGTGGTAACCACAGGCTTGGACTGTGAGACCTAGTAGGTGGGCAGATGGCCGTCTCCATCAGCCCAGTGGAGCCTTTCTTATACTTTGGGCCCTCTGCCTTGATGGGAGTTTCTTAGTGAATGCTTCAGGTCATTCTTCTGTGTAAAGCTAAGCTAAACTTCTACTTCTCTTTACAATATTTTATTTGTGCTATCATCCTACATGCTTTTCAAAGATGAATATATATTCCTGTTATGCACACACACATATATATTTCAACTAGTAGAAATAATGTCCCACTTAAAGCTGTTTGCTCACATTAATCCACAGTCATAAACATTTCAACAGCATCTCTGAAGCTTATGTGGGACCTTTACAAAATTTGAGTAGTTAGAGTAAGCTCTTGAGAGAGTAGAATTTTCACCAGAACCCCTGTTTATCACTGTTTGACCCTTAGCATATTATTCCTTCAGTCATGTTAATATGTTGTGCTCCACTGGAGGGATTAGAGTTATTTTTACATCTGTCTCCCTCACCACATTGTCAGCTAACTAAGGGTTATGACCTTATCTTTGATTCTCAGAGTGTAAGCACTATACTTGACACATAAATGATTCTCAGTTAAGCGTTGATTCGAATCATCTCTCAAAGGCTTTTTGGTTCCAAGAGTCTGTGGAAGAACTTTCCCTGTTTGTAGATAGATAGAAACCACCAGAAGAGACTTAATTAGCACACCAACTGCCTTTGTGGGTAGCCAGGAGTTAGAGGAAATGTATTTTCTTATGCTATCCAGAATAAACATTTACAAAACCATCTGGTGTTTGCAAGCCTCCAATTTCAGGATGCCCACAGCCTGCCTTTTTTTAGAGAGAAAGACAACAAAGCTACAGCTGCCAACAGTTAAAACATTTTAAAAATCTCTGTTATTTGGGATATGTTGTTTGCTTTAACAATAACTCTAATAAATAGATGAAAGGCTACAAGCCCAAGTCATGTAGCCAAGTGAAGTAGAAAATAGTAATTTCCTAGGTTTATTGGTACAGTATCTTATTCTTTCCCGTATAGCATTAGAATAAATATGACAGTACCTGACAAGATAGACAGCTTCTAGGGTGAGGAGACATGTCCAAGTTACTCTCTTGATTTTTCTCTCCAGGAAATAAGCTTTCCTATTGACCTCAGCCCAGCAATGTCTGTCGAACCTGCTGAAAATAAAAGTGTTTTTCTTCTGAAATAACATGTCTAGGTTCATTCCTATAGAAGTAACATTTCTAAGGCAACGTTATTGTTAATTCAGGTACACAAAATTTCTATTTTATGTTATTCATAATATAAGAAACAAAGCCAACGATAATGTGCATTTTCTCCAGAACATATGGTAAAGCATTTGGATATTCCATTTGCACCAGATGTTGCTGTTTATGTAATGGATGCTCAATAAGTATGGTTGACTTATTGTACATGTAAGACACAAGGAAGATCACTTAGGCGGGTTTATAAATTCCTTAAGTTATCCTAATAATCTGATGTAACTCTATCTTAAGCTTTAGTTTTTTTAACATGGGTGTTTTTTAAGATCACTATTCTGCCATCTTTGAATCTATTTTGAGATTTAGGCTTACTAAGTAAATAAGTCAATTTCAAATTTCTAACATTTTTAAGATGATGAACAGAGGTTTTGTGTCTTAAAATCTCCTTCATTTAATTTTCTTGCAGTCCCATTTCTATGCTGCTTCTTCTCTTTATTTTTCTTCTCTTTTCTCCCTTCTCCTCTGGCCTTTCCCTGGCAGGAGGCCCATCTAATTTTCCAAATCTCTTTGAATGCAGGGCACAGTGTGTGGCCAGCCTTGCCCTGAGGGTCGCTTTGGAAAGAACTGTTCACAAGAATGTCAGTGCCATAATGGAGGGACGTGTGATGCCACCACAGGCCAATGTCACTGCAGTCGAGGATACACAGGAGAACGGTAAGGGACAGTCTTGTATTTCTCCGTTTGTAATGGCATGAAAGGAAAGCTTGAAGAGTTTAGGGAACACCTCTGCTACCATGCGTCTGTTACTATTCTATCATATTCCAGAAGCATCTATCTATAAGGTATCAGCATGTTTGACAGATTTTTTTCCCAACTCTGCATAGAAACTGAGTCATAGACATAGATAGTGATGGTGAATTCAAGATGAACAGAAAGCATTAATAATATTAATAATAATTAATAATAATAATATATCAGCCATTCAGAACCCACGATGAATATGTCATTCTAAACAGTTGAGTGTTTAGGACAGCCACTTGAAGCACCAAACTTCTTACCTTTTAAACTTTTTGATAGATTTATTTTTAAATGGCACGTGTACTTAGATATCTTTAAAAAGTATGTTGGGCATAATATTATCTTCTTATGATTCAGTATTCTGTTAAGAATATCAGTCATTTTATTGTGTGGTAGCGATAGAGTAAGATCTGATGGGGCTTATAGGGCTCTTGGTCCCACATGAAATCAGAACAAATGACTGTGCTCACGTGATTCTTACATTCACTGTTGGTCATTTTTTGTATTAGATGGTAAAGTGTTAACCCCTGAGAGTTTTGCTCACCTTAAATCTTTTAATTTGCTCTCTAATCTGTTATATTCTGGAAGACTAGATAACCAAGTTCATTGGATGTGAGTGTAAAATTTGACAAAAGAGACTGGAGAGGCAAAAGAGTATAATGGCTAAAAACAAAGATTTTGGAACCTGTGTCTTTAAAAACAGCCTCATCTGTAATGTTCAGAAAATTCTGCTTTTCTCCAGGATTGTTATAAGGATTAAATAAGTATATCGAAGCATTTAGAACAGTGCTAAAACTTATAAATGTTAGCTATTATTATAGTTGGGTGATTTCTATGAGCTATGTGAATCCTAGTGTTTATCAATTTGAGTAATGTTTAGGAACTGTATAAATTAGCTATCATTATGTTTTGGTGATATCTGAACTAAGAATTCCTTCAACCTTTTTCCCTCTTTTTTTTCTTTCTAAAATTCTGGTCTAATTTTATGACTTTTATAAGTTAACTCTAGTGTTATTTTTAGCCAACGCTAAAGTTATTTCATCATCTGCAAATAAAGATGTTAATCTCTTTTTTCAATATTTATAATAAGTATTTAATTTTCTCGAATTATTGCATTAATTAAAACTTTTAAATCAATGTTGACAAAAGAGGTAAAAGTAGGAATTCCTGCGTTGTTCATATTTTTATGGGAAATGGCTGCAGTATAGCTGCATGTTTATTATTGTTTCTTAGTAAACTATCTTTTCATGCTTGAGTGGTTTTATTGATACCTATTTTTTATTAGGAACTTTTGTTAGTAATATCTGTTTAATTTCATTGAAAGCTTTTACATCTTTTGTTGTTAATATAATTATTTTTCCTTTAATTTTTTGATACTACAAATTATTGACACCTTTAGTGCATGGTTTTTATAATACGTAATTAGGCTACTCAGAAAGCGTTCGTGATCTATGTCCTGGTTTATGGTTGTATTTTGGGTGTATGTGATTGTTAGATGAGTTCTGGATCCATGTGGCATTAATGTCTTGTTATAGAAAGATGAGTCAGGAAAGGAGAGGCACAGGACTACATAGAATCCTAAATCATTGTGTAATATTTTAGGGCACTAAAAATTTAAATATAATTGTTATTTGCCCTCTAGGGATTTAAGTCTCGAATTTGAGACAACACAAAAACAATAAACATATAAGGCACAAGCTTCTGCTTATTTTATTTGGAGAGCAGGGAAAAAGAATAACAGCTCATCTTCAGGTGAATTTTAGATTTGAGGCAAGGAAGAAAAGAGCCAGAGAAAGATAGAGAAAATGAAGAGGGAACTTGCTTCTTGGGTTGTTCTTGTAACTATTGTTTTTCTGATGAGCTGATGGCTGCTCTCTGTTTTCAATTAGGCTGTGCCCATCTGGTTTCTAGAGTTCACACGGACATACACATTCAATGACAATAGCACATTTATTGCTATGAAAGGAAAAAAATGCGTGGTTATGGGGCAATTTGTGGCTGGAAGTGTGGGGAAAGGCACAGGGTCTCAATGTGCCATTTCCCCTTTTGAAAAGTCAGAGTAACTCGATCACTGAGGTTAGGCTAGAGGGCTGCTATGCTGCCTGGAGGAGAAGGTACCACCGCTGGCGTTTCCAGCAAAGCATTCCCAGGATGTGGGAACAGCTCTCCCAGACAGCGGACAAACAGAAAACACAAAACAGGCACCTTGTAGGCAGGCAGAGCCGCTCATGGGATACACAAATAATAGGCTTTGGGGTTTGTGAAAAGGTTGAGAGGACATTGTGATAAGGGAAATGTAAAGTGGCACAGACAAGCAAGAGAAAAGAGAGGATAGTTTCCGGATCGTCACGAAAACTCTTCTGCAAGGGTTAAAAATGTATTTTAAATGCTAATGGGTTGTCATGGAATCACTCAGGCCTTTCCTGGCCTAGCTGGAGTCCATGTACATAACTGATGCTCCATAAGTGTTAGCTGGATGGACAGATCTGTAGATCAGTCAATTAGACGACTCCATCAAGGTGAAACCCAAGATTCTCCTGCCATGCTTGTGTCTGCACTACTCTCAAAGTGAAGAGTAATGTGGGTGAGAGGAGGCAAAGTCAGAAATAATAGACAGGAATTGCAGGGATGCAGCGTTGGTCTTCAGTGGGGGAACTCTTTCCTGTATCTAGGACTGAGGAAAAGTTGGCTCTTGCCCAGTGCTTTTTATATTTTCTCCAGCGCAGCAGTTCCAGATGTCTGAAAGGCAGGGGGCTGATCCACTGCTTCCAAATTTAATGAGGAAAGTGATTCGTTCACACTAAATCATCGTTTGGTCCAATTATTCCAGTAACTCTAGGAAGGGACATGTTTATAAGGACAAGGGAGAAAGAGAAGCTGCCACTCCTTATATGCTAACTCATCTCCTTTTCCATAAGTTCATAATAAGATGTAATATAATAATTGAAATGGCATTAAAGCAAACTTGTGACCCTCACTGGTTTGCAGATGGGTGTCATGTTTTATTAGTTTATCTTTACTTAATTCTTATCCATTTCCCCCAATTCCAGGGCATTGTCTAAAATCTAAAAAATATATAGAAACTCCAAATTTCCATATTTCTACCATAGCCAATATTTATTGCTATATCTTTATCTGCCTCTCTGTCATCTCTCCTAAGAAAATGTATTTCTTCTTTTACTGGTTCCTAAGATAGCATTTCTTGTTCCACTTGGGACCACAAAAACAACACTTAAGGTCATAAAATTCCCTGGGAAATGATGCTTCTTTTTGTTAGAAGACCCATAAAGGAAGAGAAGATTGCTTGACAAAGACTTTTAACTCAGTCATTCGGAAAAGATGAAGCTACTTCATGATCGTGTTTATTTTCAAGATGAAAAATGACTACTTCTAGAAAGATACCCTACCATTTTGGTTTGGTAGATGGAAATAGACACAACTATTATTAACAAGATTCTCTTACAAGTACAATATTGACAAAAAAGAAGCAGGAATGTGAACCAAGGTTTACATCCTGGCACTTGAGTGAGTAAAATGCAAATGGCTTTTTGCCATTTATAACACAAACTAGTAGTATATTTAATTATGTATTAGAAAGATAAATAGGGTCAGGACCAGCTATTATAAATATTGTTTTCCCAGAGAAAAGGAAGCCTCTGCCAAGACATGGTAAAATACACATACTGGTTGCCGGTCATTTGGTAGCTGACACTTTTCCAGGTTTCTAGCTATGGCCGATTCATCCATTTTAAGAACTGTGCTATTTACTAAGTTAAGTCATGCAGTCCAATGCTTAGCATTTGGGTTTGTTTTCAAATCCATGTTAAAGGGAGAAAGCAATATTATTTCATCTTGTCCTTTTTTTTTTTTTTTGATACCGACTTGCAACAGGTTGCAAAGTTGTCTTGCTAGCATTTGGCAGAGTCACAATGAGACCAAATTATTGTACCTCAGCATTTCTTTCTCTAAAGTTTACATCTTTAAGGAATAAACTAAGAGACTTGGATTGTTAAAGCATCTAACAAGCTAAAAATAGAGTACCTTTTAAAAATACTCTGGTCTAAAAATAGGTAGACTTATGTGTAACTTTAAAGCACACAACTGATTTTTATGCTAAATGTTAGTGCAATTACTCCAGAACTTAGTTTGTTGAGCAGTTGATTTGAAGACTTTGCCTATTAAACACATAAAGATGTCTAGAATCTGTGAAATCCAACTTGCAAGAGGCTCCTTTCCTTGTCTCTCTCACATTAAATATATGCTAGAGTCAGAGTTAACCAGAAAAGTATCAAAGAATTCTCAAGATTTATCCTCTACACTTAAATAGAATTCCTACCCAGGCCTCTTATTGTTATTAATCACACCCTATCATTAAAAATATACAGATGTGTGTGGAAAAAGTTGACTTTTCAGCTCCTTTGCTATTGCTTTTAAGCAGGCTTGAATTTGTTTTGCACTTGCTACTTACATTATATCCGTCTGAAAAGTGCAGCGCTGACCTACATTTTACACTCTGGGTCTGGCATGACTTGAGAGCCATGTAGGAAGTGGTGGCTAAGATTCACAAAGTGTTACCCTACTACTGTCGAGTGCTCAGCTACGTGAGATCCCAGCTCCCTCTCCCTTCGCAGGTAGTGCTCCTGTTGCAGAAAGCTCCATCAAGTCACCTTGCCTGGCCCAAAAGATACTAGGCTGGCCGAGAACTAGTCCTGCTTTCTATGGAGCAATGATAATTTTCTGTTCTCTAACATTATTCCTTCTAACAATTCAGCTTCCCACCTGACCCAGCTTACCCTGAGCATGCCCTCCTCTGGGACTGAGCTCTAATGTCCTTTTTAAAAAGACAATAAAGTAAATTTTTGATGTCTGATATTTCTTCCTTTTCATTTGGCAGCTCTTCTTCCCAACAGAGGACAAAATCCCGCTTAACAAAACTTTTGCATTAGGAAACCCCAAGCCTTCCTACGACCTACCAGCTCCTGCTGCTCCCCAGACTCAGAACTGAGGGCCTGATTGCAATAGCTCAGACTTTCCCTAATCTAAAGAGGACTTTGTTTACTAGTTATATAACTTTCTAAATGAGGAGCAATGATTACCATTCAGCTTTGAAAAAAGCAGACATGTGGCTGAGATTAAAAATTAATGTCCACATGAAAGCCAACAGAATTAGAATTAGTTTCAAATTTGCTACCAAGTTTTCTCTTTGGAATGGGGAAAACATTTTTGATTTCCTAATTCTGAGATGGGACTAACATTTGGATAATTTCTTTTCTCCCTCTCCTGATATCTACTAAAATGCTATATACACCTTTGGCAAGCACTATGTACAAAACGTGCTTTATTTCCCAAGCTTTTAATTTCGTTTTTGTTATTTCTTTGAACAGGTCGTATCGCTGTTACTATTATCTATAAAGCCAGAGTAATTCATCTCAATGTTTCTCACACCTGTAAAGGTACAATCACTAAATAAACAATGAATCCTCAAAGTAGTTTTGATTTATACATAACAATGCCTATCTGAATTGACTGTTTTCACATTAGTTAGAACCATTAGTTAGATGGTTTTAACTAATCTATGTTACCCTTCCACCTGCTTGATAGGTGCCAGGATGAGTGTCCCGTTGGTACGTACGGAGTTCGTTGTGCTGAGACCTGCCAGTGTGTCAATGGAGGGAAGTGTTATCACGTGAGTGGCTCGTGCCTCTGCGAAGCAGGCTTTTCTGGTGACCGCTGTGAGGCGCGCCTGTGTCCAGAAGGACTCTACGGCCTTAAATGTGACAAGCGGTGCCCCTGCCACCTGGAAAACACGCATAGGTGAGACTCGGTTGCCCCTGAAAGGAAGTGTTCACTATTTGGAAAGAGAGATTGGCAGAGAGATTCCCATCCTAAGACCGTTCCGGCCTCTGGGGCATCCCGGGCAGGAACCACTAAGTAAATGAAAGACTTTTGAACTTGGGGGCGGGGGTCGGGGGTGGGGATGGAGCAAGTCAGAAGTGCTAAAATTGTTAGATAGTTGTGGGTGGATATTAAATTCTATTCCCTATTAATGGCCACTAGCAAAGATTAAATTTATTGATGTTACTAGAATGTTTTCCTAAGAGAGGGGTTCTGTGACATTCCCTTAGAAGCAAAGATGCAGTGAGAGAAATGGGTTAAGCCCAGTTTAGTATGTAAAAATATCACAAAAATGATTCTCACGGCATCTTTTACTTGACAGAACATCTGTGTAGAGAGGAAGTGTACTGGTGGAAGTTTTGTGAAAGTGCTTCACATATGGCTGTCACATGTGAAATATGTTTTCAGAATTGATTACTCTGACATAAAACTCGCAGGGGTCTTTTAGCTCAAAAATCTTTCGAAGAATTTAGGAATAGGAAACTATGATCCCACCCACCCTACTGTACCATGTCTAGCCCTGAAAATATCTTTCCACCCTGCTACTTCCTCTTCCTTCCCCAAGGACCAGATATATATCACTCGGAATTCTGGGCCTCCTTGGCAGACTGCTGGAAAAGTTAAATTTGACAAAAATGTACTGCATTATATAGCAGTTCAGACATTACAAGAATTACTTTGATTTGCATTCAGCACAGCTGTTACTTCATTTATGCTTCTAAAAGATAATGTGTAGATACATCAGGTCTCAAATACACCAAAGTTAAAAGTAAGCAGAAGCCTGTGGTTGGTCTCTTCTTTAAACTATTATTAGGAACAAAAATATGGACTCTGCACTCTGTGTGTGTGTGTGTGTGTGTGTGTGTGTGTGTGTGTGAGAGAGAGAGAGAGAGAGAGAGAGAGAGACATTTCAGTGGGACATATCAAAGAAGTGCATTCTTAATGTATCTCAAGCAATTTTGTAAGCTACCTTGGTCAACTTTTTTTTTTTTTAAGTTGGAAAATGCTGCCATGCTAAACAAACATTTAGGCAATAAAAATGAATGCTCTCTAAGGATTTTTTGTTTGTTTGTTTGTTTGTTTGTTTGTTTGTTTTTAACCTCTCCAGTGTTTAAGGAGCTGGCAGGAATAAGGACAAGTCATAAGTTTGGCTACTTTTCCTGCAGTAAGACTTGTCCTAGCAAAAGATAAGCCTCATGGAGTGATAATTAAAACTTTTTTATACGAGTATGCCATTTCACTGTGTGTAGACACAGCCTGAAATCAAAAAGATTACTAAACATATACAAAGGAGCTCTGCTATGAGAAGAGCTGGAGAAGTAGAGAAAATGTTGGTTTTACCGAAATTGGGTACCATGTTAGTAGTGGCAGGTACAAGTGGATAGTTATTTGATTGACATCGATCAAATAATTTTAACATAGGTCATATGTACCTAAGCAGGTATGCTTAAACAGAGAAGTATAGTCATCCCTCAGTATCTTTGGAGGACTGGTTCCAGGACCATCCATGGACACTAAATCCACAGATGCTCAAGTTTCTTATATGAAATATAAGCATAGTATTTGCATATAACCTATGTTCGCATATAGGCTACAGCAGGGTATGCCTGTACTTCATTTCATTTGCATGGATTTAT
This sequence comes from Pteropus vampyrus, assembly GCF_000151845.1. Classification (NCBI taxonomy): domain Eukaryota; kingdom Metazoa; phylum Chordata; class Mammalia; order Chiroptera; family Pteropodidae; genus Pteropus; species Pteropus vampyrus. The sequence goes on from NW_011888820.1 coordinate 10,041,876, forward strand.
GTAGTGCTCCTCATGTGATAAATTCAAGTTTTGCTTTTTAGAACTTTCTGGAATTTTTTTTTTCCCCAAATATTTTTGATCTGTATTTGGTTGAATCCGTGGATGTGAAACCCATGGTTGTGGAGAACTGACTGTACACGAAATTATTTGACAATTGTGTAGGTCAAAAGAACACTAAAATCTGTCTAATAATGCATAACAAGTAATCAGAAGATTAAAAAACAAATAGCCAATCAAGTGGTTTCCTAAATAATGAAAGCTACTTTTAAAAATTAGCTTTTACAAAGTTCTATTAAAACCAATTGAATGTTGATTATATGACTCTGTCTTGTTGAATTCACAGTTGGAACCATCCATCTAATTCTTATATCTTGAACTTCTATGTAAAATTTCTAGAAACACAAGCTTCCTCTGAACCAAAAGGCATAGAAGCTTTATATTAATTGAAAGTCTAGCTTGTTCATTTTACTATTTGATCAAACAAGAACTTGCTATTACATAATTCATGATTTATATTTATCCTAAAAGCTTTTGTTCTAATTAAAGAGATAAATAAGGCCATGCAAACTACTAGTTTACTTTGTCTTTAGGTAAATTTTGAGTTCTGTGGATGTACACCTTGACATATATTGCAGCCATAGATTTGGGTAGAGGTTTGTATCAGTTAGCTTTTGCTGCATAAGAAATAAAAAGAAAAAGAAGCTACCCTAAATTTAGTGATATAAAATAATTTACTAGCCGATGATTTTTTGCTTAACTATTTGGGCTGGGTTCAGCTTGGTGATTCTTCTGCTCATCTCCCTATGTTCACCTGGCAGATCAACTAGAGTCTGATTGGGCCTGGAATTCCTCACTCACACGTCTACTAGTATTTGGCTGGGTGATAGAGGTGACTGAGCCATAAGTCCCCAGCATCTAACAGGTTAGCTCTGGACTTCTTTATATGGTGACTGGCTTCCAAAAGCAGCAAGAGACAGGGCAAGCTCCAACCTGCACATACTTTGCAAGTGTTTGGTTATGTCACATTTACTAATATTCCTTTAGACAAAGCAGGTCACACAACCAAGTCCAGATTCAATATATTCCACCACATGATAGGAGAAGTTATGAAGAATTCATAGCCATTCTTATTTTTCAATCTTTCACAGAGTTGAAATGGATTTAAGTATATTTACGGGTGATATCAGTTTTTAAATGACTGCACTATCATAGAGACTAAAGACATTCATTGTGATCTGGACTTTTCAACTGAAAACTAACTTCTATGGTGGAAATGATTTTGATCATTTGATAGTCAAATTTGATAAAAAGCAAATGATAAAAAATAATTTTATTTGAAAATAAAATTTGAGATTTATTAAGATTCCACATGAGATATACATATTAGCTCTTGTTAATGAGGATATTTAAGAGCTTTGGGCAATCAGGATGCGCCTATTTGCAAATTCCACTTAATTGTCATTACATTTGACCGTTAATAACATATAAGGAAATGAATAAAAGGAATCTCAATAATTCATTCTATTTTAACCAGTATTGTATTGGACAGACTCTTGTAATATTTAATTCTTAAACTGAAAATTTACTAGAAGATTTATATCTAGTTATATATTTGTATAAAATGATATGTATTCCTATATGTATATAATCCCATTTTCATATACACAAAGCAACCCATTCTTTAGAAAGAAACCAGATAAGAGTATATCATCCTTCAGCCTCTTATATGCTGCTCTAACATCAACACGTAAATCTCATTACCAATTAAACTGCCTGCATGAGAACACATCAAATGGCTCTAAAGTGCTCTGGCTTCGTACACCTAATTACAAATTGCAGAATACTAATTTTGGTGTCAATCAATCTGAGAACCAGTGTGCTGCACTAATGCTCACTGCGGGGCATTGAATATCAATTTCTCTGTCTGACTCTAGCATAGTTCAATTCTCAGCCCCCAAATTGTCTATTTTATTTAAAATTTATATCTGTGCCATGAAAAATTTCTTCTTTTTAATATAAAGTAATATTTTCTACTAAAAGTGGTAAACTACTTAAACCAATCCATTACTTTAATAATTTCTTTTTGTTCTCCCAATTTTAAATTTAAATTTGTCCCTGCCTTCTGCACCATACAGGCTTTTACTGGTCCTGCCAACCTTTTCTCTATGCTATATCCTAAATATTAGCAATTCTTTTTCATATCTAGCCCTCCTAGCAAGCTGCTATCAAAGTTCCTTTTTCTTTGGTGTAAAAACACGTAAATAAATCTGAGTTCAAGTTTGAGTTAGTCACTGCCCGTGTGAGACTGAAGAAACTCCTCTTGTTAGATTTCTGTCCCCTCATTTATAAAATGGGATCATACCTAACTCTTAGAATGGTTGTGAAGATTAAATTAATAATGCACGTGGATTGCTGAGCATGGTGTTAGCACCCAATCAAGTTCAGTGAATACTAGCTGCTAGTCAGTGCATTCACTTACAATATCATCATAAATGTCATATAAGTGAGTGTTCCCTGTAAATAATGGTGATTCCCTTTAAGCCACGACTTTGATATTTTAAAAACTAAATTTAGGAGAAATCTTGCCTTTGTATGCATACATACAGATTATAATTTAACATTACTGGATGACTCAGAGGTATCAGGGGAAGCAGATTGGTGTGTGAAAGCAAGATCTCTGGAGTCAGATCCCATTGCATATCAACTGTGACATTTTCACTCATTCATTCCGTTGGTATTTACTGCGGGCCTGCCGTGCTCCAGGGACAGGTAACACACACACTTAATTCTTGCCCTCATCGGGCTCAAAGTCTAGAGGGGAGGGAGAAAACGTTAAAAGATCATACAAAGGAACAAAAGATTGCAGACTGTGATAAGCGAGATGAAGAGAAAGAGCAGGGTGCCATGAAAGCAAAAGACCGGAGAGACCTATTTGAATTGTGAGTGGTCAGGGAAAGCCTCTCCATAGAAGAGATTCTATTCAAGCTGAAACTGGAAGCTTAAGATGGAGAGAGCGAGATAGAGTGGGGAAACAGCATTCTAGGCATATGGAATAGCCCATGTGCAGCCCTTGAATTGAAGCCCCTACACTTTTACAAGCTAAAACAAATCCATTGCAGTCGAGCACAGTAATAAACAGAAAAATGATGAAAGAAGAGGCTAGAAAGTAAGCAGTGGCCAGATGGGCTATATTTAGGGTGATCCTATATCTGGTGTCACAGGCTTGTTGCCCTAATGTACTTATTAGTAACTCCCTTTTCGCTCTTAAAAATGTCCTGGTTTAGACAATTACATAGTCACTCTAGCTATATTAAACCGTATGAATTTTATTCTAAGTGTAGTGGGAAGCCATTGAAGAGTTTTAAGGAGTATGAAACAATATGATCTACTTTTTAGGTCATGAGGCTTGAGTGGACATGGAGAAGAATTGGACAGCTATTCAGAAGTGTAGGATGACATTGGCTTGGAGTAGGATAGTGACAGTGAGGATGAAGAGATGTAGATGGATTCGAGATATATTTCGCAGTTAGGACGGTTAGGTCCTAGTGATGAAGTGGATATGGGAGTCGAGGGAGAAGGAGTTATCAAGAATAACTCCAAGGTTTCTGGTTTAAATCACTTAAACCAGATTGGTGATTGGTGGTACCATTACTTTAGTGGGGATGATTGGGAATAGACACTGAATGAGGACTAAAGAAAGGAAAGAATGTGGGCTCAGTTTTTGACATGCTACATTTGAGATGCCATGGGGATGCCAGGAGTTTGCTCAAGGGTAAGTGATTTGCCCAAGTATAAAGAGCAGAGAAGTAAATCTGAGTAAATCTAAGTTGATTTGAGACTCGAATCCTTGTCTTGTGAATCCAAATCTTCTATATTCAAGTAACCACCTTAAATATAGAGTTGTACTTAGATATTTCTTCATGCCATGTTTCCCGAGTAATGCTTGTAAAGGGTGCCTAGGCCTTTGCTTGTGGGCACTTAGTTTCAGTAGGGGCCAAAAAATATATTTAAATAAATTTCTAAAAATGGTGGAAAACCCATCCAACTTACAGTGGTGTGGCTGAGACCTTCATTTGACAGTCTAGGATGTCAGGCCCAGAGAGGTTGTCTGCTTTCACTAGGGTTTCCCAAGTAGTGGAACAGCTGGATTTACATCCTCTATCTTCATCCCTCCCAGAAAATCATGCTTTCCCAGATTAGAAAATCTGTGAACAGTCCTCTAATGAGAGGTTCCTTAGCAAATGTCTGGTTGAGACAGTGGATTTTGTTGTTGGCCCTAGTTGAGGGAAGAGTTTTATCTCCCTCAGGGGAGGAAGCCCATCTTTAACAGTCTCCCAACTGCGAGCAGAGCTAATTTGATTGTTAAGGTTTTCCTTTGGTGAGAAGCACATGTGTTTTGAGCGCCACAAAGTGCCCTATTGTGTCAACCTCAGTAATGCGTGCATCTTAGCACAGCTGATGTGTCCATTTGCTGTGGAGCGACAGCTGGCTGCCTAGCCTGTCCGTGCGACTGCTGTTTCAGGTAGAGACAGCTGCTCTGCCACCAGGTATGGAGCGCTGAGAGAAGAAGCTGAAAAGGTTGCAGCTTTTGGAATTTGTTGGACATCGCCCCAGTTAAAGATTTGGTGTTGCTTATTGGATGGAGTCCTTTAGATCTTCTCATCGAGCTGACCTTTTATTGAATCAGACCTTTCAACTTATGAAAATCAAAATGAGTTTCAGATAAAAGGACTCAGTTGTGACAGTCATTCTTTTAGAGCACAATGCTGATTTCATGCAACATTTCTGTGGTACCAGTTAGGTTTAGGCCAATTAATTAAATCGCACCAAGTCTGGGAATGAAGTTTAAATGATTGTGTGTGGAATTACCCACAAATTCAGAGATCATGGCAAAAGCAACGTTTGCCTGGGCCTTGGGTGTCATGTTCACCCGAAAGTGACTTGCTCCTTTCATCCATGCTCTCAGCTGTCACCCCATGTCTGGAGAGTGTGCCTGCAAGTCGGGCTGGTCGGGACTCTACTGTAATGAGACATGTTCTCCTGGATTCTACGGGGAAGCTTGCCAACAGATCTGCAGCTGCCAAAATGGGGCTGACTGTGACAGTGTGACTGGAAAGTGCACCTGTGCCCCAGGATTCAAAGTGAGTGCCTTGGGCTCTGGAGTAAGGATATGAAGGGTGCAATGTGGGGTATACTGATACCACGATTATATGACCTTTTCTGAAGTACGATGAATGTACTGAAATCAATTCCATCATTAAGAAAGAATAAAGCGGAAAGTAGTAATGAGCGTTATATGTAATTACCTTAGAACGATGGCTGGTAAAACTATAAACATGCCACTAATATTTAATTTTTTAGTTAATATATGCCATGAAATGTGATGTATTTTAATTATTTCTTATGTAATTATTCTGTGTTTTATAGGCAACAAAGAAATGACTTTTTAAAGTAGGACATGTGTTATCATCAACAGTTTTTGTCTTAATTCTATGTAATTTGAAGGCACATAATATATCAAGTTAATATTTATTATGTATTTACAGGCAATGGTTAGTAGTACGTAAGTTTTTTTTGAGAAACTGGACCTTACAAAAATACCTGTCTGCCAGTAGAGCAGAATTTTGCCTGGTTTCTAAGATTTCTTAGCTACAAGTTAGAAATCTTACTTTAAAGGAAAACGGGTTGTTCTTGAATAATTTTCTCCCATTTTAAAGAGGAGAACATTAAACTGTGAAGAACGTTGATTATTCCAGAGCATATAATGCAGAACAAGTAGATCATAAAGTCTCTAAGCCGAGAGGATCTTTACAGGGTTTTTTAACCTATGCCACAATCCTTGATTGAGCCCCTGAATCGGCCTTGTCTTAAAGAGTCTCTTCTGTTTTTAAAAGAGGTGACCTCCAGTCACCTTTGGTAACTGACTTTTATGGTTAAAGCTCACTGTCAAATAATAAGTCGAATCGTGCTGCTGGCTGAGTGTACTGTTCCTTTGCTTCACTCACTAATCATATTATGTATTGTAGAAGGGAGTCTAGGAAGCGTTGCAATTTAACATATAGTTCATATTTATATTTATTTATTGACGATAATTTTACAGCTACAGTTACTGTTATATACATATATATATCTATTTGTCTGAGCAAGGACAAAAGGTTTTGTATTTGCTGCAAAGGAAAACTAATGAAGGCAGCAGGCTTTTTCAGGGTCTTATTCAATACTGTATCATAAGCATAGGGCAGCTAGCATTGCTCTTGAATCTAAATTTATATAATGGTGACATTATGGCAACTTTTAAAAATACAATGCGTTAAAATTAGAGAGGGAGTATAATTAGCATCACCAAGATATATTTTTGTTTATTTGTGTTGGCCTTCTTTCACTTGGTAGAATTGCATGCACTTTCCTGTTTGCGCCTGTCTAGGGAACTGACTGCTCTGCCCCGTGTCCTCTGGGAACTTACGGGGTAAACTGTTCCTCTCTCTGTGGCTGTAAGAATGATGCTGTCTGCTCTCCTGTGGATGGGTCTTGTACTTGCAAGGCAGGTAAGTAGATAAATGAGTCTTTTACCCAATCCTTGTCCTGTTATCTCCTAAAGTCACAAGAAAGAAACCTTGACTAGGGCTCTAGCTCCAAATGTGCCAAAATTTGATGCCCGACCTCAGCAAGACCCTCAGGCAGCGCGGGCTCTCTTGCTTTTGCGAGGCAAGGGAAGAGGCTCACAGGAGATGATCACTAAAGTCGCTGCCAGCTCCAAAAGTCTGTGAGTCTCTGCACTTTGGGGATGAGTAAGCCAAGCAGGCATGTGTCCATGCCCCCAAAATTCACTGGCTTGGAGTCGTGACAAGAAATGCAGCCAAACACCGATTTTATGTGAGGGTCAGAATGTGTCTATCCACAGTTGTTGCAGAAGCCAAGGTCCTGGATACTCATTGTTCATGGTTAACGGGGTCCTGCTTTAAAGACAGGGTTGGTTGTTCTTTCAAACACAAACCTTGTTTATCCCTACCACATAAATATGTCACTCTCCCGACTTGAACAAAATTCAGCATCCCATGATATGCATCACTGTGCATTCAAGGGGCTCCCACTCCATGCTTCTTCCCCTAATAGCCCAGTAGTGCTTCTCAGTGTTGACATCCATGTGACAGATCACATAGCATGCATAGCTATTGGGGTGCTTTTGTTCATTTCCGATGGAGACTTTACGTGGCAGAGCCAATGTGCTCAGTGCTGGGGCTTGGGACACTGCTGTGCCTGTCCAAGATGTTTGTAAATGGAAAGAGGCTTGGAAAGGCTCAGCAAAACTCCCTGCTGCCTCATTTTCTCATGTGCTTTTGTGTTCTTGTCGTGGCAGGCTGGCATGGGGTGGAGTGCTCCATCAGCTGTCCCAGTGGCACATGGGGCTTTGGCTGTAACTTAACCTGCCAGTGCCTCAACGGCGGAGCCTGCAACACCCTGGATGGGACTTGCACGTGTGCACCTGGATGGCGAGGGGAGAAGTGTGAACTTCCCTGCCAGGTATGACCAAACCAGCACCCCAACTGGGAAGGCCTGGTAGCTCATATCAGAGGGTTGGCCTATTTTTGCAGTTTTCCTGACTTAGAGTATGTGAGTGTGAACCAAACTTCAGTAACTATTAGAAGAATGAAGATGTTTGAACTCAGAGTGGCTATAGGGTTGGAAAAGGGGTAGACGTGGAAATTGGTTAGGAAGCTTTGTGAGAACCACTTCCTTCTTTTCCTTCATCTCCACCCAGGTTCCCCCACCACCCCCTATGCTTTTTCCATTCTTATACACCCATCTCTTCCTGGCAACCAGTCAATAGCATTTGTCAAACACTGCAATGTATGCCTGTCAAATCTCCAAATATTGTGTTTCCATTATAATGGAAATCCTCCAGCCTTTGGGGTGGAAAAGTGGCAGGGAATTGAAAGGGGGTGGTGATGGTGTCACAGAAATGCCCACTGAGGTGATAAAAGAAGGTTTGGAAACAGCCGCCTTTTAATGTAAATATCTCTGGAGTCACAAGAATCTCCAAAGATTTCCCTAGTCCAACGCTGACTCCATGCCCTTGACCTGCTTTGGAGATGTCTGTCATTAGAAATCCCATACTGTGTCTACCACAGGTTGATGAGGGGTGCAAATGGGAAGTGCATTTCATAGTATGTGCCGTTTCTCTTCCTGAATGAAGCATGTGGATGGTTTCTTTCCCTCTTTTCTGTTGCTCTTTCTTCCTATCGTTTTTCTCCTGAGCCATTCAGCATTCTCTCAGTGATGTGTGTTCTCTGCCTGTGAGAGATCATCTGATGGCAAGATGAACAGGGCTCCTTGAGAAGAGCCTTCCACACAGGCTCTTTTCTCCCCAGACTTCCCCTTCATTAAGTACAACCCATTTCCCACCACAGACAGGATCTGCCCTGGGCTACTCCATGCCTCACAAACCCTTAGGACAAAGTTAAGTTAGCTTTGCTGCCTCATGCACCAGTGAACAAATTATCAGTGCTCTGAGATGGGCTTGAAGATCATCTTTCACTCTCATTCTGATTGTGGACAAAACAAAGCCTCTAGCACAATCTTGTCCCTTTTTGTGTATTAGATTACTAAATCAACTGATGGTTTAGTGGCTCTTATTGTAGCAAAGCTCAATCCTATGTGACCCTATCAAACACCACTGGGGCCTAAAAAATGGTTTGCTTATTTTATTTTAATAAGTTCTAGCAAATGATTATGCCATCTAACACCCATGGCCTATTTTATGCTGGTTCTCAGGTTCATCCTCCCTCTTGGTAATTGTGCATCCCATGTTTTTCTTAGTGCTTGGGTGG
>NW_011888820.1:10050753-10079429 GCF_000151845.1 Pteropus vampyrus
GGGGTGGTGATGGTGTCACAGAAATGCCCACTGAGGTGATAAAAGAAGGTTTGGAAACAGCCGCCTTTTAATGTAAATATCTCTGGAGTCACAAGAATCTCCAAAGATTTCCCTAGTCCAACGCTGACTCCATGCCCTTGACCTGCTTTGGAGATGTCTGTCATTAGAAATCCCATACTGTGTCTACCACAGGTTGATGAGGGGTGCAAATGGGAAGTGCATTTCATAGTATGTGCCGTTTCTCTTCCTGAATGAAGCATGTGGATGGTTTCTTTCCCTCTTTTCTGTTGCTCTTTCTTCCTATCGTTTTTCTCCTGAGCCATTCAGCATTCTCTCAGTGATGTGTGTTCTCTGCCTGTGAGAGATCATCTGATGGCAAGATGAACAGGGCTCCTTGAGAAGAGCCTTCCACACAGGCTCTTTTCTCCCCAGACTTCCCCTTCATTAAGTACAACCCATTTCCCACCACAGACAGGATCTGCCCTGGGCTACTCCATGCCTCACAAACCCTTAGGACAAAGTTAAGTTAGCTTTGCTGCCTCATGCACCAGTGAACAAATTATCAGTGCTCTGAGATGGGCTTGAAGATCATCTTTCACTCTCATTCTGATTGTGGACAAAACAAAGCCTCTAGCACAATCTTGTCCCTTTTTGTGTATTAGATTACTAAATCAACTGATGGTTTAGTGGCTCTTATTGTAGCAAAGCTCAATCCTATGTGACCCTATCAAACACCACTGGGGCCTAAAAAATGGTTTGCTTATTTTATTTTAATAAGTTCTAGCAAATGATTATGCCATCTAACACCCATGGCCTATTTTATGCTGGTTCTCAGGTTCATCCTCCCTCTTGGTAATTGTGCATCCCATGTTTTTCTTAGTGCTTGGGTGGTGTGGGAGGTGGTGTGGTAGTGCTCTCCCTCAGTCCCACCAGGATCTGTCACAAAAGAGCAGGGCTAATGAATGCAGAGATTTCTACTCCTCTCCCACAAACTAAACGATCATGTCCACAAAGACTTATGTCTGTTGTACCACCAAACTGATGTGCACATGAAAACATGGAGGTCTGGGAGGGGATGAGTAGGAGGGAGTGCCAACATGGACTCCATCTTCTCTTTAGGATCTTGAATCAGAATACTTTGTGTTGTCTAGACTTGTTCATTGAAAGGAGGATATTAATTAGGAAAAGTAACAAGGAACTTTCATTTTTCTTTATAGTTCCACATTGGCAACTTATGGAAATAAACTTAATCCAGTTAGACCAATAATACTTTTTAAATTCTAGAGCTTCTCTGTATGGGTCAGTGTCCTCCCTACTAAAGATTAGAATGCCTTGTAGGGAACATTGAACTATTTAATAAAATCCTTTAAGAGCAAAAGAAAATATGTTTAGGAGTTATGGTTTAGGATAAGATAAAAATGGTTATTTTAATTAGTTGGCATATTTATATGTATCTGCATATTTGCATATCAGCATATTAGTGTAATTGATGTCACTATTCATTATCCCAGCTGTATGTCAAAACTAAAGTTTGAGTTTTAAAACACTGGCCTTCTGGAGCCTACATTTTAGGGGCAAGAAGACATGATAAGGAGTGATTATAGTGCATGTTGCTAAGAGGTGTTTGGAAGAAGAAGAGGGTACAGTACTAGAAATGGCTGACTGTGGCCTCTTTGGTCTCCCATTGTGGGATTTCCCATACCCTCATTGCTGTCTTCCATGCAGGATGGCACGTATGGGTTGAACTGTGCTGAGCGCTGTGACTGCAGCCATGCAGATGGCTGCCACTCCACCACAGGCCATTGTCGCTGCCTCCCAGGATGGTCAGGTGAGAGCCGGGGAAATGGGAAACACGCCAATCTATGCCTAGAGCTGTTTCTTGCTATTTCAAATAAATACACACAGGTGAAGTTTTCAGAAAAAAATAAAAATGCAGCACTCTCCAGTAAGCTGACACATTTTTACCCAAGAAGTATTACTGCTAGGATTGATTAATCTATAATCAAGGAATAACTTTGTGTTAAATCATGCAGGGCCAGTTTTCCCGAGCCTTTATATAAGGTTCAACTGTCAGAATTCATGCCGGCAAGAGAAGAAAATGTACACTGCCGTGAAGAGTTTAGCAAGATCTCTGTGATATTTTTGAGCATTGAGGAAAAGATGATTGGAATAAACCATAAGAATATAATTAAGTTCACCTTACTGAGGCAAACATTAAATTATTACTATTAATATGGTTAATATGCAAATATAAAATATTTGTTACTAGAAATAAACATTTTAAAACTTACTTTTTCTTATAATAATTTTTAAGCCATAAAAATTTATGATATAGTTGAGTACCAGTTTTCTAGCCGCAAGGTGGAAGTTTCTCCTTGTTTATATGACTTCATGTTTTCAGCCAGGAAGTTTATCAAACTAACAGAGGTCTAGAAGAACAGCGTTTTTACATTAAATGCCAAGTAAATTGAGATCATGTTCTTCTTTTTTATATACTGAGTAAAGCCTATCCTAAAAAAAAACACACACGAACAAAAAACTAATGAACTTTTAAGTACTTATTAAGAAAAATTACCAATGAAAATGTGATCGGATAGTTATTGAACACTGGGATGAATGAACTGAACATATTGATGACCGTTTCTACTGAAAGTAAAATAAAATGTTGACTACTGATGTGCCAATTTAGAGTGAAACCTAAACCTAGGGACTGGATGAGGGGTAGGTAAATAAACCAAAACTTTCTTTTAAAAATCTCTTTGAAGTCATTTGTGGATTTGTGTGTATTTGTATGTGTGTGTGTGTGTGTGTATATATATATATATATATATATATATATATATATATATATAGCATTTGTATCTAAATATATTTGCATAAAAACTTAGAGAAGAGAGGGAGATTTGTAAGACAGAACTGTCTCCATGCTGGTGCTTCAGTATCCTCCAAAAACAGTTTTCAATTTGCCCTCTGAAAGAGAAATTGGTAGCAACAAGCTAAGTATCATCTTTAGCGATAATTCATATTTTCAGAAGATGGATCTTTTGGAAGAGAATCTTATGCCTCCATACCAGAGATGTCACATTTAAGAAACTATGGAGTCAGGGTGGTCTTATTTTTTAGCAAAAAATGCATACAAAGAGAACTAGAGAAATAATAATAAGTAATGCTTATTGAGTGCTTACTGCAGGCTTGCAACAACTCTGTGAGGTAGGAAATATTACTTATTTTCTCCTTTGTACAGATGAGAAAGCTGAGGCAAAGAAAGGTTCAGTGGCTGAACCAAGGACACAGAGTCAGTAAATGTGAGAGACGGGATTTGCGCCAATGCTCCCCAACACGTAGCTAGCCAGCAACTTTAACTATTGCACCCAACCTCCATACACAGACTTATTCCAGGAAGTGCAGGAGGAGAAGACAATTAGCTTGAGATTTATTTTCACTGTGGATGAAGACTTCTAAGAATTACATGAGAGGACTATGATGATCAGTGCTGATAACCAACAACCTTTCTTTCTCTCTCTATAAAATAGCTTTATTGAGATATAATCATGTGCCATAGAATTCATTTATTTAAAGTGTACGATTCAATGTTTTTTAGTATGTTTACAAGAATCGTACACCACAATCACTTTTAGAAAATTTTTATCACCTTCAAAAGTTAGTACTCAGCAATAGTCCCCCCATTTACCCCCTAATCCTCTCTTCTCTACTCCTCTCTTCACCTAGGCAATCACAAATCTCCTTTCTGTCTCTATAGATTTACCTGTTCTGGATATTGTATGGATTTATACAATATGTGACCTTTTGTGACTGGTTTCCTTTACTTAACATATGTTTTCAAGTTTCGCCTGTATTGGGGCATTTACCAGTACTTCATTTATTTTAACTGCCAAATAATATTCCACTGTACCACATTTTATTTATTCATTGGTTGATAGACATTTGGGTTATTTCCACTTTTTGACTATTTTTAATAATGCTGCTATGTACATTTATGTAGAATTTTTTGTGTGGACATATGTATGTCAGTTATATATTTAGAGGTGGAATTGCTAGATCATATGATAATTCTAACCATTTTAAGAATTAAAAAGAATTGCTAAACTATTCTAAAAGAGCTGAGCTATTTTATATTCCCACCAGCAATGTATGAGGGGTCCAGTTTTTCTATATTATCATTTGTTATGATTTGCCTTTTTGATTATTGCCATTCTTGTTGGTGGGAAATAGTATTTCATTGTTTTTGACTTGCACTTGCCCAGTGAGTAAAGATGTTGAATATATTTTTATGTGCTTATTGGCCATCTGTATATCTTCTTTGTGGAACTGTCTATATAGATTCTTTGTTTATTTTTAATTGGGATATTTGTCTGTATTTTTGTTGTAATAGTTCTTTATATATTTGAAATATATGTCCCTTATCAGATATATAACTTGCAAATATTTTATTTTTAATCCGTGACTTATTTTTTCCACTTTTCGATGGCATCCTTTGCAACAGAAAATATTTTATTTTGATGAAGTCTAGTTTATCTATCTTTTCCTTTTGTTGCTTATACTTTTGTCATCAAATCTAAGAAACCATTGCCTAATCCATGGTCACAAGATTTAAGCCTATATATTCTTCTAAGAATTTTATAGTTTTAGCTTTTACAGTTTTAGCTTTACATGTAGGTTTTTGATCCATTTTAAGTTCATTTTTATATATGGTATGAGATAAGTATTCAACTTTATTCTTTTGCATGTGAATATCTAGTTGTCCCAGCACCATTTGTCAAAAAGACTGTTCTTTTCTCCATTGAATTGTCTTGACATTCTTGTCAAAAATCAGTTGACCATAAATGTGGAAGAGTTTATTTCTGGACTCTCACTTCTATTCTATTAATATATATGTCTGTCCTTATGCCAGTATCATACTATTTTGATTACGTTAGCTAGGTAAAGAGTTTTAAATTTGGTCTAAAATTTTTGTCTTCTTTTTTGAGATTGTTTTGGCTATTCCGGGTCCTTTGAATTTTCATATGAACTTTAGGATGAACATGTCAATTCCTGCAAAGGAATAAGGTGGAAATTTAATGAAGATTGAAGCTATAGATCAATGTGGGGAATATTGCCAGCTTAAGTCTTCAGATTTTTGAACATAGACTGCCACCAGTAACCTCTTTGATGCCTTTCAGTCCTTTGAAATTTGTTGTGAGCTTCTTCGGTTTCTGACACGAATAAGCTGAGACAAAGGGTCATGTATTTGATTTCTGGTGTCTGAGAGCCACCTTGGAAAACAGGTTAAGGTTGGTGTAATAGAGTATTTTCAGCTGGGAGCTGCCCATGGGCACAAGGGCTCCCTGGCCCTCTAGTTCCTCCTTAACTTGCAAAAGCTGAGATAACTCAGACTTCCCAGGATGAAGTTCCACCTTCTCATGTTTCTGTTTGGCTCTCAGTTACTAAATGTTAAAACTACATCACACCCAGGGATTAAGCCAGCTTTTGTGACTTCACAAGGGTTCTTGAAGTTCTCAAACGGAATGACCAGCACCAAGCTTTCAATGGCCAGAAGCGAAATAGCGTTTTTAACCCTCAGCAAATTCAGAACTTTCCCAGCAGAGAAGCCGTATCTTTTGTTTTGCACAGAACTCCACCAAGCCCTTTGTCTTATGAATGTAGAGGAAATGTGCGGTATTCCCGAACACACCAGTCTCTGCTCAAGTATCCACCTGCTTTGATGATTTAGAACCAGCCGGCGAAAGGCATACTCTACATACATGAGAAAATCAGGAGATATGATTTGGCCTGAAGCCAGTCAGAAAATGTATTAGTTACATTCCATAGTCTGGGTCGTGGGGTAAGACAAATTATCCCATCTGGCCTTAGACCTGTGGAGCTCCAGTGGGAATGCAGTGGCTTTGTCATACAACATAATCTTGTAATCCTCTGTCCATCTGTGACTGGTCTCCTTCTCCAAATGGGAGGAAGCTTTGCTGCTTCGTGTTGCTCTGTCATGTGTTGCCCACCATTTCTTTGCTTCAGAGCCCCAATGTCTTATTTATCTAGGGTCTTCTGTGTGGGTGGTTGGTCAGGAAGTATCTAAGGCTGCTGTGAAATGTTGTTTTAGAGAGATCATCCCCATCACTCATAGAACGCACTTGGAATAAGCAATTGTATGTTGAGGAAAAGAGAGCTCCTGAAATTCCAAAAGACAGCCTACAATTGGACCAAGAATTGGCTTATTTTTCTAAAAGGAAAGAAGAGTAGTCTCTGTATTATTTACACAGAACATAATTGCATTGTCTACACTGATGATTTTTCATCACAAACTTGTTTTGAGTAAGTACCTTGTAAGGACCTTTTTCAGTATGAAGGAAGCTTTACTTTTCATTTAAACACCAGTTTCAGGGCCAAATAAATAACATAAACCCAGAGAAGCAAGTTCTGTTTCCTCTCCTCCCTGTTGCTGAGATTGCTCTAGGTGAAATGTGAAGAATCACCAGATAGGGAGGCAAAGCAGTGTGTGGAGTAACAGTGAGGCTTTTGTGAAGGAATCAGTGAAATTGAACACAGGGACCTGGGCTCGTCCCCCTGACCAAGTCAACAAGGTGGCATAGAGGAACCGGCAGTGTTTGACCACTGAGGACACTGTGGGAAGAAGCTGATCAGGCCTGTGGGTTTGTAACCAGAGATAGGAGGCTGAAGCCCTTTATCCCTCTTTACAAAAAAAATTGACACACCTAAATTGGGGAAGTCATGCGTTAGCCTGACATGTAAGGAAGTCAGCTTACTTTCTTACCATGGGGCTCATTAACCATTCCTCATAACTTCGCCCTCTTTTCTAACATTTGACTGTCTTTTTCTCTTAAAGGAATCGAAGCTCTTTGTTTATTTCTACTATAATTGATAGTCTCATTTTACCTAGTCATAAAAAAATTCTTCAAAATGTCCTACCACATCAACTACCTAAAACAAAAGTTGCACATCTGGCATCTCACATACCATATCCAAAAGAAATGTACCATTTTCAAAAGAAAAGACATGTACTTATGGATATTTTTAGCTGATGGACTACTTTATTAAAAAGAGAAAATTAAAAATAAATGGGAAAAAATAAAACACCTTTCAGGATATAGGCTGTGTCCTGGACTCCTTCCCCTACACCTCTGCTACACACACACACACACACACACACACACACACACACACACACTGCTATAAAATGAGACTGGCTTTTCAAAATGAGTATTCTGAAATTCCAGATGTCAATGAAATACAATTTGTTGTGTGCGTGTATGTTTATTTCCATAGTAGTAGAGTGATATGCTTTGTAAACTATTTTCCCAAAACAGTAGAAACATGCGGGGTTTTTTTTTATTCCTTTCTGTACTTACTTCAGTCAGCTGGATCACCTCTTCACTGAGCATTACAGCTAATTAAGATTTCATTCCAGCTTTCTGGGGACATACGCAGTCTCCAGCCTGGTTTCCAACCCTGGCTAAGATCACTGTCACCTGAGAATTCTTATAACTTGTATATTCCTGGTTCCCACCTCACACCTACTGAATGACAATCTGGAGGGTGGGTGAGGAGGAGGATGGAGCCACCGCCAGCCCATAAAGCACTTTTTGTACAGATTTGGAAAAGGTTTGGAAATCCCTCAGGGTGCACTTCTTGGTAGATAGAGTGCAAGTTGGATTTTTGCCCTGATTTAGCCCTGTGTCCATGGGCTCTCGTGTGGTGTACAACCTGCACAACCTTGCTTGGTGGCCCTGTTGGTCATTTTAAAAGTTGTCCTGGTGGCTTGTGTAGTGGCAGTTACTGGTCTGTAGTCTGGCCTCTGCTATGCCTTGCTACTCTTATTATGGAAGGAGTGGGGGTCCAGGGGAGTGTTTCTGTGACAGAAGCCTCATAACCAGTGGCAAAAGACTAAAGGGGGCTTAAGGATGCATTCATACAAGAAAAAAAGTTAAGTACTAAACTGATAGAAAAGAGATCAGGTTACCAAAACAACCCCGAAGAGTCTTGGGAAAGAGAAGGGGCTATCAGGCCATGATATAATGGAAAGGGAGAGGAAGGAGATAGGTGGAGGGCTCACCTGAGCCCAGCCAGGAAGGGGTGCATTGGAAGAAGGAATGAGAAGGTTTATAAGAAGAGCCTGGCTTCTCTACTCTTCCCAGTAAGCAGAACTAGGCCTGCAGTGGTCCCAGCCCATCTCCAGAAGGACAGGCCTCCTATTTTACGTTTCCCCAAACACACCAAGCTTGACCACGTGAGTATATGAACTGCCAGTTCAGGTACTGATCTGTCCTAAAGTGATCTTTCATGTGGCTTAGTGATGCCTGAATTGTTATAATGGGAAACTCTACCTTTCTTTGTCTAGTGACATGTAAGTGCAGATGAGTTTTAATTACTGTACATGCACCCACCCAATTAGCCACAGTGCAAATGACTCCCTATCCCGACTGGGGTATTGAAGGGTGAAGAGGGTGTGTGCAGGAGCATAGGTCTGTCTTTCTACATGGTCTTGAGGGGAAGGAATCATGCAGAAGCAGAATGTGGGGGTCCCTGAAGTGAGGGTGGAAGCAGGGGCTTGCCTTTTCTGAAAAGGCTGAGAAAAAGCCAGTCTGTTCTGCCTGGGTCTGGACCAAGGCAGGCCATATTCTCTGGTGCTTTTGTCTTATAGCTCAAATGCAAACATCTCTGATTTAATGACTCATCAGGATTTTTTTTTTTTCAGCTGGGTTATCTATGTAAAGCAGATCCCTTTTTTAATGGATCTTTAAAATTCACAGTATTCAAATACTTGACAAATTTAACAACCGTTTGTTGAGTGTCTCCAAGTCGTATGCAGCCATAGTGCTCAGGTGCTGGGAAGATGAAGATCGTAGCATTAGCTCCGGGCCTGCAGAAAGAAGCTCCCGTTTTCTCAGGGCAGTCACTGTGTGGGCACAAGCGAAGGCACCAGTGAGTAAGTTCTTACACTACAGTGTGCCGGCCGCTTCGCTGGCCAGAGGATTAGAAAAGCAGAAAGTATTATGACTAAATACTGTGGTTCCTCTCTCCTACAATCACCAAGCCCAGTTATTATTAACAAATCTCTCTCTTTGTTCTAATATATGTTTAACAGCTTGTTGCTCAGTAACAAGACGTCAAATCGAAATCATTTCCTTCATTTACCAATGCCCCAAATATTGCGATACCGGCATGAGGAATATAAACGATTAAGCAAGACAAGGAGTTTGGGTGTTATCTCTGAGAGGAGAAAGAATGACACCCCAGATGATTCATTTACCGCATTCATGTCATCTCAAATGCCTAGTGAATGCTGATTTCACATTGAGGCTGCTGGCATACTGCATCGGGCATTAAAGCCACGAACATTTCTTTAGAGCTGCTTAGCTGAAGTTTATCGCGATCATTCAGCCATCACCTAGCAACTGGTGAAGGCTATCAAAGAACTCTTTGTCCTCAGGCCTGGCAAAAACAGCCCCTCACAGATCTCCTTATCAGCATTAGAACATTGATTGGAAAAAAGGCTTCCATTGAACTGAAGATTCCTGCAAATTTAAAGATACTTCCTTCCTATTTTGTCCCTTCAAAATATTTTATAAAGTCATTTCCTGAAGTAGCTGTATTAAAGCCTTTATCTATACTTTGGGAAACATTCCAACAGAATTTCCTCAAGATGTTCCATAATTCTTCTATTACTTTATAATCTGGGCTAGCATTAAAAAACACAGACCCAAGTTCATGAAAGTTTATCTTTTCAAAAATAAGCAAAGCAGACGTTTCCACTCCCCCACCCCTCACCAGCTGAGAAGGGTCACCATTTTAGGTGTACAAAAAATAAATATGCTGGGCTTCCTGGTTCGAGTGCACTTCTCATCACTTCTTCAGAAAAGGAAGGATGATATAGTTGCTCCGCCCACTTGAGAAATGGTCGTGAATATGATGTTCAGGAAGGAGGGACTGGGCTCATTGATTCATTCAACAACTATTTAACACCTTCCATGTGTGAGGCACTGTAGTGAGCAAAAATAGGCATCACCTCTCCTTCATATAGAGCTGCCAGGATTTATTAATTACCCTGGGTAGAGCCGGATCTTCATCTGCATTCTCTCCTGTATGTCTCTGAATTCATCTTCCCCTGCATCCCAACTGCCATTGATTTCCTCTAAGACCGTGTCGTTTTTTACCCAGATAACCCAAAACAGCCACCTGACAGGTCTTCTTTGTTCCAGGCTCATCATCTTCAAACCACCTTCTGCCCTTCTAGTTTAACTACGCCTATCTCCTACTGAATTGTCCATTTAGTCTCTATTAACACCAGGAGGAAGCTCACACTTCACAGTGTGGCCTTGTTGGCTCTTCCCTATGTGACCACTGCCTCGCTGCCCCCTACGTGACTTCTGCCCTTCCCAGCCCCAGTTTTAATCGTCCCCAACTTGTGATTTTTGAAGAATAAGGCACATAACTTCTTTGGGCCTCCGAGGCTTGCTCCCACCTTTCCACTCTGCCTTCACAAGCTACCTCTTTCCCCTACTGTGATCCCAGACAGAGTTGGTTTTTCCTGTTCTAGGGTCTTTGTCACTCTAGATTTGGAGGTCTTTCTTAGAGAACCTCTCATCAGTAAGTCAGCAGCTGCCAGACCCCTTGGATGTTTATTGAGTTGAATTTCCTTTTCTGTCTTTGATAAACACGGGAATAAAAAGCTGTCCTGTAGGACTCTAGCAATATCGGCAAAGAGTAGGATGAGGTCAATGGAAATAATTCAGGAATAAAACACACACACACATAACACACACAGCCCACTCCTCCCCACCCCCCAAAAAGTGGTTAAAGCAAACTTACAATTCTCTATCCTGGAGAGTTTCACTTTAGGGCTAGCCTTACATACAGGTCACATCAGTAGCAGTGTATAGCATGACCTAGAGAAGCACTTACCTTGAGACTCATTGCCCGAAATTCCACAAGAGGTTTATTTCTTAGGCTCTTAATATGTGTGTTCTCTTAAAACAATATTCTCCAGAGACGGTAACACCTGAGCAATAATAAATTTATCTTATCCTTTCCTGACTATGAGATGAAGGGAAAGATAAAGAGGGCACAGAGACCTAAAGGAAAGAGTAGCAGTGGGAGAAAATGGTGCTTCAAGAGGATAAAAGAGCTTCACACTCTTCCCTGGAGTTGCCCCCTGACTGAGACATACTTTATATTTGTCTTCAAATAGGTTAGGCATTAATATCTGCAAAACGATGACTAATTTTTACGAGTGATAGAGAAAAAAAAGATTTAATATTTAGGGGGAGTTGGTAATAGAATTGTTATAATTTACTTCTCAAGGAAAGAATTCATTGCACTCAAATAAAGGTTATTTAAAAGTAAGCTTGGTCCTGTTGAAATATGGGCATGTGATTGGAGACAGAAGATTTGATAGATGATCTCTAGAATTCCCTGTGATTGGTTGGAAATGGAATGATGGGAAAATCATGTGAAACAAGCTTATCTTGCCATATCGTGGGCCTTGTTACTTACATGAAAATTACCTAGAAAAAGTTGATTATGATTGATGATTATGCTAACTAGCTGAACAAGCCTGTTAGGGAAAAGGAATCAGATATGAAATAAACCATCACTTATTCAGATTTGTCAATCTGCCCTACAGTCATTTTTCTCAACATGCTTTGACTGAGAATGTGCTAAGTCATATATAAATCATGATAATCTATAATGGAAAAAAGCAACATATGCTTTTTGACCTGAAGTATACTCCATTCCATCTTAACTGCATTGATTAGGTTTATTGTGAAGGAGAAGTTTGACAAGTAGCTGATAAACGAAATCACCCAAAATGGCTAAATCTCCCTTCCCCAAGCTCCCACCCCACGAAAAAAAAAAGTGCCAAAAAATCAGGACTAACATTCAGGATGATTTTCAGATTAACAAAGTAATTACTCACCCACTTATCCAAAATTCTAACTGGGATTTGTGTGGGTGGCTCCAGACTAAAATGGCCAAGGTGTTGGAATCTGTAAGAAGCGAGTTCGAGTTCGAGTGTCAGCTGCTGTTAAACAGAGTCCTGGCTCACGTCAGCACTCAGGGTTCTGAATTTGAATAGAGAGTAAAGCCTGTAGCAGATTACATTTGTTGGTACTTCCTTCAAATTCACAAAGCCAAGTTCAAGTTTGCGGTCTCCTTTAAAGTGGTTAACTCCTGCATACAGTTGATAGTTGATGCTTCTGCCTAGGATAGGTGTGAGTCAGAGCACCAGATGAGATCCTATGGCTGGTGAATCACACAGAGTTTGCAATCCATCTCAGTTTTTCAAAAGAGATTTGAAAAACAAACAAACAAACAAACAAACAAACAGAAAGATCCGATATTTATAAATTCAAGGAAAGAAATATAGTAGGCCAAAACTCCATATTTTATTCTATGGAGAACTCTTAAACCCCAATCAACTTATAATAGGCCTGGTCTCCTTTCTTTAGCCAGTGGTCCAAGCTAAAATAACAGTCTATTGTTGGTTCAAACTAGACACATTGAGGTCTGTGCACTTTCATGCCGGCTTAACAGCCTTTACCATGTGGGAGACTTTCATAACGAGAAAAACAGAACAGTCAAAAGTGGAGTTATGGTTCAGAAATGGCTGTGTACTAATTAGCCATGTGCACGTGATAATTCGGGGCTGCTTCTGCTTTAAGGTTCGGGCCATAGTAACTTTTCTCCTAATCAGTTTAGACGCAAAAACTGTAATACAAACACTGCCTTTTCAGCCTCCTTAGTGCTGGCCAGTGTGTATGTGCGTGTTCTTACTGTGTTTTCACTTGGTCGAAACCCAGCAGTCACCAGTTCACTACCAATTATAGCTCATTCTTATTACCTCTCAATGCAAAGAGCATTTCTTTGAGTCGTGAAGAATTCAGACTTAAAGAAAGAGGTCCCTGTTGTATTTCAGATACAAATTTACAAAAGACTTCCATTTACTTCAAATAAGACTTGGTTTTTCTTTTTCTTTTTGCACCTTGGATTTTTCTTTATGTTTCCTTGGGGCATTTTGTTTATTCTTGACCGACTCTAAAGTTTCTTTATTTCCAGAGTGAGTTAAACACCTACATGTACTTTCATAATAATCAATAGCTTAGATGACAGCTATAAATAACATTAATTGTGATATTCCACCTATAGCTGCCCAATGTCAGATTAAATTTTTAAAGAGGAACTTGGTGGCACAGATTAGTATATCTTTCTGTGCTGTATGATGTATTATCAAAATATTTTAAGACTGTATTTATTTGTTTGCTCCAAAGGGAGAGTTTTCTTTACATAAATCAATTTAACCATCTTTTACTTCTCCTTATCTTTTTACACTTTCTCCATTTCTCTGTAAAAATAAAGAATAGGGGGAAGGATGAGGTTGCTAAGAGCTAAATGATGCAATATTTTTTGCTAAATTTTGCCCTTAAGAGAGCCCTCAGGCTTCCCCTTTGCTCTGTCTTCCTAAAGAAGAAAATCAGTATAACAAAGATGTTTCATTCCTTCTCTTTTATGACTCTATTGAAAATCATCCTGGGATTATTTTAATGTTATGATGATACATGATCACACAATATAGGATGGTGTATTGATATGTATAAGTGCATTTTAAACCTTATACCACATCCGCTCATCGTTGCCTGAGATAACTCAGCTTTGACACCATGACCTTATTCCCTGTCTCTGACCTACCACCGCAGAGGTGCCTACCCACCTGCCCTGCTTCTCACTCAGCCTTGCTGTGTGCATCGTTCCAGGTATCCACTGTGACAGCGTGTGTGCTGAGGGACGCTGGGGCCCCAACTGCTCCCTGCCCTGCTACTGTAAAAATGGGGCTTCGTGCTCCCCCGATGATGGCATCTGTGAGTGTGCGCCGGGGTTCCGAGGCACCACTTGTCAGAGAAGTAAGTGTTTCCTTAGGCGGCGATAACGTCATCTCTTCTCAAGGCACCATGTGCAGAATTATCATCTCTGTCCCACCTCTCAGTTCCTAGGGATGTTCTGTTGTAGTAGAGGGCAAAGAGGAGTGTAGTAGGTCACCCTGTCCTTTCACAGAGCTGTCCTCGATAGCACTTCCCCAAGAGTTTTATTCCTTCCAACCTTCAGGACAAACCTAACAGATGGAGCTCTAGCCATTTCTTCTCAGTAATGATTTCATTGCCTCGTTGGCATCATCATCAGGATATGTTTCTTGATCCTGCCTTAACTTGCAAATGATGTTCCAGAAATCCATTGACCTGTAAATATTTTATTCAGCAATTTTGGCATTCGCCTTACTTCAATTACTAGAAGTCAACATCAGCCAAACCTTGAGGCGAATCATGCATCCTGCTAGTAGTCTTAAAGTCAGTGCTATGGGGAAAATAGAATTGCAGAGTTAAAAATGCGGGCTGTTGACATTGCTCGATAGAATTTTTAAGTTAGGAAATGATCCATAAGCTTTTACTAAATATTTCAGTAAATGCACTAAAGACAGGATACATGTATTTTTTTTTACTTACTTCTTTTCATTAAGAGCGCTATGCCGTCATTCTATATTTAAATCCAAAAAACATGTCTTGGGAAGAACCTAATTACGTAGCATTTTGCTTATTTACTTTTCAATCACAGTCATTAACCTGGACCACATTGAGGAGGAACCATCTTTTAATTCGGACTGTAGATCTATTTAGTGCCAGCAATGACTCTTAAAGACGAAAAGCTCAGCACATGGCTAGAGAGTATTTATTTGGGCCTTGTTAGAATTTAGAATTTTATTTCCTTCTTTCATTTACTTGTTCAACAAAAGTTCTTTGAGCCCCTGCTGAAACCTCAAACAAATTGGGGGCAAACATGAGAAAATAAAGAAGGCTAACTTATTTGCCTGCCTTCGTGCAATTCAGAATGTAGTGGCTTTTTTTCTTTTTTGAGGAGGACTCTTCTTCCTTTGGTGGTGGTTGTTTCACACTTGGAAAAGTCTCAGTATCATTAAATAATTTTTTTTTTTACCCAAAACTTGAACTAGATCTCGATATGGGATATGAAAGAAACACATCTCAGGAAAGATAATCGTTGACTTCCCTTCTGTTTTCAGTCTGCTCCCCTGGTTTTTATGGGCATCGCTGCAGCCAGACATGCCCGCAGTGTGTGCACAGCAGTGGGCCCTGTCACCACATCACGGGCCTGTGTGACTGTTTGCCTGGTTTCACAGGCGCCCTCTGCAATGAAGGTAAGGCACACAGGCGTTTCTGAGGGATATGTGGTGATGAGCAAGCCCCATGCAGTCTGTCCTCAGACTTCCCGAGGACATGTCTTCAGCTATCAGCTATCGATGCCTCCAGTATGCCATGTTCGCAGCTTCTGTAAATATGACTTTGAGCTTTGGAAAAGCTGGCTTGCCACTCTGGCTTTATTCTCCGAGCTGTGCTACTCTTCGGGTTTAATTAAAACAGCCTTCCATGAAAAATCAATATGAGGAAGGATTTTTGACTCCCTGAGTGAGAAATTATGAAGTCAGATTTCTAGAAATGTGATGATGTCTCCTGGCTCGGGATGCCTTAATGAGGGTGTTTGGCTTCAGGTATTTGTGAAAATGAGCCCATTCAGGATGAGGGATGGTGGTGAGTGGAGGCAGCTGCTAAATGGGCAGCTGGGTTCATGACCTTTAACATTGTTTCCTGTCCCGAGAGTCTAGGGTTCTGTGAGATGGGATGTAATTGTGAATTAACTGACTTAAAACTTATTCACAGTGTGTCCCAGTGGCAGATTTGGGAAAAACTGTGCAGGAATTTGTACCTGTACCAACAATGGAACCTGTAACCCCATCGACAGATCTTGTCAGTGTTACCCGGGGTGGATCGGCAGTGACTGCTCTCAGCGTAAGTCTTGTTTGAGAAGAACTGAGCAACTATTTTTATTTGTTTTCAAATTCTTTAGGATCGAAG
Organism: Pteropus vampyrus; assembly: GCF_000151845.1. Lineage (NCBI taxonomy): Eukaryota > Metazoa > Chordata > Mammalia > Chiroptera > Pteropodidae > Pteropus > Pteropus vampyrus. The sequence goes on from NW_011888820.1 coordinate 10,066,701, forward strand.
TATGAATGGTTATATTATCAAGAAAAAAATACATATGAAAAGTTATGATACATTATTTTAATTTTTAAATGGCTTTCTTTATTAAGAGCTCTATGTAACGATCCTATTCGTAAATCTAAATAATGTGTTAGAAAGAACTTAAATTAATAACACTCTTGCATATTCATTTTTCAATGATTCTTCACCTGTAAAAATGAGAGTCATGTACACAGAAAATCTGTTTTAAGATTCACTGCAGACCTCAACTGTCAGCTATTATTTTTTCCTTGCTCTTGGGAAAAAATGGTTACACATTAATGGGATGCTTTTTTTCATTTTTAAATTTATTTCGCATTTATATATTGTTTTTACTGGGTCATATTCCTTACTGGGTAACCATATAGAAATTGTAGGTGGTCCTCTTTTTAAGCAATTATATTCTTGAAACATTAGTATGAATAAAAAGGTTTTGGTAAATCATTTTACCATATAACCTTTCATTACCATTTCACAGATACTTTATCTGAGGTTCTAATTGCCCTTCAATGGGCAAGTATTGATAAGATTTAGGCTTATTTTGTTTTAAATCTAAGATTTTTTTTTTAATCTATCTTAGATTGAATCTAAGATAACTTAAGATTTGATTTATTATTTTCTGCTTTTTCTAATTTAGAGTTTTTACAAGTAAACCAATTCTTTCATACAGCTGGGAACCTAACATTAAAATAAGTCTGTAGTGACAACTCCGGAATAGGGTGACAAGTGCCAATAGCTGAGATCGAAGACTTGAATTACATGACCTTGTGTCCCTTAACCTCTCTGGAGTCACTTAATTTTTTCTACCTGATCTCTGCTCAAACATCTTCACCTCCTAGAAGCCTCCCTTAAGGGGGCAGCTTCGTCATTCTTGCCCCCCTTACCCGGTATTATTTTTTTTCATAGTTCTTACTACCATTGATTTTTTTGGTTGGCTGGTTGGTATGCCTGCCTCCCCTACTAAAATATAAGCTTCCAGAAGGTAGTCTGGACTTTGTCTTATCCTCTGCTTTCTCCCCCAGTCCCTGAACAGGGCTGGGCACAGAGGTGCTGAATGTGTACTTGTGAAATAACTGAATCTGTAAACTTGAGATGATTTTCACTCCACCCAGCTCACTCCACAGTCCGTGAATGAATATGTATATCAGTAATGCTGTCACAGTCAGCATTGCCATTTGGGTTTTAGTCAGATTTGGAGCAGTGTGTTTTCTTAGCCCTGATGCACACTGCTAAGCTCTCACATGCAAGGAGATGTGGAAGGGTGGATGGAGTTCTCTCTGCCGGGTGCTGGCCTCAGAACTCTAACAGCACACTCTCTGCGTGTTGTGGTTTCAGCTTGTCCACCTGCCCACTGGGGCCCGAACTGCATCCACACATGCAACTGCCACAATGGGGCCTTCTGCAGCGCCTACGACGGGGAATGTAAATGCACTCCTGGCTGGACGGGGCTCTACTGCACGCAGAGTAAGCAGCCAGCCTTCTGAGGGCCCCAAAGGGGAACCACTCCCAAGGAGGACACAGCCTCACAGCTTTACCCTTGGCCCACAGGAGCTGAGCTCACCAAGTGTTTCTTGCATTGCAGTGTTTTGTCTACGAAATGACCTCTAGACATCTGAATTTCTCTCTTAAGTGGATCAGAGTCGCCACGTTCCAAGTTTTCTGTCTCTATGTCATATTAGGGCAGTGAGGTGAAGCAGTGCTATACATGATGATTTGTTTTTCCCCCTTCTTTAAGCAGACCCTATTTACAGAGATCAAACCCCCTATCGTGTATTCTAACAGCACGAAGGTTAGAATGAGTGACAGTGATTAGAAGGATAGCGGAGATGACAAGCCTCAAGACTTCATGTGTGCTCTTGGGGAAGATCGAGTTCAGTGGTCTTTAAACTTTAGCCAGTTTCAGAATCACCCCAATGGCTCCATAAACAGGCTGCTGGCCGCCATCCCAGAGTATCTGAGTCAGTAGGTCTGGGGTGGGACCCGAGAATTCATATTTCTAACAACTTTCCACGTGGTGATGCCAGTCTGGGATCATGCTTTAAGAATTACTAGTTCTTTTTGCCATTTTTTACCCCATAGCATCCTAATCATTTCATCTTCTATGATGCTTTTAGCATCGTATGTTATAATGTACAAAGTACTCCACAGCTGGCATCATTGAGAGAAAAAAAAGACTCTTCTCTACCCTCTTGCCTTTAACTGAATACAGGAGAGAAGACAGGGAAGTATCTATTATGGTTATCATTAGTAATAATGTATAAATTAAAATCACAGTAATGAGCTGTGGAAGAAAGATGGGTCAGAAATTAGGCAATTGTTTAATACTAATCAAAGAACATAATTAGAGAACAGACTGAGCAAGTCTTGAAACTTCCTAGAGGTGGTATAGACCTTGAGCTATGATTTGAAAAGAAAAATTGGTAAAGAAGGAGGTTGTTCCAAGCATATTCTACCGAGATTATGTACATACATATAAAGGTCTTTGAGCTCCTTAGAGAAAAGTACTTATAAGTTATTGCTTATAATTCCAAATTTAGGGCCTGTTTCAAACAGAGGAGCTTTTTTAAGTGGAAGCGGCACAACATAGTGGGAAGAACATGGGGTCTGGAGCCAGACTTCCGTGCATTTGTATCATGGCCCCTGCCACCCCGCCACTTGCTGGCCGTGTGACTTAGGGCGCTATGGTTTTAGTTCTCATATGTTGGGCAGGAATATCCATCCTGTGTCTCCAGGCTACTGTAAAGATTCAATGAGAGGATGCATGAGAATAATCTGGCACAGACTAGGTACTAAATAAGTACACGGCTATGGTGATCATTGTCGTATTCTTGCATCTGTGTCTGCCTCTGTTTCCTGAAAGTTCAGGCTTCATTAAAACAGCCATTGGACCAGCCCATATTGAAACTTTCTTTATGCCAGAGAGCCCTGATGGACTCTCGTGGGAAAACTGCATGAAAGCCACTAAGGCTTGTGCTATTCCTCAGCCCAAGGGCCCTGGTGGTCTGGGTCTTGAAAATTGTGCAGCACTGTGAAGGTCTGTTGCTTTTATACCAAGCACCTGTGAAGTGCAGGGTTTTTTATGTTCAGAATGCTACCCCACATCTTTGGTGAAGGAGATAATATCCTCTAAATTAGTAACAGATACAGTGGACAGGACTACTAGCAGAGCTGGAAACATTCTATACTGTAAGTAAAAGCATACAGGTAATTTTAATAGAAAGTACTCATTTCAGTCCATGTAACTTGAGTCCAGGATTCCAGTAGTTGAGTGAAAGCATGGGAGGAAGTGTGCCCAGACTTTTGCAGGGTTGGGGGATGCCTTGTTAGGGAGACACTAACTAGTCTCACCTCCAGGGGTACCAGAAATGGTGAAACTGGCAGGTATGGAACTGTTCTGCCCTGCTCGTGAATTACAACCTCCTTGCAAGAGCTCCGTCTTGAGACTTCAAAGAAGGCTTTGTGACAAGCTGAGATATGCATTATTGTCATTTTCACCCTATAGCCCATCTCTCGTTTGCCCCGAGAATACTCGCCGGTGGCGCTTGTGGCTGTAGCGTTTATCTTGAGATAACTTGTGGATTACAGTCCTAACTTTATCCCCAAAACGTAGCATTCCTATGCATGATGTTAGATGAACGCTGGCAGCGAGCTGCACTTTTTTCTTTTTTCCTAAACGGGAAAAGGGCTAGTGTATCAAGGTTTAAACACAAACGGTTAAGAGGCAAGAGCTGAGCTGTGTTTCTCCTCAGCAGCCTCTTGACTCCTGCCATCCCTCCTCTCACAGGGTGTCCCCTGGGGTTTTATGGAAAGGACTGCGCGTTGATATGCCAGTGTCAGAACGGAGCTGACTGCGACCACATCTCCGGGCAATGTACTTGCCGCACTGGGTTCATGGGGAAGCACTGTGAACAGAGTGAGTATGAGAACATGACATCTCTAGATGGTTTTTCTCCCTAGAATCAGTTTTCCTAGATGTCTAAAAATATTAACGCGGAACTCGTAACTTTTAAGTTGTTTGAGCAATTGACTTCTTCTCCCAGAGACTTGGCCAACTTGAGATCCTTACTAGCTTTTCCCTCGCTGTCTTTTTCCTCAAAATTCAGAGTAACTACTCAGTTCTTAGGGTGGAGGGGGTGTGGCTATAAGACTGAAGACAGAATTCAAGTTTTCCATCTGTTCATCCTGGCTCCCTCTTACTCTCCTTATTTTTGGAACGTGGTTGCTCAGAGCTTTAAAAGAGCCAGTCATGCTTTCTTCATGGCAATGGCAGAGCCTGGGTCTCACGGTGAAGGAGAATGCAGGCCAGGCTGAGTGTGCAGGAGGCAGAGGGGCTGGGCGAACAAGTCCATGAACATTGCCACCCTTTCGACAACCTTCTCTAGAAGTAATTTTAGGCCATTTCTGCTAAGAACTTCTCATCGTAGTCTTAACAATCTTCAAGACAATATGTTGCCTTAAAATTTTATTGTAAAAATTCCATCCTGGGAGAATATGCTCTTTGGAATACCCATCCCTGGTTTTCCATTTCCTCCCCACCAGCTATGCATCTGCTTACAAGGTTATAAGAACATTTAGTCTTCGACTGAGTATTTCAGATTAGTTTATCATTCCTTTCCTCTGTGACTTTCAGTATGCAAGAGGAATTAAATAAGGGCTTAGAGCTATATGGGGCAAGAGAGCTCCCTCTCACCAAACACTCCACTCTTGGGAAGGATGCAGCAAAGATTACGTGGCTGTAGGAGCAATGTGGCCTGGAAAGACTGATCAGCACAGCAGGATTTTGGCAATAAAGCATCAGTCTCCCTCCACCCCACCAGCGCCTCACAGTATCCCTGGACAGTCCAGTTGTCTCAATCTTATGTGCTAAACCCTAGAATATTTCCGCATATTCTCCTGCCTCTGAAATACAGCAAGAGCGACATCTAAGAAGCAGCCTGGATGGAGAAGATCCAGTTTTAGTTTTGCTCTTTAGTTCATTTAATCATGAAACAGAAACCGAGTCACACAGTTGCCTGCACACCCGTTGTGTATATGAATATTGTGTATATATACAAATGTCTAGACATATGTGCATATATATATATGTGTGTGGAAACCAAACTAGGCTCTAAACTGACTTTCACTTGAATGGCAGACTGGTTATGGTCTTATTAAGTAAGTCTCTTAAGTGCTTCTGTAATTACTCTGAACATCAAATTAAGACGACCCTGTTTTTGGAGACTTCTCCCAATGCTCATTTGTAAACAGAAACCCTGTTTTGGACAGAGAACTTGAATAATAACAGCACATTGCCCCCTGCTGGTCACTTTACCAAAAAATCACTATTTTGTCATGATTTTTAAGTTTAACACACCTATGCTTTCCTTTGAAAGTCATGCCTAAACTTAGTGGTAAGATTACATCATAAAAATCCCACTATTTCGGTCTCTCAGCCTTCCACCTGTGAATCCTATATTTGAGTCATCTTATGGTAAATGAAGTTCTTACCTAGAAAATTAACAAAACTGACCCCCTCTCTCTAGCATACCCCCAGCTAATTCAAGTTGGAATGTGCCATTAGGAGGATCTCTGAGCCTCCAGTAAAACATACTTGTTCTCAAGGAAGCATCTCTAGTTTATACATGTCAGTCTGGTCCCCTTCTATCCTAGTTTTTCCTGGTGGAAACATCTTAAATCATCTTAGTGATAATCTTCATCAATTCCATTGGGATTCTACAGACCCTCTATGTACCCAACCAGTAGATGGGTACGTAGAAGCTGAAAGTGTTGGGAGCCGTAATGAGGGGCTCAGTCTCCAGCCCTGTAAGTCACCTGGCCTGTGAGTCCCACCATGATTCAGGGAATGCTGGCCAGCTCTGGGACACCCTGGGTGGTACAAGTCTGACTGAACAGGACCCCCTGGAAGGGCTGGCCTCCAGACACACAGGATCATACAGTGAAAAATAGCCTTGCCTCGGATTCCTAAAGCCGGAGAGTTATTGGACTTTCATTTCCTTCTCAGAGTGCCCTGCAGGAACATATGGCTACGGCTGTCGCCAGATATGTGACTGTCTGAACAACTCCACCTGCGACCACATCACTGGGACCTGTTACTGCAGCCCAGGATGGAAGGGGGCACGATGTGATCAAGGTAAGAATACTAGTGAATACCTTGTATTGTTTGACCACCACCTACCACCCAAGATTAAGTATCTTCACCTGTGTTATTTGACATACTCCTCATCACTCTGCAAGGTGTAGCTGGTTATTTATTTAGTTGTCAGCTGGATGTCTTAGTGCTGCTGTCTTGCAGAAGAAAAAACTAAAGCTCAGGGAGATTGAATATATTTGCCCAAGGTCACATAGCTACTATAGAATGTCAGGGCTTCGATACCATGATTTCCAAAGCTCATGAACTTTCCACTCTGCCCATAATTTTTTTTCAGCCTTACTGAGGTATAATTAACCTATTAAAAAGTGACACATATATACAATTATACTACATATTGATATTGTCACCACTACCCCCTTGGCTCTGAGAAATCACTGATCTATTTTCTTTCACTACAGATTTAGTGTTTTTTAAAAAATTTTATATAAATGGAACCATACTGTATACTCTTTTGTCTGATTTTGTTTACTCAGCATAACTATTTTGAAATTAAACCATGTTGTAGTGTGTGTCAGTGGTTCTGCTCTTTTTATTGCTGTGTAGTATTCCATTGCATGTATATACCATAATTTGTTGGCCCATTCACCTATTGATGGTCATTTGGGTTCTTTCCAGTTTGGGGCTATTACGGATAAAGCTGTTGTAAATAATAGTGTATCAAGTCTTTGTACAGACATATGCTTTTATTTCTCCTGAGTAAATTTATAGGAGTAGAATGATTGGGTCATGTTGTAGGCATATAGTTAACTTGTTAAAAAACAGGTACCCATGATTTTTAACTAGGGCGTGTATCACAGTGACCTGGGAATACTTGTCCTATACATAGTCGCATTCAGGCAGTTCCAATTCTGGGGTGAATGGGGCCTTTGAGAAAGTGCTTCTGATGGCTGCTAAGCATGACCTCCAGAGAGTTCCTGCTGCACATGGTGCTCTCCAGCAGGTAATAAACACATGGCGAGTAAAGACTTTAGAAAGTTCACGCAGTGTAGTAGATGCAGTCATCTTACACTGTAGACTATAGACTTACGCTGTAGGTACTCGTTTCATTTTCTTTTATAAAATAACTTTTCATGCTCATGACTTATATTTGACTGTCATAATGATAGGATGTTATATTCCACAATCATATCATTATTGCAGGTACATTGTAATCACACTGCACTGGCCTTGGTGCTGTGTGTTTCAGGGCAGACTGTTTTATAAGAAGGTCTAGCATTTAGAATCATAAAGTCATAGGGACATTTGAGCTGAAAGCCCCTTCGTGGAGGCCAGTTTCCTCATTTTCAGATGCCGAAACTGCAGCCTAAGATCTTACGGTAAAATTCAGAATATCTGGATCAATTATTTTAGATGCCAAGTTTCTTGACTCTTAACCCATATCTTTAGTGTCCTCACTCGATGAAAGAAGAGGAAGAACTGTGGAAAACTGAATTTTAAAGTTAACGAGTAAGATTTTAGGATGATGTCATCAGGTATTAATGGGACAGACCTTTCTGTCATAGAAAATAACCGCAGAGAACAATATTTTCCAAGGTAAAAGGTGCATTAAAATCACAATAAGGCAGAACCTGATCTTGGACTAGATTCATGATGGAGTTATTCTTACTTGGAAAGAAAGTAACTTTACTGTTAAAAATATTAAGGGTAGACATAAAATTAAATTAGGCAATTGAGACGTTTGGGAGTGGTTCCCTTCAGAAACTCCATGATTCCCTTCAGAAACTCGATACTGTATCATAAATAAAGCACAATAAAAATTAGATGAAGTATTACTTTTAATTAATCATTAGCCTAAGTGTTTAATCTGAAATGTGTGAGAAGTTCCCAAATCCTACTATTGAATCTTGGATTTCAAGAACTCCTGTCTTTTTTTTTTTTTTTTTTTTTTTGAGGCTGAGAGCAAGCACACCAACAGCATCTGAAAATGAGGTGTGTTTGTTTTTCCTTCCTACTTGGTTTCCCAAAGTTTCCAAATTAATATTTCATGAACTGAAAATATCCAGGTCTTAGCATAGCAGGAGATTTTTTTTTTTTTCTAGAGAGCAGACATTTATCCAGCACATTGTCATCCTTACTCAGATCTCTTTTTCTCCTTTTCCTAGCTGGTGTTATAATAGTTGGAAATCTGAACAGCTTAAGCAGAACCAGCACGGCTCTTCCTGCCGATTCCTACCAGATCGGGGCCATTGCGGGCATCATCATTCTTGTCCTAGTTGTTCTCTTCCTACTGGCGTTGTTCATTATTTATCGACATAAGCAGAAGGGAAAGGAATCCAGCATGCCCGCAGTGACCTACACCCCTGCCATGAGAGTCATGAATGCAGACTATGCCATTTCAGGTAAGGCTGGAGTCGTTAGAGGCATTTTACTCCTTGGAAAATAAGGTTTCATTCTAGTTCTTTGACACTGGGTATTTAGTGGTGCTGCCCACTGTTACTGTCAATTCGCCTTGAGAAAATGTTACATTTGGAAAAGAAATGTTGTTAAAAGTGTGTCTTATATGTCAACAGTAGTAAAATCATCACTGTTGTCTTTTACGAGGGTTTTTAAATTAACTTCATTATGTGGTTGCCTTAGTTTTGGGGAATTTCAACTTGGAAGAAGCTTTGCTGGGCACCTAGTCCCAGGCTTTTGTCATTATGTGGGCGACAGGTTGGAGAAAGGAGAAGTAGCTGTAACTTTACCTGGGTGATGGAGCAGATCGGGGATGAGGACCAGGTCTTCAGTCCCGGGCCTTGAGTTCTTTCCATGGTTCCCTTCAGCCTGTCCCTGGGCCCACACGAATCATTAACCACACAGCAACCAAGTTACATAAAAAATAGTTTTTTGGTTTTAGCAAGAACCAGGGCAGGTCTTTAAGAAAACTCTTTTGAATCTTCCTTTCTGTCACAAGTCCCCGTGAAAGTAAATTTTTCAGTATGACATGCTTAATCATCAGAAGAAGTAACCACTTAAACTGAGGAATTTAGAAACTTAAAATATTTATTAATTGTGGGGCAATTACTGAAGGATTTGAGGGGTCACATGTTTATAAATACACTGATTCTGGGAGAATACATAAAGTAGCTTATTTACCTAGTAGTACATTTCTAGTGCAGAATATTGTGTCAAGAACTCAAGTGTTTAAAAAAAGAAGAAAGTTACCGCAGAAGTAGCTTCAAAGCAATGCCTTCCCAAAGCAAAGAGCAGTTAGTTATCTGTGGATATTTTCATACTTTTCAAGAGGGCGGGTAGGAAGGCAGACTCCTGCTGCTTCCAGGAGCTTTGCTGAGTATGCTGGGCAGAAGGGTATCCTACTCAGCTTGTGATATGGAAGCAGTCCAAACGTTTGTTCTTGTTAATTTGCTTCCCTCTTTTCCCACCCAGTTTTAAGGGAGCCTACCGTCTTAACCATTTCCTTGTCTTCTTGCAGAAACTCTTCCTCACAGCACCAGTGGAAATGCTAACAGCCATTACTTCACCAATCCCAGTTACCACACACTCACCCAGTGTGCCACATCCCCTCACGTCAACAACAGGGACAGGGTGACCATTGCAAAGGTGAGAGGAAAGGGCTCAAGTTGTTGAAGGTGGGCAGGGGAGAGAGGAAGGAACAAGCAGATACGAAGGCTGCTGTTTGCCAGACACTGTTCTAGAAACCTTATACCTATTATCTCATTTATTCTTCTAAACAGTCCTGTAAATGTGTATTCTAATGGGGAATTTAAGTCACTTCCAAACATAGCTCCCTGGCTAGAGAGTGAGGCAGCTGCGATGTGAGTCAAGGTCTCCCTGTCTCTACAATTTGTGCTTTTTCCATTGCACCTCTTTGGAAAAAGTTTTCTAATATTACATGAGGTTTTAAGATAATGTCTCGTAGCAGAACCATAGCATACTCAATCCTGGGTAAAATTACCAAGTTTGTCTTTTCCAACCACCCACCTCCGAGTGCCCTTTCCTGTACTTTCATAACAACCCAACAACGACAACAACAACAACATGTACTTAGGTTGAACCACATGAAATTGCATTTTCGCAGGTCAAAAATGATCAAATAGGAACAATGTGCTGAGCATTTTTATGTGCCAAGCATTTCTAATCATTTTACATATAGAAACGCATTTAATCTTCACATCAATCCTGTGACTCAAGAGTGATTATTATTCCCATTTTAAAGATGCACGGAGAGGTTGGAGACCCAGGGCTGTCCAACCTGGAACTGCTCCTGTAGCACCCCCGCTCACCCTAGGTCTCTGCCACAATGCTCTGAAATCCCAAACATTTCTCCCCTCCAATTGCACCTGAATTATATTTCCAATCTCCATTGTTTAATTCCAGCTCTCCATTAGAAGAAAACCAAGCTAATTAAATTATTTCTGTTGCAATTAAGTTAATGCAGCTGGATTTTAATTATAGCGCCTCCTAGTTAAATTGCACTTTGCACTCTCCAGGGACTTTCATATTCATCATTCCATTTGTTCCCATTCACATTCAGGGAGGGAGGTAAAGGAGATAATCTTATCTTCATGCTTATACCTAAGAAAACAGCTAAGAGTCGCTTGTGACTCATATAAGGTCATACAGTGTATGATAGGAGAGCTCAGACCAAGAATTTTTTTTCAATTCAAAGTTCCATGTATGTAAATCCAAGTAAGATCTAATTATTACGGGGTAACGACGTGAAAGGAAGTTGAGGCAGTGGAGGGCACAGTTTGGGCCGAGGGACACGTATTCCTGCTGCTCTCTGCGTCCCACCAGTTGCGAAGTGGTCACCTCTGCCGCTCCACCCAGCCTCGTTTAAGGACCAGACCACGATACACGCCGTGGACTTGCTTTCCCCAGATCAGTGACACTGTGCCGGGGAAAGCCACATCGTATTCTCTTTTTACATCTTTTGTTGTTTGTATTTTTAACAGTCAAAAAACAATCAGCTGTTTGTGAATCTGAAAAATGTAAATCCTGGAAAACGAGGCCCTATGGTGGACTGCACCGGTACGCTGCCTGCGGACTGGAAACACGGCGGCTACCTCAACGAGTTTGGCAAGTGCCCCAGCCCGCGCGCGCCCGGACAAGCTCCTTTGTCTCGTAGTCACCTCAGACGGTCCTAGATTTATGTTTGTGCCAAAGCGGTCTATTAAAAACATGCATAAAAAATAATAATAATAGACTCATACCTAACCCCAGTTATGGGCCTTATTATCGTGCCAAATCCCTTATTTATTCAACATTGACTGAGTTTCCACTATGTGGCAGGAATGTAAAATGGAACAAGAATCTCTGCCTGCTTGTAGCTTACATTCTAACACTACATATATTAATTTACACAATTATCACAAGTACTCTAATAGGTAGGACTATCATCATCATCATCATCTCCATGTTACAGTTAAGCTGAGTCTTTAAAAGATTAAGTAATTAGTGCAAAGTCTCAAAATCTGTTGACTGGTGCAGCTGGGATTTGAACCTAGTCAGCTGGGTGTCAGGACGTGTGCTCCTCTTTGCTCTCTTTTAGTATGAGGACCAGTGCTTGAGGCCCCCTTCCCCTTTTAGTTAGGAAATGGAGATAGCGACAGGAATATAGTAAGTCAGAGGGTCTCAAGCATTTTGGAATCAGGAACCTTTCGCGTACTCTTACAAGTTATCAAGGACCCCAAAGAACTTCTGTTGATATGGGTTATATCTAGTGTTATTTACCATATTACAAATTAAAACAGAACATTTTAAATTGTTATTTATAATAACAATAATCTCATTTCATAACATAAGATGCATTTGATGAAAAATTACTATGTTTTCAAAAAAAAAAATAGAAGAATGGCACTGGTTAACACTTTTATAAAATCTTTTAACATCACCCTTAACAGAGAACCACTAGATTTTTATTCTGCTTCTGTGTTCAATCAGTAGTGACCTCGCATTTGGTGTAGCTCCTGGAAAACGCCACCATGTCCCTGAGAGAGAACGAGAGTGAAAAAGGCAGACAATGTTGTTGTATTACCATGGAAAAGTTTGGATCTCACAGCCCTCCTGCAAAGGGGCGGGGATTCCTGGTCTGCACGAAAAGAACTGCCATGATTGAGTGTGTGGCGCCATCTCCAAGCACTTGTACCTTATCCTCAAGGGCGAGCTTGGTGATGTGGTATCTAACGTGTGCGCGGTGCCTTATTCGTAACAAACCCTTATATGTATTTATTTGATGGTAAGGTTGTCATGAAGCTTAGTTAAATTTGAATTTCAAATAAGCAACAAATATTTTTAATATAAATATATCGCAAATATATGAGGCTTGGGGCATACGTACAGTAAAAATTATTTGTTGTTTCTCTGAAATTCAAATTTAACTGGCTTTCCTGTGTTTGCTAAATCTGGCACCCATACTGGTGGGCCCTTCCATGGATATTGTTTTGTAGAACAGGGGTCCCCAACCCTCAGGCTGTGGACTGGTACCAGTACCGGTTCGTGACCTGTTAGCAACTGGGCCTCATAGCAGGAGGTGAGCGATGGGCAAGCCAGTGAAGCTTCATTTGTATTTGCAGCTGCTCTCTAGCTAGCATTACCGCCTCAGCTCCACCTCAGATCATCAA
>NW_011888820.1:10079479-10087013 GCF_000151845.1 Pteropus vampyrus
AAAAGGCAGACAATGTTGTTGTATTACCATGGAAAAGTTTGGATCTCACAGCCCTCCTGCAAAGGGGCGGGGATTCCTGGTCTGCACGAAAAGAACTGCCATGATTGAGTGTGTGGCGCCATCTCCAAGCACTTGTACCTTATCCTCAAGGGCGAGCTTGGTGATGTGGTATCTAACGTGTGCGCGGTGCCTTATTCGTAACAAACCCTTATATGTATTTATTTGATGGTAAGGTTGTCATGAAGCTTAGTTAAATTTGAATTTCAAATAAGCAACAAATATTTTTAATATAAATATATCGCAAATATATGAGGCTTGGGGCATACGTACAGTAAAAATTATTTGTTGTTTCTCTGAAATTCAAATTTAACTGGCTTTCCTGTGTTTGCTAAATCTGGCACCCATACTGGTGGGCCCTTCCATGGATATTGTTTTGTAGAACAGGGGTCCCCAACCCTCAGGCTGTGGACTGGTACCAGTACCGGTTCGTGACCTGTTAGCAACTGGGCCTCATAGCAGGAGGTGAGCGATGGGCAAGCCAGTGAAGCTTCATTTGTATTTGCAGCTGCTCTCTAGCTAGCATTACCGCCTCAGCTCCACCTCAGATCATCAAGCATTAGATTCTCATGGGAGCACAAGTCCCTGGTGCCAAAAATGTTGGGGACCCTTAGTGTAGAGGAAACAAAATGGGAAGCACAGAGAAGTTAACTCTTTTGTCCAGGACTTCTTCGGAGGATGGAGGTAAAGCAAGGTCTTCCAGTAGGTCTTCTGATTGCTCCCCCTCGGATCTTTCTGTGAACACCATATATGTGTCCAGTCTCCTGAGCCAGATGTCAGAACCAGTCTCTGTGAGCTCAGAAATCCCCTCTTAATACAGAAATGCAAATGTTTAAGCAGGAAAGTAAGTACAGAGTCTTAACTTTTATCTGTATTCTACACCAACGTTATCAATAGGATGTGTATTTTTACATACACACAGTAAAATTATTTATATAATATACTTATTTACAATATACTTATTAGAGAAATTATTTATTGGAGAAATTATTAGGGAAGTTTTAAAAAACTATAAATTACATTAATAATTTAGCTCAAAGAAGTACATGAGTTGATATTCAGTAAAATATCCCTGAGGACTCCTGAGAAAAATGTTCTCTTGTTTGACCCTCACCTACTGTAATTTATTCCGACTCCAGAACACACAGTCACTGCATTGGTCACAAATAAATCACTGCTTTCTGTCTCAATGAGACCCAAGGGACTGATTATTGGGAACATAAAATCTTCATTGGAAATTCTGGATCTCCTTGGTTTGTTCCATCCCAAGAGTAATTCTGCATTTAATGTCCCTCTAAAGTTGTTGCACAGAAAAGTCTTCTCTTACAAAGAACAGAGTAAGGCACATCATGGATGATGAAGTGTGCAGGTGTTTTAAATGATGGAAAAGTTGTGGTGATGTTGTCTGAAAGAGCCCTGAACTTGACACAAAAGCCCTGCGATCGATTCCTGGTTCTGTTATGTGACACTGGGCTAATCAATCTCTCGAGATTGGTTTGTTCGTTTGTAAAATAGGGATAATGACTGTGCTCTGGCTCATTGTATGAATTAGATTAAACTGAGCATCTGAAAGTGCCCGTCCTAGGATTGAGACGTGTAGGAGTTTATGAAGAAACCTACCTGCTCCCTTATTCGAACAGCATCCTGATCTTCCAAGGCACTGAAGAGAGAATCTGGCAGGGGTGTTTGTTTTCACAGCCCCAACTCTTGTCCTCTGATTTAGTATCCACCCCATGTTGCTCCCTTTAACTCCTTGGGAAAGGCTCATTGCACAGCTAATGCCATGACGTGCATTTAACAAGACTTTGGTACAGTTTGGAAATGGCTAAAGAAATTTGGCAAAGAGTAATATATACAGAGTTCCTCGATAGGGAGCTCTCAGAGACCACAGGCCCTGCCCATCTTCATGGGATTCTTTACAAGGTCTAGGAATCACCAAGACTACCCTCGGGATCAATAATTTGCTAGAAAAACTCACAGAACTGATGGAAAACTCTCATACCCGTGGTTATAATTTATCACAGCAAAAGGATACACATTAAAATCAGCCAAGGGAAGTGACACATAGAGTCAACAGAAGTTCAAAATGCGAAACTATCAGTTGTCCTTTCCCAGTAGAATCATGCAAAGTACCAGCTTTTCCTGGCAACAGTCTGTGGCAATACACATGAAGTATTGCCAACCAGGGACACTCACCTCAGCCTTGGTGTCCAGAGTTTTTATGGGGGCTTAGTCACAAAGACTTGGTTGACTGTCCATATGGTTGACCTTAAATCTCTAGCCCATTGAGAGGATGAGCTGATACCAAGAGGTCCCGAAACCGTCCCATATACCACTTTGTTAGACTATCCAGTATAGTCCCAGGCTCCCAGGTAAACAAATACACTTTTACTGGGCAGGACATTCCAAGGAGACCTCCCAGGAACCAAGGCCAAAGGCCAAGCCTCCTTCCGGTAAGCTTAATTCTTCATTATGTACTCTTATCCTGCATCCCTGCATAACTCGGTGCCTTTCCTACTATCTGGGAATTTGGTTAGATGTCACAACCCAGACCCAGGAGAGTGTGCCTGAGAGGAAAGCTTCCCATTTCTTGTCCCACAATGTTTGATATTAGATACAACCTGTCCACTTAGGGGATCCTCCTTCTGTCTCCACAAAAGCATGTCCCCATAGGACATCACCATCAGAACCTGAGTTTAACATCACTCTAAGAATCTCATGCACAGTGACAGGGGTCATTTCTTTGTCTCATACTTATTTGAATGTTCACACAAGTTATTGCTTTACTCTCTGTTTTTAACCTAAGTCCATAACATTCCTTTAAAAGATCATTGCAAAGGCCTTGGAATGCTTACAGATAGACTGAAGCTGAGGGTGGTATGACACAGGAAGTGTTACAGTAATGAAAACACCATCCATTTGTATGGTGCCTCAAAGCTTACAAAGCCTATGCTCTATTTCACTTAATGATCACAACAACACTGTAAGGCTTGGAAGGCAGGTTTTGTTTTCTCATTTTAGAGATAAGGAAGCTGACACTCAGTTGAACATCCTGCCCATAGTCATGTGGCTAATGAGTGATGAAATGAGAGTCCTTTGTCTCAGTTCTTGTCCTGGCTCTGCTCTTTCCACTGTGCAACCTTGAATCAAGAGTATTGACTCATCTGTGCCTCAGTTTCTTCCCTGTATTGATCAGCCTTTCCCAAAGTCACTGTAAATGAGCAAGAGAATGATCGAAATGATGTATGTGTGTTTTTAATTCTAAGCACTAGGGACATCTGGGGTAAAGGTTTAAAAAGCAGCAACCTTGGTTATGTTGCAGCGGGGAGGTAGAGTGGGGGCCCAAACCATCTTCCTCCATGGTGTTGAAATATCAGATGGGCTTTCTCTTGCTTTCAGTTCTCATTGGGTATTTTTTTTTCTTCCATTATCTCAGGTGCTTTTGGACTTGACAGAAGTTACATGGGAAAGTCCTTGAAAGGTATGGTGTAAATCTGAGGAAGAAACACTTTTATCAGAATCACAATTCTTAAAAATATTTTTACCTTGAAGACTGAGCTAATTTGCCAAACAAGCAAGAGTGACAGTGTAGAAAAAATGTAGAACTGTTAATGTGGTTATTCCAGCAAACGCACAAACACATTTGACTGACATCAAGCGAGTGGCTATCAGTGGACTTCAGTTAGAGCCTAAGTCTGGGGGAACACAGATTTCAGCTTGCTGGGAAAACACACATATTTCCTTCAAAAGAAATATGGCTTATGAAGAGAGAAAAATGTAAAAAAGGAAATAGGAAGAGATCAGCATGGTTGCATGTTCACTGAGGCCTGCTCTTGAGGAGGAGTTTGAGTTATAACGTCATGTGCCCAGTATTTATGAGGAATTCCAGTTTTACAAGGAATCCTCAGCACAAATGCCTTCCTCGTCATGATGATAGAACCTTCTTGTGCTCCTGGGGCCATCAACAGATGCTTTCTTGATTGAAGCCTTTGAGAATTTGGATACTGTTAGTAAACTAGAATGAGATTAATTTTTATTGAGTGTGATAATCAAAAGGAAATCAAATCCATGATGTTTACAATGGCATTCACCTTAGAGAAGAGCTAAAAATACTTCATAGTTTTTTGTACTTTATAGTAATTTTATAGCAAATTCTCTCCAAAATAAGTAGAAATGTATAGCATTCTTTTCAGTGTATATAATTTAGAAAACTAGCTACAAAGAAAAACTGTCCAAGTAAATTATCACCAAGAAAAAAAAAATAACATTGTTCATGAAATAGCATCTGCTTTTTTCCCTCATCTTTCTTCACAGACTTGGGAAAGAATTCTGAATACAATTCAAGTAACTGCTCCTTAAGCAGTTCTGAAAACCCATATGCCACTATTAAAGACCCACCTGTACTTATCCCCAAAAACTCAGAGTGTGGCTATGTGGAGATGAAGTCACCAGCACGGAGAGATTCCCCCTATGCAGAGATCAATAATTCAGCTTCAGCCAATAAGAATGTCTATGAAGTTGGTAAGTTCTCCTAACCAAAGAAAGAACCTAGTATGGGAAGTTTTAAAAAACAATTTTAAAGTCTTTGAGAAATCAACAGCAGTTCATATAAACCTTAGTGAAAATAATGACCCATATTTTAAATGTAAGCTATATTTACAGTGATCATATTAGTCGGTGTCAGATAAATTATTCAGGGAAAATGTCATTTAAAAAATTTAAAGGAAATTTTCTTATCTCTCATCTGGTCATCCATCTTTTGTTTTGTAACCATAGTGAATATTTTAGCACATATGTGGAAGAGCATATGTATCATATTAGCTAACATGTTGAGTTAGCCAAAACAAATGGTTCTAGTGGATTAAACAGGTGGTTCCAATTCCTGGTTGCATTCAATATATTAATATAATGCTTTTAGCAGGATTGAAAATTTTTACTTTTAAATTTGTTTAATATATCGATAATATTCTCAGATGTGAATCTGATACAAATTAATAAGATTTCAATTTAAAATTAGAGTTATTTTGATGGCTTGCCCTTGCAAGTACCATTTGAGGAAAGGTAAAACATGTCAGAACTATCATTGGTTAAATAGTAGGGCTATATATTTTTATTTTTCTTTCTATTTCAGTATTTATGATTTAAACTTAAAAAAATTCTCTACTACTTGTAAATGAAATGGCTAATTTAACTCTAGTCACTAGTAATTCATTTTATGCTACAGACATGTCAGTGAAAAGATATATAACTATTTTTAAAGTATTAAGATAGCTTTTTAAAATTGGAGACGTAGTGAACTAAATATACTTTTGAACTGTCTCATAAGCCCGCTACTGGGAGACGAGAACTCAGCTAAGAGCCTCAGCCCTAACATTGTGAACTTGTGTTTCCATGAATTGAGTTAACGTGTAAGGATCTCAGTCGTCTTACCTGTAGAGTTAGGGGTTTGCACTAGATTATTGCCAACGTTTTTTTTAGACAATGATTCATGTCCAGGGTTTTTTTAATATCCCCTTGATGTTTTCATCCCAACCATATGGTCATCCTTTGGTTCTCAACACCGTTTGCGGGCATCAGTGGGTCTGCCAACCACATATTAGCCACCTCTATCTTGTTTTTAAAAGATCGTTTGTTTTAAAAAATAACATTTTCTTATATTTTTATAAAAACTCCTCTTGTGTGTTTGATCATTGCAAGAAATGCCATATTCTAATTATTAAAAATTTTCTTCGATGATAAATTAATATGTTCCCGGTTATCACAGAACCTACAGTGAGTATTGTCCAAGGAATATTCAGCAATAATGGGCATCTGACCCAGGATCCATACGACCTCCCAAAGAACAGTCACATCCCTTGCCATTACGACCTACTGCCAGTCCGAGACAGTTCATCCTCCCCCAAGCGAGAGGATGGAGGCGGCGGTGGCGGCGGCAGCAGCAGCAGCAGCAGCAGCAGCAGCAGTAGCAGCAGCAGCAGCAGCAGCAGCGAATGACACCAAAGGACCACTTAGTAGGCCCTGGAACCCTTTCCAGAAACACAGTTCGGTTCTTCTCCATCCTCAAGTTTGCCACCCTATGTGAATGTTAATCTACTTGGTAGGCATTTGCTGGATGTAAACCAGAAAGCTCAGAGCTGAGGCTGGCTGACCGTAGTCCTTTTGTACAGGTGGCTTGGAAGGAGATATTGATGTGATTTTCCATTCTTGTTAGTTTTAGGCCTGCACCCCTGTGGCATGACTTATTGTAAAACCATGGCTATAAGCATGAACTTGCAGAGCTCCTTCAGAGATATGGGTTGCAGTGGACATTGGTATTATTGCTTGAAAAATGAAGTATTTTCTTTCTCATTTGCATTGTAGAGCTGTACCTAGGATTGTACAGTTTACCATAAAATTTAGTGTGAATCACTAAACATGTAGAAGAAAGGGGGCATATTATTGAGTCCTGATTGTTTATTTTTTTTTCAGCTGGACTTAGAATTGTAGGGACAACATGAACCCAGAAGGAAACATTCTATCAAGTGGCATGACTGAATATACTCTAAATAAACTCTAGAAGTAGATAGCAAATTTAACTATGAAAACTTTAGACATATTTTAGAGTGAAGAAATGTACAATTAGAATTACTTTAGGAATACTAGAATTATTACAGGAATCAATATGTGCTAAGCAGAGATGATTCTTCTCTCTGTTTGACCCTTGGCCCTCTTTAGACCCATGACATTATTCTGATCACTGTCCCTATCGAATACATTCACTATACGAGATCCATAACATATCAGTAATTATTTCATAAATATAGAAATGAAATAATTTTATTTTTGACAGACTGGATTGAATGAGTGTATAATGATTGGAAAAGGTTGTAAATTTTAAGTGTAAGAAGACACTTAAGTTTTGTAAACCATTAGTAATACATGCTGTAATATAGAATTAGCAGAAAGTTTTTATTAATTTTTCCCCAGAAGTGACTGAAATATTTTTGTGCATATTTGAGAAAAGGGCACTTTTCTTTTATTAATTGTTGATTTAGAGAAACTATGCTTAAGCTGGTCTTTTGCATTGCTAATATGACATGTACCCCATTTTTCTTTAATTTGTATTTTCATTTTTAAGTTGTATATTCTATGTTTTGTAGTGTTTGGATTGTTAATGAAAAAATTATATGTTCATTATTTCTTGTATTATTGCCACTTATCTTTTTGCTTGATAAAAATGCATTGCTCTTTTTTTCTTTTGGTGAGAGGAAATGCAAATATATAAATCAAATCTATTAAAATTGGTCATTACTAAAATAGTACTGAAACCATAGATAAATAGCTTATCATTGAAATAGAGAAGCTTTTTAATAGTCCAAAATGGAATTCCTTTTGATCTGTGAGTTCTGAGTCTTGGTTAAACCAGGGGGAAGGGAAGAGGGAAGCTATTTTTACTGAGCGAGTACTACAAACTGATCTTACTGAAGACCTTCATTAG
>NW_011888820.1:10087063-10089123 GCF_000151845.1 Pteropus vampyrus
TCTTTTTGCTTGATAAAAATGCATTGCTCTTTTTTTCTTTTGGTGGGAGGAAATGCAAATATATAAATCAAATCTATTAAAATTGGTCATTACTAAAATAGTACTGAAACCATAGATAAATAGCTTATCATTGAAATAGAGAAGCTTTTTAATAGTCCAAAATGGAGTTCCTTTTGATCTGTGAGTTCTGAGTCTTGGTTAAACCAGGGGGAAGGGAAGAGGGAAGCTATTTTTACTGAGCGAGTACTACAAACTGATCTTACTGAAGACCTTCATTAGGGTGATTATATAATTGATCATCCAATCTGAGATACTTTTGAGAGTCAATGAGGGCATTATTAATACTTAACCTACAATGGGCTTTAATCTGGACTGTTCCAGGCAAACCAGAACGGATGCTCATCCTGTGCATACTTATCGTGCAATAACATTTTCACTCCAAGGTAGTTGTCTCGTGAGAATTCCAGTGCGATGCAAGAAAGCCAGTTTCTCTTTCTTTGAGTTGTGTGAACAAGCCAAAGGGCTGGAAGGCTGAAAGAGGAAGAAACTTCATAAGCAACTTCATGAGTGGTCTTCAGTCTTTTCAAGATACCCAGTATGGTATTAATTTGATTCATTTAACAAATATGTATGGTACACCCATTCTGCCAGTAGTACACAGATGACACTGTCCCTGCCAGCTATCAAGCTGGGATATCCAGTGATTTCATATCACACATCTGTTCCTGAGATGGTGGTTTGGTCATGTGGATGACAGAATAAACACACTTAGGGCATTCACTCCTTTGATGTTTGTTTCTTTTAGGGAATCCCAAAGTTGATTCAAGGAAATAGAAATTGCTTGGAATGCACCTTAAAAACCATTGATTTTATGCCAACAGTTAACCACTGCCTGACCCTTGACAAAAGGGTGTAGGCATCGAACTGATACACTTGTGAGTCAATAGGCACAAAAAGACCTTTTTGGTAATGAAAAAGAGACATTGTTCCTATCTTTTTTTAAGGATTGTCTCTTCAGAGTTCAATGATAACTCTGAGTTTCCCCATTACTCCCTGGAGATGAAAGAAAAAAAAAAAAAACACCTGTTTCTTTTTTCATTTCACCTGAGGGGGCAAAAAAAAGAAAGAAAGAAAAGACAACAGCAGCTTAAGTAAAATACCTGGGCAGCAGATGTGAACTCTGAAGGAGCAGTCATCCCTTCCTGAGAATTCTCTCTGACAAATAAATTATTCAGGGTTGCTCCTGTCCTGAAACGAGAGGTTCTTAATTATAGGGTTCACTCAGGACTTTTCAAACATGGGAAAACACATAGCATTTTGGATAGGGCAAAACTACATGTTATATACGGAGAGGTCTAATTGAGAAGACAAAATTTTCTAGATATTTTGATATTCATTTGAGTAAAGAGAAATACTTTGGTCAGAATGAGAATTAAATGAAAGACAGAAGGACTTGACAAATTTTCCCCCCCGAAATTACAATCTTTTGGAATTTTTCCCAGTATATCAAATGTAATTTGATGGTGATGTCTATTCTTCATACATAGTAAATATAGTCTCATGACCTTTGAACCCATAGGCATTAAACATAATTTCTTCCCTGTATCCTATAATGGTCAAAGCAGTGAAGGAGCTTGGTGATACTTGGCTAAAGTCATTCATGTGGGAATTTTAGCAAAATATTATTCTTTCCTTAGAAGTTGATGTATCAGAAAAAATTTAACTACTTGTATTTATATATAAATACATCAAAACTAGCCCAAATGATAGCTCATTTGCTTACTTTAATATGAAGGATATGTTACTTGTGGTTAGTTATATGACAAGGAAAATTTCATGGTTATTTACAATTCTTGATATAAATTCCTCTTCCATGTTACAGTAGTAATGTTACCGAGAGTTGAATGTGTTTAGCATTATCTCTGTGAAAATTATATTCACCAATTTCAGGAAAACCAACATAGAATTTTATAATAGGGCAGTTATAACCCGTCCCAACTGAATCCATTGGCACAAGGACTGTGGGTTGTGAGAAATGCAAACAACTTTATGAACATGTG
>NW_011888820.1:10089173-10092539 GCF_000151845.1 Pteropus vampyrus
CCCTGTATCCTATAATGGTCAAAGCAGTGAAGGAGCTTGGTGATACTTGGCTAAAGTCATTCATGTGGGAATTTTAGCAAAATATTATTCTTTCCTTAGAAGTTGATGTATCAGAAAAAATTTAACTACTTGTATTTATATATAAATACATCAAAACTAGCCCAAATGATAGCTCATTTGCTTACTTTAATATGAAGGATATGTTACTTGTGGTTAGTTATATGACAAGGAAAATTTCATGGTTATTTACAATTCTTGATATAAATTCCTCTTCCATGTTACAGTAGTAATGTTACCGAGAGTTGAATGTGTTTAGCATTATCTCTGTGAAAATTATATTCACCAATTTCAGGAAAACCAACATAGAATTTTATAATAGGGCAGTTATAACCCGTCCCAACTGAATCCATTGGCACAAGGACTGTGGGTTGTGAGAAATGCAAACAACTTTATGAACATGTGGTCTTGACTCCGAAGAGCCACAGTGGTAGTTGTCAATTATTGAGATTTTAAAATCATAAATATTACAGAAATTGAACAAAAGTATCACAATACCATTTAGAATTCCTGCTGATATTAGAAGTCTACTTACCCCTTGAAATAAGATGAGATCATATAAAACCTTAGTTTTAAGGTTATGTTTTTTAAAATAGTGAATTTTCTATCTCTGGGTAACATGTTTATTATTCAAAATAAATATTTAAGAGAAATTTTGGTCTTAAAGGCTTTACATCATGGAAGTATTCATAGATATATATGCAAATGTGAATTACATAGTATGGAAGGGTACTTGTTTATTAACTAAAGAATAAACTGCCCTTTTAGGGTCCTCTAAAAATTGGTGTCCTAACACTGGGTCTGCTTGTTCTAGTTTAGCATTTAGTTCAGGCTTCATTTTGATATGGATGAATCGCAATATATATTTTTAAAAAGAAAAAAATTAAAATACATTCTGATTTTCTTGGTTGTAACAAACAAACAAACAAATGCTTTCAGTGTTAAAATATCTCTTATCCAAAGATGATAAACTTTCATCAGTATTAGCCTACATTGTCATTTATATCACCAAATGAGTTTCTAGATTAATGCAATAAACTTTCTAATAAAAAACTTTGAAGTAGTGCTTATTTCTCTGTGTGATGCTATTGTTAAAAAAAAAAAAAACACTAATGCTCCTACTGAAAAAAATAATATTTTTTATGTGTGATCCCATAGCATTTTATATGTACATTTAAAAAATAATTGCATTTTATTCATATATGGATAGTGGCTGATAGGTCTTCTATAAATAGCTTTAGGTTATATTATATGGATTTGTTTTTTAAATCTCAGTAGTCTGTTAATGCCTTTTTTTTTATAATAAAGCATTATAGTACTGTGTTCTAGGTATCAAATATGGATAAAACATCGCTTCTTCTCTTAATAACTATTTACTGAGAGCCTGAGTGCCAGGCACATTTGGGGAATGCAGAGAAATATAGGGCATGAGCTATTTTCAAGGAGCTCATTATTATTATTTATTAGGAAAATAAAGCATCTTACTAGCTGTGTGACTTCGGTAAGTTATTGAATTCTCAGGACCTTGGTTTCTATATTGTACTACGTTGGAAATAATAGGACCAATTTCAAGGGAGTTTGTGAGAAAATTTCACAACTTTATACATATAAAAAACTTCAGTGCCTGACATGTAGTAGATAGCTGGTAAAGGTTAGCTATATAACTATTATGAAAAATCAGTTAATAATATGATGCAGTTTGCAATAATCATAGGAGTTATAAGGCTGGTAAATCACAAGTGTATATTTAATGAATATTATAAAACCTACATGTTCGTGTGACCATATCCTGATCTATTTTTGCATTACAAAAAAAATTTTTACGTTTTTTCATTTCTGAAGTAGTAATTAAGGAAAACAATAATAATATGATTTCATCTTACAGTAATATGTTATTTCCCAATAATTGTGAATGCTTTCTAAATATTTGGATGTGGGTTTCTGGGAAGATGGTGAGCTGGCTTTGTGTTTTGCCATCCTGGCAAATACAGCTATCCAGAAAAAGTAAAGGACCGATCTTGGCAACTGAAAGAGGTGTCCACACAGAGAGATACCAAGTCCTTGAAAGAAGGTGCAAGTAGGGAGCAAAATGTAAATGGGAGTTGCTGGGAGTTAATGGGGGTGGATCATGGAGAGGGTGTATACACAAGGAGAAAGTAAGGGAAGAATGTTCATATTATGCAGCGACGAGAGAGGCTAACGGTCCTTAGCATGATGGCATCTCAGCTAAGATCGGACTTTCCCAATTGGACTTGTGAACTGAGAGGCCTTCTGCCACTTCCATCAAAAAATGGGCAAAGGAGATCACTGGCTGCCCACAGAAGGAAAAATTTCTACTTTGACTTGCAAAACACCAGAGAACCAGAGAGATCCACAGAAGTGTTGAAAACCTGCGCACTATCAACATGAGCAGGCAGAAAAAGATCACAAACCACAGGATGGGAACAAAACAACCCAGGTAGAAGGGAAGGAAGCTGAATTGGAAAACTACAATAAACCTCTAATATGGAGGTGGAGCTAATGTAGACCATGGAAGAAAAAATATGATTAAAATTCTAGATAAAATATGATTAAAACTCTTAAAGGATATAATTATAAGACCAGAGAAGTTTCCCTGGAACTGAAAATAATGACTTCCCAATTTAAAGATTCAGTGGAGGAATGTGAAAACAAAAGCTACTGAGACTAAATTCATGTTTTGGAAGATGAAATGCAATCAAGAGTAAAATTCCAAAAATGGTAATCACGGTGAGGAAAACAGGAAAGACTAGTCCATGAGACCCAATATTAAAACAATTGCTGATCCAGAAGGAGAAAAAAGGAAACCATGGAGATGCAGTGATCAACTAAATAATGAAAGAAAACTTCTATAAATGATGCCCTTCCATAATGTGACCCTTTCATGTCAGGTCTTTCATATGTGAAAAGATATACTGGGTTAATGAACAGAAGTAATGAAAAAAGTATGGAGAAACACATCCTGGTGAAATTTATGAAGTCTAAGAATAGAAAAAGAAACCTAAAATGGTACAAGCAGAATTAACAGATTGCTTACAAAGCAAAGATAATTCGATTGAATAGAGAAAGTATAGGGCGGGAGCAGGAATGCGGAAGAGGATAAGGTGGACGAGGGCGACACCGCCTGAAAAATTGGGTCATGTAGCTGCCCGCTGTTCTCCTGCTACAACATCAGCTGCCCCTTTTCCCAAGACAACAAGGCTATTTGACAGAAATTGTTAAATAGCTCCCCCACCTTTCATTCTGCTTGAAATCTCTGACCCAATTGGTGTAACCAAGAAGAATCAGTGA
>NW_011888820.1:10092589-10095070 GCF_000151845.1 Pteropus vampyrus
GTAGGGAGCAAAATGTAAATGGGAGTTGCTGGGAGTTAATGGGGGTGGATCATGGAGAGGGTGTATACACAAGGAGAAAGTAAGGGAAGAATGTTCATATTATGCAGCGACGAGAGAGGCTAACGGTCCTTAGCATGATGGCATCTCAGCTAAGATCGGACTTTCCCAATTGGACTTGTGAACTGAGAGGCCTTCTGCCACTTCCATCAAAAAATGGGCAAAGGAGATCACTGGCTGCCCACAGAAGGAAAAATTTCTACTTTGACTTGCAAAACACCAGAGAACCAGAGAGATCCACAGAAGTGTTGAAAACCTGCGCACTATCAACATGAGCAGGCAGAAAAAGATCACAAACCACAGGATGGGAACAAAACAACCCAGGTAGAAGGGAAGGAAGCTGAATTGGAAAACTACAATAAACCTCTAATATGGAGGTGGAGCTAATGTAGACCATGGAAGAAAAAATATGATTAAAATTCTAGATAAAATATGATTAAAACTCTTAAAGGATATAATTATAAGACCAGAGAAGTTTCCCTGGAACTGAAAATAATGACTTCCCAATTTAAAGATTCAGTGGAGGAATGTGAAAACAAAAGCTACTGAGACTAAATTCATGTTTTGGAAGATGAAATGCAATCAAGAGTAAAATTCCAAAAATGGTAATCACGGTGAGGAAAACAGGAAAGACTAGTCCATGAGACCCAATATTAAAACAATTGCTGATCCAGAAGGAGAAAAAAGGAAACCATGGAGATGCAGTGATCAACTAAATAATGAAAGAAAACTTCTATAAATGATGCCCTTCCATAATGTGACCCTTTCATGTCAGGTCTTTCATATGTGAAAAGATATACTGGGTTAATGAACAGAAGTAATGAAAAAAGTATGGAGAAACACATCCTGGTGAAATTTATGAAGTCTAAGAATAGAAAAAGAAACCTAAAATGGTACAAGCAGAATTAACAGATTGCTTACAAAGCAAAGATAATTCGATTGAATAGAGAAAGTATAGGGCGGGAGCAGGAATGCGGAAGAGGATAAGGTGGACGAGGGCGACACCGCCTGAAAAATTGGGTCATGTAGCTGCCCGCTGTTCTCCTGCTACAACATCAGCTGCCCCTTTTCCCAAGACAACAAGGCTATTTGACAGAAATTGTTAAATAGCTCCCCCACCTTTCATTCTGCTTGAAATCTCTGACCCAATTGGTGTAACCAAGAAGAATCAGTGACGTCAGGAAGAAGGAACCTATATGATAGACTGGCACAGGGTAAGCTGCAGATACCAAAGCACTAGTTTATCGTTCGTTATTGAATTGCTATCAAGGAATCAGCAAAAGTGTGCCCAAGAACAAAATGGGAAGCCTTGAACAGTAGCTAAGATTAGAGCTTTCCTTTTTCTTGTTGAAGACTATAATTTGACTCCCACTATAAGCTGTTGGCTGACAGCAGGTTGTATTTCCTCCTGTGTCGATGGTCTGGACTTCTTTACTGGTCATAAAGCAGTAGAAAAATCCACATATGCCACAAAGCGGCCATTCTATCGTGGCATATATGTTGACTGGCATATGATTGAGAGGTTTATGAAACAAGAGATATTTAAATACCTAAAAGCAGAACTTGGAAGTCCATTAATGTCTTGTAATCTTTACTAAAAACTCCACAAAACAGAGAATATATTGCTAAACTAACACTTGAGCTTTTCTATTTTTTTGGCTTCTATCTAGTTGTATTCGCTTTAGCTACATCTTAGACATTAGGGAAATTAGGAGAACAGACAGGAATACTGTTCTCTCTGAAGGTTTAACCATAACTAGGGACTTGAGGCATTGCTTCCCAGGTGTATAGAGTAGAACTGTAGATGTACTGAAATCAAGGTAAAGAATTTAGTGACTGTTGATGAAAGCCAAGGTTTGTTGACACGGTGGTTAATATATATATATACATGCAGGTTTGGAAGCTTAATGCTGGCTTCCACGCTTGAGTTCTACCAAGCATGCCCCACCACAAAGGGTTATAAAGAAAGCAGAATTAGTATTTATCATCATGTTCCAATGCTTGGAGTCTTGTAGTAAGATTGATTTTATAGTTAAGGGGAAAGAGATCATCTTTCTTATTACCTATTTCATATAGAATGCTGGTAAACCTGGCTTGACAGTAATATATTTTTATATTATATAATAATTTAATCAGTATATCAACATGAAAACATAGAGGAAAGCCAAAATGATTATTTCACTTCAGATTAAATATTTAAATCTTGTGTATAACAAATAAGGTTTTAGTTCTTTCTGTGCCCTAATGTTTTGTATATTGACAAATTATCCAAAATTAGATGATATTTAATAATTCAAGATAAGAATGCTTGAATTGTACACACCTAAACATGCAAGAACTTTTTTATTTTTCACACTCATTATACTTTGAGGAGAAAATACAAAAGGAACAACTTGTTTTTAAAGAAAAAAAT
The DNA here is from genome assembly GCF_000151845.1 of Pteropus vampyrus. Taxonomy (NCBI): domain Eukaryota; kingdom Metazoa; phylum Chordata; class Mammalia; order Chiroptera; family Pteropodidae; genus Pteropus; species Pteropus vampyrus. The sequence goes on from NW_011888820.1 coordinate 10,095,060, forward strand.
TAAAAATTGTG
>NW_011888820.1:10096145-10104166 GCF_000151845.1 Pteropus vampyrus
TATAATAATTTAATCAGTATATCAACATGAAAACATAGAGGAAAGCCAAAATGATTATTTCGCTTCAGATTAAATATTTAAATCTTATGTATAACAAATAAGGTTTTAGTTCTTTCTGTGTCCTAATGTTTTGTATATTGACAAATTACCCAAAATTGGATGATATTTAATAATTCAAGATAAGAATGCTTGAATTGTACACACCTAAACATGCAAAAACTTTTTTATTTTTCACACTCATTATACTTTGAGGAGAAAATACAAAAGGAACAACTTGTTTTTAAAGAAAAAAATTAAAAATTGTGAAAACTTGTATGGTCTTTTTTACGTATTCCTGAGATTCTAGTTATCATTTTTAAAATTTTGTTATACCCAAAAATATTGGGAGGTTTTTATTTAAGTAAATACTTTTGGAACTAAAAAGCTAGTACAGGCTATTCTGCTTCAATGTGTTTATCTAAAACATCTACTGGCTCTTGAGCCAGTGGTAAATGGAAATGAGATCAATATAAAATGGAGGTTGTATTAGTTTGTACGTAATTTTTCTTAGGCAAAGGAAGCTAAAATAGTGGAGGTTGAATTATAATCTTCAACAGGAAAGGGAAAAACTCTAATCTTGGCTGCTCTTCAATCATCACTTCTTGAGAAAGGCCTTTCCTGACCACCTGTGTGGGATAGAATCATCATCCTATATTACCCTGCTTGATAGTCTTCTTGAGGCTTAGATTCTGAAGTTCTATTATTTACCCTCTTGTTTACTCATTTACTGTTTGTCTTTCCAACGAGAATGTAAGCTCCATGATTGCCAGATTTTTTTCTGTATGACTTACTGCTGTATCACCAGAACACTCAGTAGTATCTGGCATATGACAGGTTCAATAAATATTGATTAATTGACTTATTGATTGATTGATTGAATACATAATAGCTTCTGCTTAATTTGGCAATGCCAGTTTGGCTTTTGTTCTTCCTCTGCATTCTTCTTAGGTGACTTGGAAATGTTTTTCCTTTTGTCCCATCCTACAATTGCAATAATTCATGATGAAAGCTGTAAATTCAGGAAGCTGGTAACTTAAAGCAAGGGTCCTCAACCCCTGGGCCATTGACCAGTACTGGTCCATGGCCTGTTAGGAACCGGGCCGCACAGCAGGAGGTGAATGGCAGGTAGTGAGCAAAGCTTCATCTGTATTTGCAGCCACTCCCTAGCACTAGCATCACCGCCTCAGCTCTATCTCAGATAATCAGGCATTAGATTCTCATAGGAACACCGGTCCCTGGTGCCAAAAAGTTTGGGGACCCCTGACCTAAAAGATAACAAGAGCCTGTCTGTCTAGCAGAATATTTCCTTCTCATGTCAGGTCTTTGATACTTTAACCACGATGCTGAGAGCCCCAGCTCCAGAGTATTTCCATTGTAACAGATATTGCTAGGGAGTGACTTTTAATTGGAAATATTAAACTCAACCTCTCCCACTGTGCCTCCATGAGCCCTATATCATAGCCAAGTTGTGCTGGTTGCTGGTCTTCATTCTCCCTCCTGCCCCACCATCTCCTTCTCTGTACTTCCCCGATCTCAGCCTCTGTCCCTGTGGCTACCCCTACAACATCTGTGCCAAGGTCATGCTTTCAACAGGCCGCTCTCAGGCAATGAGTGAGAAAAGGAAAGACCTTTCCTGTAAAATGAGGGAGTCCTTTGGCTCAAAAACTCCGTTTGGCCTGACCTAAACTTCCTTAGAACTGCACTTGCTGTCAAAGACTCTTCCTTCTCTCTCTTGGTCACAGGACCAGACTGGCATCAGGCTAAAGTGACTATATGAACCAGACATACCTAAGTAAAAAACTATGCCTTGTGGACTCTGCTCTGAGGAAACATCCATGCGATCTGCCTTAGAGTGGCACCCTGATTCGCTTATTTGAATCCACACCACCTTTCTCTCCTTCGTCTCAGCCCGGTGACCCCAGAGGTGTGTGGGTCAATGTTTAACAACCAGGTCTCTGAAAAAATTAAAAAGCACCAATCTGTAGCATTTTCCTGTTTTCCTAGTATACATATTCCCACTGTGGCCAATGTAAAGCTACCGACATGACGTCACTGAACGTGGAGTTAGGAAGATGCTGGGTTGCACGCCATCATGTAGTGTCTCCACAATATAGACAATTGGTGTAAATAACCTCAAAGGCATAACAATTAATTGCTGAATTTTGAGTATTCTTTTTTAAAATATAACTTACTGAATTTTAAATTTATATACCTTAATTTTAATAATGACTATGCTTAACAAGTGGCTCACTAAATTCCTGAAAATTTAACAATTGGCTCTCAACAAGCTTGTATGAGCGGCTTCAGCCCATCACTAGGTTACCAAGACCCTGATTTCTGATTGTCCAATGGTGTCAAATTTTGGTCCTGATTTCTGAGGACCATGATCTCAAAACACTGTCATTGACTCAAACAGGAGCACATGCTCAGAGCACATGTTCTCCTACCTTTTAATTTTTATCCAGAAAAGCCAAGGCCCAGAAAGTTATATGTTCACAGAAGCATTTACTTGCTGAAAATATCATGAGCTGGGTATTTTCAAATCTATACATTTCTGATGTACTCACTTTACCAGAAAAAGATGATAGAACTGGATTCCTTCTTTCTCTAAAGATCCTCAGACTAATTATTTGGTTGTAAAGGAGTCCTCCTCATTAGTAGCTTTCCTGTGAAGCACTGAATTGGAGGATGACTTCACTGAAGGGTCCTCGGTTCTATGTAATATATAAACTCTTAACATGAGGACTTATTTATGAATTGCCATTCAGAAATCCACACTATGCACAAAGATATTTAATCGTACCATTGTTTAGAACTACACATAGAGTTCCTTAACTTTGAAATAGAAGCCACTTGAGACTTTTTCCAGGATGGATGCTTAACTAAGAGACCATTATAAAACATGGACGACTATGTTATAAGAACTGGATTGAGTGTTTGTTTTCTTTATGTGTACTATTTTTAAAAAGATGCACCTTAATATTTCTACTCACCAAATAGCTGGGCATCAATAAAAGCAAATGCTGTCTTTTATGCTTGAATTGTGGCTGCAAATTTATTAAGGAAAAAATGTCCTGAATATTTTATTTACATTGCAGGTAGATTTTATTTGTGGCAGAAAGCAAAGTAGCGTTGAGTCACTTGACAAAGATAATTTTACACCAGAATGAAAGGCAAGAGTTTTCTTACTTGCTTGATATGTTAAAAGAAAACCTTGACAGCCTAAGCTGAAATGTTGATCTCCAGAAAAAATGTATTATTTAAAAAGTGAAGAAAAAGAAGGAAAAAAAGCTAGGAAAAAAATATACAGAGACTCAAAATATTGCTACTTTTCCTTCTAGAGAAATAGATAAGGCAATTGCCAATGAATACCCTTAAATCTGGAACAAGGAACCACATGGCCATGTTAATTACAAGAAAAAGCCTCTGGTTATTAAGAGTGCCATTTCCCTTAGAGTAGCTGATCTTTCTATGAGTTTGGCACCTGGTATATATGAAATAGGTTTCCATTAAATGATTTTGATTGAATGCACAAATATAAGGACATTATGTACTACATAAAAGCTTTAGACACATTAAAAGCAAAAGTCAGTATTAATATACATGAAGAGTGAAAAGCCACGATCCCATTAAAAAAACCTTAAAGACTAAAGCATAACCTATGAAAACATTGTCATTTAACTCTATGTATTATATAATACAAGACAAATTTCCTTTTTGAGTGTTACTGGTTCTAAAGGCAGACTGATTTAAGCCAAGACAATATCCCTTAGACTAATCGTGTCACCACCCAAGGTAATGACTGCAAGGAAAACATTTACTCGGCTGTTTACATCCTGAATTACTTACTTTTTTAAAAACTAGACTCAGCACTTTATCATCAGAGCTCTTATGTTGTTAGAAATTGGTTCAGCAGCTAAGGGAAAGCAAGTCCTCCAAGAAACACCTTGGAGAAATCTGAGAAAACCAGCAACTGCTCTGAGATGCAGTGGCCCTTCATCCAATGACAGAGCTGGCTGGCACCCTCAGCTCTTATGGGTGGGTGATCAGCCAGAACCCAAATCTTCTGGTCGTGGTAGGTTTCTTCTTGATATTTTTACTCACAACTGTTTTCAGCCTCTTGTTACTTTAAGTATGCGGAAGTGTTGAGTGTTGTCTGTATATAGCCATTACTTTGTTGATTAGAATAGAAGGCCTATAGCATTCCTAAGTAGAACTTAAAACGTTGATTTAATAGCTCTTCGCTAGTCTATGGAGAGTCATTTCACACTGCCTTGAACTCCTCTCGCACTTTTCTCTCATCCCACTACAGACCACACCATCTCTTTCAAGCAATTTTGTTTTATCATGCAAAGAAGATCTTGCTATTATATTTAAAGAATTCTGATCTCATTTTTACAGATAGTCACAGTCATTATTTAAATCTCTATATTTATTTCACCTCGCTTATGTACCTTATTATCTTCATTATCTATTTTTGCAGTGCTGTAGGAGTGGCTTTTATTGTGACTACTTCGAATTCTTTCTAGGATTGAGAGGAATATGCTCTAAATTAATATCATTTAAAAATGACAGAAACAAGATGGATTGTGGAGTTGTTAGGACTGGTGACAGATTTCCAGTTTTGACACCTTGTGTGATCTCGATCAGGGTAATTCATTTCACTTGACTTTAGTTTATTCATCCGAGAAGAAAAGATATTGACACGGTCCTTCCTCATAAACTGTATCTATGGGAGTCATTTCTGAGCTCTCTTTTCTGTTCCATTGATCTATTTGTCTCTTCTTTCACCCACTTTCTCCATTTCATTTGTGGTCGAGTGTCTGACATTAATTTGGAGAAAATTTTCAATCATTATCGGTTAAATATTGTTTTTGTTCTTTTCTCTTTTTCTTTTTGCCCGCTAGTCCCATTATGTGTATGTCATACCTTTTATAATCATTCCACAGGTCTTAGAAATTCTGCTCTATTTTTTTTTTCTGTCTTTTTTATCTTTGCTATTCAGTTATTAAAGTTTCTATTGTTCTACCCTGAGGCCCAGAATTTCTTTCCTCAGCTGTGGCCAATCCGAGCCCATCAATTGCATTCTTCATTTCTATTACAGTGTTTTCTTTTATTATTCTTTCTTAGAATTTCCATCTCTCTGCTTTCACTATCCTACTTTTACAAGGAATTTTGTAAAATTCCTGGTCTGATAATTCCAACCCTTGTGCCATATTTAACTTTGGTCTAATGCTCGCTCAGTCTCTTCAAACTTTGTTTTTGCCTTTTACTATTATGCTTTGTTGAAAGGTGGACATGATGTATCAGATAAGAGGAACAGGGTAAACAGGTCTTGAGTACTGCAAAGGCAAGGCATGGGGGTAGTGGAAATGGTCTGCAGTCCTACTATTGGTCTCCGTTTTTCTTGAGCCCGTGTCCCTGGACTGTGAACTTCACAAGTGTTTCTTAGTTTCCTCCGCCCTCTATGTTGGTGGGATAGGATGGCTAAAGGGGGCTGGAGATAGTTATTTCCCTTTCCCTGGGTCAGTTAGGCCCTGGTTAACTAGTTTCACCTGAAGTTAGGCCTTGTTAAGAACAGAGTGCTCTGGTGTGTTTCAAAATGTCTCCTTTTCCCCCTTTTCAGTACTTGCCATCATCTCTGCTTCTGCTATCAGAGAATGTTTTGCCTAGATTCAACATCATATGTGATATGTTTTTTTAAAAGTATTTCCATGGCTGCCGGATCAGGAGGGGGTTTTCTCTGCTATTCTCTGAAGGAACCTGCTCTGCGTTCCTGCAGGTAAAACTCACAGAAGCATGGGGGCCCCTTCTGACCGGGTCCCCTTGGAGTTTCTTTTCTCTCAGACTTGTCCACGTTGAGCCTCTAGAAATGCATTCATAGCAGTTCAGGTTTTCCTACCTGGCCCTGGTTCCTGCAGAGGTTTCTGCTCCTATATTGTACTTCTCCCTGCCCACCTGTCTGTCTCTTCACTTTGGGGAGTAGCGGTTTGCCTTGTGACCTCACTTCTCTGATGGATCCAAGAAGAGTTGTGGATTTTTCAGTTTGTTCAGCTATTTACTGATTGTAAAGTGACATGGTGACATCTAAGCTCCTTACATGCGGTACTGGAAACTGGAAGTCTGAGATATCATTTTTAGGTCAAGGAAATAGTAAATTCCCAAAATTATGAGTGTGAAATTGTGGTGCAGAATACTGAATTCTTTCTTTCTTCTTGGATATGCAAAAGACCCTTATTCCTTGGTTGAGTACTATACTTAGAAGGGCCTACATTGTATTACTGGAAATTTTCAGTGATTTATATTTCAGTTGTTTTCTTCTTTTAATAATAGAAGAAATGTGCATTTTGGAAGTTTTATTTTTATCATTTCATGTAACAGCTTATATGTATATATGGTGTGGTATGACATATTGTACATTAAAAAATTATTCTTACCCTTTGAGAGGTTCTAGTCTAAATTAAATTCTCTTCCTTTTATATAGTAACCATTCTTTCTGGTGTATGATGGGAAAAGAAAAGAAAGTGTTAATGCCTTTTTCTCGGTACCTGCTAGTCTTAGAATCCATTAAAAGTTATAAAATATTAAAAGGCAACTCTGCATCCTAAGAATAAGATTCACAATATTTATTATAATAGTCATTAAAATAAAGGTAAGCAGGCATGCTTTCACTGCTTGAGCCAGACTGCTGCTTATTCACTTGAAAGAATCTAAAATTCATTCAAACTGCCCCATGCTACACTTTATTTTTCCTTCTGTTTTCCTCATCCAAACATGTATGGAGTAATGGCTGAATCCTTTCCTGTCAAGACACTGCTAGGCAATAAATCACTTCCTATTTTAAGCAATAAGTGATTTCATTTATCTCTGATCAAAGCATCCAAATAGTTCCATAAATTGGTAAGACAAACCCAAGAGAAAAAGGGGTTAGATACCACTGTTAACCTTTTATTTCTTTGCAGTTATTTTCAGATACCTTGTTCAACGGCCTCATTACTTTTCAGTACTTGCCATCATCTCTGCTTCTGCTATCAGAGAATGTTTTGCCTAGATTCAAATCATATGTGATATGTTTTTTAAAAAGTATTTCCATGGCTTAAATAAAAGTGGGGTATGGTCATTTATCACTTTTGAAAGCTAAAGATTTTTTCACAATCTTTCAACACATTCATGAGATGGGACTAGGCTTTTTTACAACTAATCTTTAACTTAAAGCTTACATTAGCATGTAAGGTATTATCATGTCCACACAGTTATAATGCCTCGTGCCTTTGCTATTTGTTTTTTTCTTAGCATCATAAAGTTTCTGTGAAGCAGCCAATATGAAATACAGAAAGTCTAAGCTCCTGATAACTTGGCAGTTTCTATTGTAGGGCTTTGAATTCTCCTAGCTCAAAGCTTCAGTCAGAAATCAAAGGGGTTATAAAGGAAGTGGAATTCTGCTTGGTACAAACTCAAGAAGGAGTAGAAATCCCTCCACATTTAGAATGAAGAACCTGAGCTCCTGCCTTAGATCTGTATCCAATCAGAGGAGAAACTCTGAGGTACTAATAACCCAATTTGCAAATGTATCCTGTGAACATACAATGAATGTTCTCTAACCAGCAAACTTTCAGATGTATGGACACCAGGTCAGAGAAGACTCAGAGAGGTAAACAGCATCTGACTTGAGCCTTCATTTAGTTCATTTCTGGCTTACCTACAAGCATGGTATGTCTGAAGTGCAACGGGTTATACAGAAATGCTTGGATCTAAAGAGTTTCTGGCCTTGGGATGGTTGCAAATTTTTAATAAAGAGCAATTAATTTGAAAGGTTCTAATACTTTTTAAAACAAAGGCTATTGTCTTGTTTTATGCCATTGGGAATATAAGTTAATATTATTCCCAATGGCATAAAGCCTACTAATCTATTCTCATCGTGAAGGAAATAACCCAATAGTCCTAAATAGAGATTCTCTAAAAGGGTCTGAAATACTCATTTC
>NW_011888820.1:10104216-10106195 GCF_000151845.1 Pteropus vampyrus
GGGTTATACAGAAATGCTTGGATCTAAAGAGTTTCTGGCCTTGGGATGGTTGCAAATTTTTAATAAAGAGCAATTAATTTGAAAGGTTCTAATACTTTTTAAAACAAAGGTTATTGTCTTGTTTTATGCCATTGGGAATATAAGTTAATATTATTCCCAATGGCATAAAGCCTACTAATCTATTCTCATCGTGAAGGAAATAACCCAATAGTCCTAAATAGAGATTCTCTAAAAGGGTCTGAAATACTCATTTCATGGACCTGACAAAGAATTTAATTCAACTATCAAGAAGGCAATATAGGGTCAAGAATAAAAAGAGAACCTCAAGTAATTTAAAGAGAGGTTACAGCTCCCAAGAGCTTATCTGTGTTCCCGTGACATTTATAACTGAGAATGTCTCATATAACTTAGAGCATATACGCTCAAATCAATCCTAAAAATAGTAAATGATTGTTGGGGGTGATAAGCTGGTAAAAAAAAAAAATCAGAGAAAATAATTTACCTGATCTTACGATATGTTTTAAACCCAAACTTTTTCATCTTATTTGTTATTTTTATGACTATTTATAGTTACTTTAGTTTTTTTACTAATTCAGTACTCACTCATCGTGAATTGTGGGTTTTTGTTTTTGATTTTGTTTTTAGTTTCAATTGTACAGCATAATGGTTAGACATTTACATAACTTACAAAGTGATCCCCCTGATAAGCCTAGTACCCACTTGGCACCATACATAGTTATTACAATTACTGACTGTATTCTTTATGCTGTACTTTATATCCCTGTCATTGGGAATTGTTTTAGTCCAATACTAATAATAATGAAATAAAGTCACTTTCCAGAGAGCCACTAATAACATTTTGTTTTTAAACACACAACTAAAGAATCATACTGTATGTTCTGTTTTGCAATCTTCTTTTCTCACTGAGCATTTTTCTTTATCATTAAATATTCTTCTAGAATGTATTTATAATTGTTTTTGTTAGTCTGTTCTATTTAGTCACCATATAATTTGCTTAATTACCTTTGGATATTTATGTTGTTTTTGAATTTCAGTATATGTTATAGGACAGCAGTGTAACACACATCCCTTTAGACTTAATTATTAACTTAAGAAAAAAATTTTAAAAGTGGAAGTTCTGGGTCAAAGGACAAAAAATGTCTGAAGCATCTAATACCTGTTCCCTATATTTCTCTGGAAGGTTTAGTATCAATATATCTATATATGTTTTAACCTTTAAAAAAAGGCGGGATAGGGGAAGCAAGTGGCTCGGAAATTTCCATTCCATGATGAGCAAATGACTAGTTTTCTTACTGGAAAATTTCAGAGATTGATACAAAATTGAGCAGAGTTTAGATAATGTCTGATGTCAACTTTCAGGCAATACATTTAATGAAAGGTGCTAGTTTCTATCATTTCATTCAATCTCTTCCTCTTTCTCTCTCCCTTTTCTCAGAATGAGCAATTTCCCTTATTAGAAGCACTTAAAGTAAAAGCACTGACAGCCTCTTGCTGTCGCTTAGGAGCCTAAGAAATAAATGGGGAGGGGCTCATTAGCAGTAAATGGAATAATAAGAAGAAAAATGTTTAGTAATGAGATATGAACCTTTAGCAAATGATAAACATTTGAGAAGGGAGCTTAGAACAAGGCTACTTTCCTTACTTTAATTTGTCTCTTTGATTGTTAATTAAATTTATGGTTAAAAAAAAAAAAAAGCTACTGAGAAAGGCCGAGAAGGCCAGATTTTCCAAGGGCCTCCAGGTTCAAAAGGCTCTTGCCTGCCCACTTTGGTCAAGACCACATGTGGTTAAAGAAAGGGATTCATTAAGGAAAGAAACCCTAGAGGATGTCTGTGTTGTAGGGGAGGAGTGAGTGAGGGGGCGGGGGAGGGCGGGGTGAAGTTTGAAAATTTGGAGTTTAAATTGCAAAACAAGCAAGAAACCAAACAAAAAATTATTTTAAGCGAGTACTTCCCTGG
>NW_011888820.1:10108035-10119905 GCF_000151845.1 Pteropus vampyrus
AATTTCAAATTTTTAGAAGGAAAACATAGATAATAGTAAACAAAATATATTCAATAGAGCAAAAGATTAAAAGCTAAAGAAGTTTTCAAAATAGAAAACATAAAATGGCAGAAACAAAATTGAGGATATATGTCATATACAAATGTAAATAGTATTAAATATTTATTGAATAAAAAAATTTAGGACAAAATAAAAAATAAAACCCAACTATTTTGTGGATACACAAAATACACATTGACAAAAAGTGACTCCAAAATGTTAAAAGTGAAGAGATAAGCAAAATGTACCAGGAAAATATTACAAAAATCAGGAATTTTGATGTCAGTATCAGATAATGCTTAACTCAAGGTAAGAAGCATTAAATTAGACAAGAAAGACAATTTTCATCAATAGTTTCAATAATCTATCAAAAGAAAATACCACCAGAATTCATAAATCAAAATGATCAGATACAAGAAGAAAAAAGGAGAAACACAATAGTCGTAGGAGAATTTAACTCTTCTAGTCAGTCCATGACAGACCAGATAGACAAATAGATAAGAAAAGAAGGGACCTAAAGAACTTAATGAATGAAAAGATACATTAATTCTGTACTCTAAAAGCACAGAATACACCTTAAATTCTGCCCCTGTAATATTCTACGAAATTATCCACAATTATGCTACAAAATACCTTAAAAAGTATAAATGGCATATGTAAATATGCTATGGACTGAATGTCTGTGTCCCCCAAAATTCATATGTTGAAGCCATAATCCCCAAAATGATGGTATTTGAAGTGGGGCCTTCGGGAGGTAATTAAGTCATGGGAGCAAAGCATTTATGAGTGGGATTAGTGTCCTTATAAGAAGAGACATGAAACAGATGATCTCTCTCCTCCACGGAAGGATACACCAAGAAGGTGGCATGTGCAAACCAGAAGAGGGCTCTCAGCAGGAATCTAAGCGGTTGTCACCTTGACTTGGTCTTCCTGGACTCTCAGAACTGTAAGAAATAAGTTTATATTGTTTAAGCCACCCAGTCTGTGGTACTCCTGTCATAGCAGCCTAAGCTAAGACATTTTTAAATGCTCAAATTTATCCATAATTTTTAAAAACATAAATTTAGACAAGATACCACATTTCATTTATCAAATTGAAAAAAATCACATTTAGCGTATACAGCATTGTCGATGATATGGGAAAAGAGAGTATCGTACTCTGTTGGTGGAAGTAAATTAGAAAGCCACCTTAAAGGGTAGTTCAGAAATATCTTCCAAATTTTAAGTCATATCCCTTTTAGCCTAAGAATTCTATTTTAGAAATTTAACCTACCGTTATACTCAGATATGTGCTCAAAGAAATAAGTAGGATGTTTACGGAGTCTTTGTTTATAACAAAAACTAGAAACCATCCAAATGCCCATTTGTAAGAGACTGGTTAAATGCCATATCCATAAAAAGGAATGTCATGCTTTTATTCAAAAGAAAGAGGTTAGTCATAGGCTCATGTGAAAAACTTTGTGAAAAAAATTCTGTTTAAGGAAAATAAAGGATGTTCAGAATAGGTTTTGTAACAGGTCATAGTAGGAGAGGAAGAAACTTCCCTCTACCCTCAAGTTTCTTTTGGCTGGTCTACTAATTTAGTAGACATGAGGTGGATTAGCAAAAGAAAATAACCAAATTAATTACCTATATACAGGAACCCCGCATACAGGAGAAGTTCAGAGATAGAAAGGAAACATAAGCACATATGACATCCTGAGCTAGAGATGTGATGAGGCACCTTGGGGATTCAGAAGGTCACTACATGTTCAGTAATTATTAGTTTGTCCTGCCATATAGCCAGGTAAAAAGTCATTTCTGGTGATAACTCTGATCGTGGGCCAGTGTAGGGAGCTAAAGCTCCCCAAATTCAAAAGAGTGCATGGTTTATCTCGGGAGGCCTGCTTGCATAAAAAGGAAAAGTTTGGTTCTGTGGAATTCCAGGAAGAAGAAGATTAAGTATAGATAAAGGGAGTGTCAAAGGGAGTGTCAAAGGAAGTGTCGATTGTACCTTGATCTTCAGGATGTTACTTTAATTATGTTATCTTGGGAGACCAAAAGGAACAGATTATGTATAAAAAGAAGGATAAGAAATAAACTCGGAGAGACAGTTGTGAGATCTGTTCTCCCTCCTGCACCCTGTCTGTCTTCTCTTTTTTCTCAGTCCCTGCTCCCCTGTTCAGGTACCCGGTTTGACTTGGTCGGCTGGCTTCCGACAGGCCAGGCCCCTAATTTAAATTCTTCTAGATAGTTGAGGAGGGGGCAGAATTTTCTCTTGAGCGCGCAGAGTCTCGGTTGCTTTTATCTTAAAATAATCCACACACCAGAGAGGCACATCTTTGAGTGACTCCTTCTGAATGCCTACACCATCTTGTTACAAATATTTGCATGTGCACAGAAAACTTCTTGAAGGACATGCACACGGAAACAATGGTGATTGCTTTTGGTGAAAAGTTGGTGGTTCTGGAGTAGGAAGAGAAGCTGGTTTTCATTATATATATTACTGTACTGATTTTCATTAACCATCTCCAAATATTGGGCTTGCAAATTTAAAAAAGAATAGAAAACAATGACTGAGAGAGACATCATTTGTGCCCATGAGGAGCTTATAGGCCAACGGAAGAGACAAACGCATCAAAATAACAATGCAGCGTGAAAAGTGATAAAATGGATTTGTGCAGAATGAGCCTAGAGGAAGCGCCTAACTGCAGTAGCTATTTTCTTATAAAAGTAGGAGAAAGTACTGTGTGATGGTATCTCCCCCTCTTTTCTTTCTTCTTACACTGCTAGCATCCCAATTTTTTTAGAAAACAGGCTTCATTTGCCAATTTGAAACAGAATTCTGTTGTGCCTATAACTGCCAGATTCTCATGAACAAAGGAAGCAAAAACCCAAGAGGAATTGTTTCTAAATAGCATACGCCATTCTCGCTGTGGGGAAGAATCGTTCTTTTATCTACTCTCTCTGATTATTTTTCCCCATTCTCTTTTAGTTCTAGTCATCTTTCAGGCAGCATTGAGAATCATGTTCATGTGTTGCTGCTATCGATAATTAGAGCAAAACGTCCCATGAGTGGTTGCAGACTGTGTTTGTGTTTTAAGTGCATTCTCTCATCCAGAGCGATGGCCTAGCCCGATGTCTCTGTGTCCTCTGTGGCACTGGCTCTGCCAGCATGTGACACAATGGTGACAGTGCCATGGCAGTCAAGCTGAAGGCTCTTTGCACAGTGTGACATGCCTCCTTGCTTTGTGCACTTCCAGGGACTTTGATGATGTGATCCATTCTTAGAAACAAGAGGCCACTTCATCTTGCCATGGACAAAAGGGGTGAATTACTGAAAAGCTCCAAGGAGTTAAGTTTCTCACAATAAATAAACAGTCTGAGAGGCATCGACAGCGGCACTATAATCCTTTAGAAACACACTGATCTTTGAGTTTCTGTTCATTGTCTGCTGGAGTTCAGAATTCCATGCCTCTGGAATATTTAAATGTGTGAAGCATAACAGTTTATTATATGGGTGAAAGGGCTGTGTTTGTAGGCCCCCATTTGACAGATTTCCCTTGAATTTGGAAATCTCATGTTGAACTTTGATGTCTTTAATTCTAAAATGAACTTCGTTTGGAATAATTTCTGAAGTTATTCCATTTCTGTATTGTCTCAAAAAGACATTTGATTGGTTTTTATGTCTCATTGGCATTTTTTTTTACCTTGCAGTCTAAGATATATTTAAAAATGAGTTTATTTTCTATATTTAGAGTTTATCTCGATTGTTACTAAAAAATAATTCCATCAATTAATGTAGTCAAAGTGAACAGGAAAAAACATCCAGCTGTCTGTTCGGTGAGTTCTCCTATGACACGTTTAAGCTTTCTAGTTGCTAAAAGAGGAAACTAATTATACCAGGAAATTCATACAATGTGTCACTATTATTTTACAGCCCATTTGCAACAAAAGCCAAAGTAAAAAGAAATAAAATAAATAGGAATTTACGTATCTTTTGAATGAAGATCAGAATTACATCGATATTGCATTTTAAATTTCTAAAAAGATTTTTCACGTAAAATGGTTCTGAAAATGACAATTAAACACAACTTAGAATTATTCATTTTTCTATACTTTAGTCCTGTCATCAATCTTTTATACTACTATTTCTAATATTAGAAATCTTCCATTTCAATATGAAGCTATAGTTCTTTCTATATTCCATAGCAGATAGAGTTTAGATGACGTTAAAAAACCAAGTTATCATAACATTATTGTCACTTCAAATAGGAGCACCGCTGCTCCTTCCTTTCTGTTACTACAGGTATAAGAGCTAAATGTATTTTTCTTTAAATGCTTCAAAGTTAATTTGATGGTTGACATCAAGATTTTTGCCAAGTTTCTTCATTTTTTGTTTCTACCCAACCACTAATCTGTGCTCTCTGACAAATATTCAGCTCAAGTTCAGTTTCCTATTTTCTTGTTATAAGAATTCTGTTCAATTTTATGTTCTCCATACTTAACCCAGTGCCTAGCCAGTAATAGATGTTTATCTTTGTAGTTACCGGCATATATGCCAGATGTTGTTCCAAGCTCTTCACGTATTAACTCACTTAATACTCAAAAAAAGAGTATTAATAGTAAGAACTTATTCTCTCTATTTTACGAATAAAACAGAGAGGTTAAATAACTTGTTCAGGCAGTCTGGCTCCAAGTCCTGTGTTCTTAATCACTAAGCTATGCATACTCAAGCAATATTAATTTCACAGAACTGACTGATTTCTTTTAGTACTTTCACAGATTCCAGGGCCAATATCATGAAAGGGGAAGGAAGAAACTCGCTTGGCCAATGAGATCTGATAACGCAACAGATGTGGCAGCTAGATTATGTTCTCACAAACCTTCTAATTTATTTTGCGATACTTTAAATTAAATACCAAGGAAATGTTTCTTTTGTATGTGTGTGAAATAATCTCAGTTTTTAAGATCTCTTAGACTATCATATGCAATTTAGGCTTGCTGTTTTCATCATTAAGTTTATTTCTCTTTATATAAAAGATTCATTTTAATTAACATACGACTCACATCTTCGCAAAATATTCTTTACTGCAGTTCCATGAAATCATAAAAGTATAAACTTTCATGTTTTCCATTAATTCAACAAATATTAATGGAATATGGAATGAAAACATCTTAGATTTGTATAATTCACTAAAATTAATAAGGCACAATTTTTATTTTATTGCCCTACAGTTCTATAAGGTAAATAGAGTAGGTGTGATAGTTAATTTTATGGGTAAGTCGAGTAAAAAAAAGTTAAGTCACTTAACAAGTGTGTAACACTTACTATAGTAGTTTCACCTACACTGTGTGTGTAGATGACACCGTGTTGGTGCTTGGCTGTGGATACATGTTCTCCACAAAATTCTAGGTAATGCAATAGCTGTGATGGAAGGGGACCTTGCTATGTCATATAGCAGATATTAAACAATGTAGTGTTGTTGTTCTGAGAGAGAATGATTATTTCTAACTGATGGAGTAGGGTACAAAAGACCCAGAAGAACATTGCCCAAGATAGGTCTTGAAGGATGACTTATTAAAAAAAAGATGCAGAAGACCATTCCAGGTAGAAGGAATAATCAACGTAGGACTTATTTGGTTCACAAAACGTGGTAGACTCAGTTAACATGGAATCTGTTTTACTATGAACACCAGAAGATTCTGAAAAAATATATAAGAAAAATAATGTAAATACATGAGTGATATTGCAAGAGAAAATAAAAGAGGTGGGAGGGTATAATCCTCCTGGTATCAGAAAAAAAGGGTTCCTTGAAAGCCAGAGCAATAGAAGTAGAGGCTAACATGCTGTGGTCAGCAGGTGCGATAGCAGACCCTTAGTTAGGTCTTACAGGCCTAGAAGCTGAAGACAGTGTCATGGAGAAAGAAGTCAATGCTTTTGGTCCCCACGAAGATATGAGCTGGAACTATGCATAAAGATAGGAAGGGCTACTCACTCCATGAAAGGAAGCTAGAAAAACTACATTTTCAGGACTGTGGATGGTAAAGAATGTCCAGAGAAATGCATAAGAAACTGCCCCCCCCTTCCAAATGTATATAATTGATTTGGTAAAACAATCATGAAGGTCAAAACTTGACATAAAAATTATTCAGAGGCTAGTGATAGCTCTAGGGTACCAGATATCATAAAGATCAATAATATTCTGGGGTGTCACTTTCACAAACCAAGCCACATAGGATTATCAAAGATAAAATAATTCCTACTAAAGATGAGCTCACAACAAACATTACAAAACATATAAGGAAATGATACACCGTGGATGAAAATCAGCAAGCACAAGAATTTGAGATATAAAGCAATCTGAAAGAGAAAACAATTGTGCTTATATTAAGTAAAGGAATAAAAAAGGAAATGGACTCCATGAGGAAAATCAAGACAAATGAAAGAAGAAACAGATTTGAGAAAGAAAAAAATGACATTTTAAGAAATGAAACATACAGTCACTGAAACTGTCAGAGTTAAACAGCAGATTCCACACAGTTGAATAGGAAATCTGTGTCATCCACGAAACTGTGTCACTCAGATCTGCTGTGGGAGCGTAAGTGAGGGATGGCCCCAGATTCTTTGCTCTGAATCTTCACCACGTTCATGCTGAGGCCATGCTTCCAATAGCCTGATCCCAGCCGACGGCTGAGTGCACTGGGGACACTAAGGCAGATCTAGTTCTGTGAGACTCAGAACTCTTCCAATGAGTGACTTTGTCCCAAGACACCTCATAGGCCATGCTGAAACTTTCTGAGGCAATTCAAGACATTGCTTACCCCTTCACAGGAATCAGACTTGCATCAGAGTCTGACAGCTCCCTACCTCCTCCAGCTCACTCCCTTTTTCCTTCTACATCATTTCCCTCAGTAAATTTCTTGCAGGCTAATCTCATTTTGATGTCTGCTTCTCACGGAACCCAAACAAGACCTGAAATATGGATCTGAGAAAAATTATCCAGAATGCAAAACTATGTTATAAACTATATTCATCTAAAAGTAAGGGCAAAAATAAAACATTTTAGTGGGAAAAAAAGATTCAAAACACTTTACTCATAGATCCTTGATAATGTAGTTCAGCAATAAGAGTATTAAACCCAAAATGAAGAAATGGGTTCTAGAATCAATACTGATAAATATGAAGATATTTAAAAATGAGAATTAAATATAAAAAAACTATAACAAATGATATAACTAATGGATTTTTTTTTTAACAATCCAAAATACTAGGTCATAATAACATGGAAGAAGGGCAGGTGACTACATAGAGTTATATCATTTTATGGACCTTTTATGATTCTGGAAGAGCATAGATATATATTTGAATAAATGTATCCTTTTTAAGTCTAGTAGGCATTAAAAGTAAAGGTAGGATGTTTTATAAATATGCCAGATAGAACATATGTGTTTATCATCACTTATTCCCAAAATCCCATTAAAATGATAGTAAATGAATAAGAAAAAATAAGCCCACAAGAATAAATAAAACTAGAGAGGATAACAGCAGACAACATGTATATGAAAAATGGCAACATAAAATGTATAAACTAGAAGAGTATCTTAGAGCAGAGAAGAAGGAAACCCAAGAGCCTTTAACAGGTGAAGCCTGTAAGAAACAATCCAATTCACGCGACGGAATCAGGAAAGGCTAAATAATTGCAGGCAACAGGTATTGCTAAAGTTGGTGTTAGAGGGTGAGGTGAATAAAATAGGAGGATTGATTGAAGGACATGAAAAACAGTTTGACTCTCAAACCACCTCTTTGCAGCAAACGAGGTGATGATCCTTCCCTCATCACAGCAAAAAATAGAAAGTCTATTTTCTGAAGAAACTGAGCTACAAAAGTTCTCGTGTTATGGATACTGGATATAACTAAGAGCAAATGTGAGGTGCCAAACTGCAAAGGGGGAGTTAATTTTTCCAAGTTTACTCCTCAACCATCTTCTGTCTCTGGGCTCTAAAATGCTAAAAGACAGACTGATACTTCCAGATGGAAAACACAAAGCCTCTTTTTGTTGAAGCTGACCAGCCCAAGAGAACAAAACAAAAACCAAAAACACAATGATGGATCCTCTAACATTTGGGGATGTAAACGAGAGTTACAAATTCCAGTTAGATTGAAGGGCCTTGTTCTTAAATATGAGTAGAGAGCAAATGATCACTAGACTTTAAAGGAAAACCTCCAACATGAAAGAGAACAATAAAAATAACTGAATAAACAGGAAAAAAAGACCTCCTTGGAAGACAGAGCAAATAATTTCAATACAACTATGATTAATATTCTATGAAAGACAAAACTGATTACGTTCTTGAAATAATATCAAGAATTTTCATTGAGAAGTTAGGAAATTAAATATCTTTTGGAAAGGAAAAACTATTGCAGAAACAAAATTTTAATGGAACAATTGCAGGACAAGTTTAAAAAAGAGTCCTGAAAGTAGAACAAAAAACCAGCAGATCAGCAACAGGAGAGAAAGGATAAGAAAATTAGACGACCAGTTCAAAAGCTCTAACGTCCAAATAATGGGAGTTTCAGAAAAAAGAGAACAGAAAACCTGGGAAAGGAAAGTATCAAAGATATAATACAGAAAAATTTGAGGACCAAGGCACGTGAAGTTCCAGACTGGACATGTCCTACTGAATGCACAGAAGAATGAAAAACAAAACAAAACAAAAATCCCTCTTAGCAAAGCACATTGCTGTGAAATATCAGAATGTGAGTGATTAAGAGGAAAACTTAAAACGTTTCCAGGAAAAACTCACAGAATCAGATAGACAATGACATCACACTTGTCAACAAAAATGTTGGATGGTATAAGGCAGTGAGAAAGTGCTTTTGAGATACTGAGGGACAGTGATTTTCAGTTTACAATTTCAAATGTGACAGTAGGATAAATATATTTTTAGACATGCCAAGTTCTGAGAAAAACTTGTCTTCCAGGCACCCCATTTTTAACCTATAGAAGGATGTATTCTCTCAAAACAAGCTAGTGAACTAAGAAATGAGAAATCATAAGGGCTAGGGGCCAGGAAAGAATATAGAAATACTAGGATGATTGTAAAAAAAAAAAAAAAAAATCAGGAAAATAGTCATAGTAGTAAATCAATAGATAGTATCTAAACTAAAAAAAATTTAAAGTAGCATAAAATGTTATTTAGAAATATGAGGACAATTATTAGAATAAAGAACTATATTTAAACAGGTTGAGTCCTGGGGGAGTGGGCTTCAAGAATAGGAATGCTGGGCCTGCTCCTCTTCATCATAAGCCTAAACACAAAGGCTTTGACTTTTTAAACTTCTTGTTTTACTTTTAAAAAATTAACTTTCTGATTAAGTGTAACTACAAAGTTTAGAAATAAAGTCAGTGTGGGGGCAGTCAGTGAAATGGAAAAAAGAATTTATAGAAATACGAATCTATGAAGAAAGAAAGGAAAAAAGAGAATAGAAAAGTCAAAAATAAAAGCACAAAATAAGATAATAGAAATAAATCTAAAATATAAAAAAAAATAAAATGAATTAAACTTGTCAGATAATAGTCAAAGAGTTTCATATTGTATGAAATAACAAAATCCAGCTCTGTGCTATTTGAGAGAGATGTACAGTACTTTAAGCATAATGATGCAGGGAGATAGAAATTTCGAAGATGGAAAAGGACATACAAACAAACACTAAACAAAAGAAAGGTGTTGTCATTATATTAATGTCAAACCAAATAGATTGTAAGTCAGAAGACTTAAGCACAACTAATTCTTACATTTGGGTAAAATGATTTACTTGGAAACCATAATTCTGAATTTATGTAAGCCTAAAAATGCAGTCTCAACCTATATAAAGAAAAACTAAAAGGAAAAGAAAAAAATATCAAAAGTTGGGGAAAAGTATAGCATGTTTTTAAAATGTAATTAATAATCTTGGGCTAATGTGTCTGTGCATATTAGTGTATGTGTGAGTGGATATAATATAGATCCAGGTTATAGATATGGATAAAGATATAGATATGTATTTTTGTGTCCCTATATGTGATTTATTGAACTATCAAGCTGGTTGTTGTAAAGCGCGAGGAGAAAATAGCTTAGTCACCTCAATCCTCATGCTCTTGGGAGGCGTCTCCCTCCCAAGCATCCATAAAATCTTGAGAGAATTATGCATCCACTTTTGCCCTAACAGACTCTGAAAGTGCAGTCCCTTTCTGGGCAGACTGCTTTAGACAGGCTCTCACCTTTAGAAGATTTATTCACAAGTACCAACTACTGTGTCTCCAAATTCTAGGGAGAACTGTGTGACCCTCCGACTGGTTCTTTTAGAAAGTGCTTCTTGATGGAAATCAGAGTAGCATTAGCACCACATCTGTTTGGAAAGGAGAAACAGGCTCTCCTTTCTCTAAAAAAACATTTCCTTTCTGACCTCTTTATCATCACATAACCAATCTCCTATGCCTGTCTCAAACAACCTTAAAATGAGTGAGGTTCTAAAAGTTATAAAACCCATCTCACATGCTTTTAGAATGGCTAGCAAAGATGCACATTGACAAGCGATGCAACTTGTGCTGAAACACTGAGACAACCAAAAATCACAGTTAACAGCTTGATTCACATACGCACACACACCACTCTACACCTACAATTTAAACCCAGTAAAAAAAAAGACACAGTGCAAATTTCAATACATATCAAAGAACTGACATGATGTAGAAAGTGTTCTTGCATCTCAATGCAATAAAATTAGAAATTGATAAAAGATAAAGTGTTCATACATTGGAAAATTTAAAACACAATTCCTAATGAATTTCAGGTCAAAGAAGAATGATGAAAGTAGAAAATAATTAGAACAATTACAGAGAAAATTCCTATGTATCAAAACTTGTACATCTAAAATCTAATTTAAAGGGAAATTTAAATGTTCATACTAGGAAAAAATGTATCTGTATAGAGCAAGAATTTCAACCTTTACTAGATGCCAATAAGATGTTGCTTCTAGATTTTATTGAATTAGATCACGTGTACTCTTTGAGTCTTTTTAGAAAAACAACTCATTCTTGTGTTTTTAATTTTAATTTTCAAGGTCTCTAATATATTTTCATTTTATTACAATAAGTAATTCCTTAAAAGCAATTTACTTTTTTTAACCAGGTAAACACTGAAGGCAAATTTCCTACTTATGTCATCATAATAATAAAATAAAATAAAATAAAAAGTTCTTTACATATTAAGAATATTAAATAATTGCATAAAATTAAAAAAAATCTAGGAAAATTCAGGTTCTTGAAGAGTCAGCAGTGGGAATCAAGAGTTGAAAGCTCAGAAAGAGAAAAAAATTTTGAGCTGTGAGCTCCCTCTAACGGCCCAGAGAGAAAATTTCCAGAAACAATTTCCAGAAACTATGAAACAACTTAAATTAGGTAATAAATCTCATATGAAGATGTTTAAAAATCCTTGGGACGACTCAGATTGCCGCCTCGCTTTAAGTGGGGCATCCGAGGTGGCAAAGAGTTGACGAGCACCCAAATGCGGATGTGGGAATAGCCTGTTCTTTTCATATACATTGCTGAGGAGGGATTCGTTATTCCCACCTCCTCCCCAGTGGATATTTGCAAAAATGACACAAAGATGTTTTCAAGCTAAGATTAGATTATTGTATTCTTAGAATTTATTTTCATTTAATTAAAAAAATTTTTAATTACAGTTGACATACAATATTATATTATTTTCAGGTTTCAAGATAGTGTTTGGACATTTACATAATTTATGAAGTGAGTACCCCAGTAAGTCTAATGCCCATCTGACACCATACATAGTTATTATAATAC
>NW_011888820.1:10120937-10122463 GCF_000151845.1 Pteropus vampyrus
ATATATATATATATTGCTAAGAGTGATGTCAAAGAGTTTACTGCCTATGTTTTCTTCTGGGAGTTTTATGGCTTCTTTCTTAGAATTTAGATCACACTGGATAAGGCTTTCTATATTATTTAGTCCAACCTGTCATTTTGTGCCTGAGGAAATGTAACAAACTTACCTATGACAAGAAGAGAATGTCTTCTCAATGTGCATGTGTTGACGACTATTTATTATTAAACAACACTTTTATGTTTATAAATCTTTTTAGATTGCTTATTTAATTTGCACACATTTTATTAACAAATGAGTTCAATTTTTTTATAACGTTCTTGTAAAGTGTATAATTATTAGTAAACTGTCATAATCTCATTCAGTTCAAATCAACGAGTATTTATGAGTAACCAGACCTTTGAGCTGCAACATTGCTTTGTTGAAGCCTGGTGCTGGCAATGCATGCTCTGTAACTTGAGAAACTTATTCTTTTTGTGCCTCAGGTACCTTTGCTGTAAAATGAGGATAATTAGAATACCTACATCAGAGGGCTGCTGTAACAAGTATATAATCTGGGTAAAAATACATGGAGCAATACCTAGGAAATAGTAAGTGTACAACAAATATAATTTGTAGCTATGATCAAATTGTGAAGTAGAGTGCTCATGAGATCATGTTAGGTCATGAACTCTTTATTAGTAGTTGGAATCAGGACAAGAAAATAAGAACTGCGCATATTCAAGATAGCTTGATATCATGTATAAAAAGAGATTGGTGTGAAATATTTAAGTCATTGAAAGGAAAAAACCCATCAACATAGAATTTAGTACCCAGCAAAATTGTTCTTCAAAAGTGAAGGAGAAATAGACTTTCTCAGGAAACAAAAATCAAGGGGATTTGTTACCAGTGGGCCTGCCTAGCAAGAAATGTTAAAGGAGTTCTTCAGAAAAACAGAAAATTACATAGGTTAGAAATACCAATCTACATTAAGAAAGGAAGAGTGTTAGAGAAGGAATAAATGAAGGTAGTTTGTTCAAAATAATAATAGCAATAATGCATTCAGTAACTATAGCTTATGGAAAAGTGAAATGAATAAAAGCAATGTTAAAGTGATGGGAGGGAAGAATTGAGAACCCTCTGTTATAAGGAACTTATATTAGTTGTGAACGTGGACTTGGATTAGTTCTAAATGTATATTGCTATCTCTAGGGCAAACATTACCCTCCAAAATTTAAGTATAATTTATATACTACGAAGGGAGAGAAAATTGAGTCATCTAAGTGGTCAATTAAAATCATAGAAGGCAGAAATAATGGAAGATTAAAAAGAAAGAAAGGGTGAGTGTAATAAATAGAAAGCAGTAAAAAGTCTAGTAGATATTAATCCTACTATCTCAATAATCACTTTAAACATCAGTGATCAAAATGCACTACTTAAAAGACAGATTATCACAGTGGATAAAAAACAAGACTCAACTATATATTGTCTACAAGAAACCTACTATAAATATAAAGACACATATAGATTAAAAGTAAATGGAGAAAGGT
>NW_011888820.1:10122513-10122832 GCF_000151845.1 Pteropus vampyrus
AGTTCTAAATGTATATTGCTATCTCTAGGGCAAACATTACCCTCCAAAATTTAAGTATAATTTATATACTACGAAGGGAGAGAAAATTGAGTCATATAAGTGGTCAATTAAAATCATAGAAGGCAGAAATAATGGAAGATTAAAAAGAAAGAAAGGGTGAGTGTAATAAATAGAAAGCAGTAAAAAGTCCAGTAGATATTAATCCTACTATCTCAATAATCTCTTTAAACATCAGTGATCAAAATGCACTACTTAAAAGACAGATTATCATAGTGGATAAAAAACAAGACTCAACTATATATTGTCTACAAGAAACCTA
>NW_011888820.1:10122882-10127036 GCF_000151845.1 Pteropus vampyrus
TAAAAAACAAGACTCAACTATATATTGTCTACAAGAAACCTACTATAAATATAAAGACACATATAGATTAAAAGTAAATGGAGAAAGGTATACCATGCTAATACTAATCAAAAGAAAGTGGAAATAACTATATTAATTTTAGAGAGAGCAGAGTTCAGAGCCAGGAAAATAATCAGAGATAAAGTGGGATATTAGTTAATGATAGAGGGGTCATTTCTCTAAGAAGACATAACAATTTTTATTGAGTATGCAACTAACAACAGAGCATCAAAATTAGTAGTGCAAAAACTGATAGAACTGCAAGGAGTAATAAATGAATCCACTATTATAATGAGCAACTTTAACATCCCTCTATCAGTAATTGGCAGACCCAGTAGGCAGAAAATCAGTGAAGACCTTGTTGGACTGAATTGATAGTACTCTAGCAATCAACTGAATCTAATTGACATTTATAGAATACTTCAACAACAGCAGAATACACATTCTTCTCAAGCTTACCCGGATCATTTACCAAGATAGACCACATTGTAAGCCATAAAACACACCTTAACAAATATAACTGAATAGAAATCATAAAAAGTATTCTCTCAGACCACAGTGGAATTAAACTAGAAATCAATAACAGTAAGAAAGCTGGAAAATCTCCACATGCTTGAGATTAAACAGCACACTTCTAAGTAACATAAGGGCCAAAGAAATCTTCAAATATCTAAGTGAAAATGAAAATAATATAAATCAGAACAGAAATCAATGAAATTAATGAGAAATTAATAGTGAAAATTGATGAAACTAAAAGCTGGTTCTGTGAAAAGATCAATATAATGGTAAACTTCTACCAAGGCCAACTAAGAATAAAAGAGGAGACACAAATTACTAATTTCAGAAATAAAATAGGATTATCACCATAGTCTCATGGATATAAAGAATGATAAATGAATATTGGGAACCACGACCTTAAAAACCCAGATGAAATGAAACAACTTGAAAAACACAATCTACATCTTCAAAATCTAACTCCTAAAATTCAATAGTAAGAAAATGACCTGGTTAAAAACTTACCGAAAGATCAGAACAAACACATCACTAAAGAAGATATACAGATAGAAAATAAGTATATATAAATATGCTCAGTATGTTAATAACATGTTATTAGGGAATCACAAACTAATACAATTAGATACCTATCTGTTAGAATAGCTAAAATTCACGACACTAACACCAAATGCTGGCGAAAATGTGGAGCAACAAGCACTCTCAATCTCTGCTGGTGACAATGCAAAATGACACTGTTACTTTGGAAGACAATTTGATAGTTTCTTACAAAGGTAAACATGCTCATACCTTACAACCCAGCAATCATGTTCTTTGATATTTGCCCAAATGAATTGAAAAACATATATCCAGACAAAAATGAATGTTTATAACAACATTATTTATAATTGTCAAAACCTGGAAGCAGCCACAATGTCTTGCAGTAGGTAAATGGATAAGCAAACTGTGTTACATTCAGACTATTTTTCAGTGATAAAAAGAAATGAGCCGTGAAAAGACATGAGAAACTTAAATGCATATTGCTAGGTAAAAGAAACCAGTCTGAAAATGCTACATACTGTATGATTCCAATCACATGACATTGTGGAAAAGGCAAAACTATGGAGATCGGTGGTTGCCAGGGATTCAGGGAGAGGGTGGGTGGGCTAGAACAGATGGAGCACTGGGGAATTTGGGGACACTGAAACTATATCATCAATATTGGTTCATCATTCAAAACAGACCTATCGCACTCATGCAAGGTGTTAATAATGTGGGCAACTCTAATTAAGAGGAAGTACATGGAAACTCTCTGTACTTCCCATTTAATTTTTCTGTGAACCTAAAGCTGCTGTAAAAAAAAAATAGTCTATTAATTAAAAGAGAAGAGAGAGAGACAGAGTTTTAGATCTGACAAGAATTCAAATCCCACTGCTTATAATTTGTGTGGACTTCAGCCCTTACATTTTAGAGATTCATTTTTCTCATCAAAAATAAAGATAGTTTTTAACTACTAGAATTATTTGGGATTTGAGTAAACTAAACACATGAAAAGCTCCAAAGAGAGCCTAGTACGCAGTAGGCATTCAGCATTTATTAACTCTTCTAGCTTTCCTTTTCTTGGTGGACATCAAGACTTGATAGTTACTAAATGTTTCAGGACAAGATGGAGCAAGAAATTGCCAGGAGCAGTACAGAATCAAAAGTGTAGTTGAAGATTCAGGAGATAATCTAACAAGACCAACCTTTGGCATTGTAAAGAAGCAAAGCCATAGCACCTCTTAATCTTCAAGCACAACGTTGAGTTTTACAACAAGAAACAACCTCTCTTTCTTAAATAGTAGCAGCCCAAACCCCCTGTTCAGACATGAACTTTGCTTCACTGACCTGCTTTACAGGCTCCAATTTCACAGACTCCATAGAGTACTTCATTTTTATGAGTATTCTCAAAAGTAAATCCGTTTTATTTTGCTTCTCCAAATTTAATTGAAAAGCACTGCTTCCTACGATGCCTCCTTGCTTCTCTTTCCTCAGATTTCTGAAACTATAAGATGTCTGAATTTCTCATAGCCACTGATTTTTGTGTTTGCCCTGTTCAGATTTTTTGCCACAAAGACTTGGTTTCTGGCTTTTCCTAGACATTGATTTTGCCTCTCAGCTTAGGGTTTGAGGTTGGAGATACAGACTAGAAGAATAGGAAGCCTCATGGGAACTGCATTAAGCCAATAAATCAAGTAAAACACATGTTTGATTTAAAATTGTAAAGGTATATATTACCAAAAATATATAATCAATTAAAATGAGTGGTAACAGTAAGGAAAGGCCTTGAGCATTTACTGGCTTCATCTTTACTCACAGTAGGGAAACAATAGATACTATGTAGAGGGTCAAATGTATTTCACAAAGTAATAATTATTAAGGTAATTATTAGAACAAAAACATGAACTCTCTAAATTATCAGACAACACATACACACACAAAACATTATAGACAATATAATAAAAGACTATTATAAAAAAGAAAAAATCAATACAACAGAAAACATAATATGGTAATATAGCAGGTGAAAACTAAGCATGTATGGCATATAAATAAAGGTAAGTTGATTAACTCCTCAGTGAAAGAAGAAAATCTCAAATCGAATCATAAAACAAAATTTAATTATATTTTTAAATTCAAGAGAAACACCTAGGGTAAAATAACTCATAAAAATTGAAAATTAAAGGATGAGCAAAGGCCTGTCAGGCAAAATGCAAACAAAATGATAAAGGGTACAATCCACTTTGATGATCTCATCATTATGGATATCTATGAATCAAATAACCTTGTGCTAATGCAATTAAAGCAAAAGTTACAGGAAACACAAGAGGAAATAAAGACACATTAGTTATAGGAAATTTTAACTCCCTTAACTCAGTTTATGGCATAGCAAGTGAATAAGAAATGTTCGTTTGTCAATGGACGATGTAAATAATGTAAGTAATAGGTAGGTATAATTGCTTTGCATGGAATTAAGTTCCATGACTTCACATTCTTTTCACGTACTCATAAAACATTGAGAGAACTGGCCATATTTTAGGACACAAAACCTTAGTATATTTAAAAAAATTAGACAGTAAAAATAAATAAGAAGTGTAAATATGGTAAAGGATGAGTAAATACAAGCAAATCAACTCATTGACTATTAGAAACAAACCAATTCAGTAAGGTGACTGGTTGCAAAATTAATATGATGAAATAAATAAATACCCTTCCTACATTTAAGCAAAAATCAATTACAAAATGCAATAGAAGAAAATACTAAAAATGGCAAGAAAAAGATAAAATACCTAAGAAAAACTTATGAAGAAATATTTAAGTTCTATATTTTTTAAAAATCAACTGCTATCAGGGCACATAAAAAGAATTTGGGTAAGAAGATGTAGCATTATAAAGATTTAGTTATCGCTAATGTAATTTATTTAATAGGATCTCAATAAAAATGTCATCTGAGTTTTATTTTAATGTAGAAGAAATGATTACAAAAATCTAACGAATTTGACTCTAGAAAGATAAAAATTTCTGCATTGCAAAACACACACACACACACACACACACACACACACACACACACAGAGAGAGTC
>NW_011888820.1:10128068-10129492 GCF_000151845.1 Pteropus vampyrus
CAAGAAAAAGATAAAATACCTAAGAAAAACTTATGAAGAAATATTTAAGTTCTATATTTTTTAAAAATCAACTGCTATCAGGGCACATAAAAAGAGTTTGGGTAAGAAGATGTAGCATTATAAAGATGTCAGTTATCGCTAATGTAATTTATTTAATAGGATCTCAATAAAAATGTCATCTGAGTTTTATTTTAATATAGAAGAAATGATTACAAAAATCTAATGAATTTGACTCTAGAAAGATAAAAATTTCTGCATTGCAAAACATACACACACACACACACACACACACACACACACACACATACAGAGTCAAAATCCAAATCACAAAGAAAGCAAAATGTTTGTGGTATGTATTGCATATATAGGTCTAATTTCTTTATTGTATAAAGACCTCCTATAAACTAATGTTTAAAAATCAATAATATAATGTAAGGTAGATATCACATCAAAAGAAATACAAATGGCTTTTACATAAAATGCTCAATCTTGCTCTTCACTTACATAAATGCAAGAAGATAATCTTTTCTACATGTAAATCACCCAACATTCAAATATTTGATAACAAACAGTAGATAGAGAAGTAGAGAAGCAGGCCTCATACTTCATTGGTGAGAATATAAATTAATACATCCTCCTTGGAGAGCAATTTGGCAAGATCTATCAAAATTCCAGAGACACATACCATTTGATCAAGTAACTCAAATTTGGAAAATTTATTCTACAGCTATGCTTGTATGTATATAAAACGGCATCTATCAGGTAGAATCAGTATAGCATTACTGATGTTAGCAAAAGTTTGGAATGAACTAAATGTTCAGGAACTGAGACAAATTAAAGAAATTATTGGCAGTCTAATCCATTTAATGGAAGCATATGTAGCTCTTTATAAATGCAGTACTGTAAATATAGTGATGTGGAATGAGCTCCAAGATATATATGAATATGTATGTGCAGTATTTTACATACACATGTAGTATTTTACACACACACACACAAACACACCAAGCACTAAGGTACAATATGTAGTATACCTAATGTATTTCCAGCTGTGTAAAAAACACAAGAAAAAGAATATATATCTCATACATGCTTGTGAGATACAGAGCAGTGGTTTTCTACAAGGAGAACTATGAGTTTGGAGAACAGGCTTGTGAGAGAAACTTGTCACTACATACATTTTGTACTTTCAAATTTTGTATGTGTTCATATATTACCTAAGGAAAAAAAAAACAAATCAAACTTTAAAGAAGTGTTTAGTATCTGAAATAAAATCTGAATTTATGTTTGCTTATAGAGAGAACTGTGCTTGTAGAATCAGGTCTCTGAAAAAAGCAAACTGCTGACTTTATGCAGGATCTGCATTTGACCATACCCACTCCACGCAGAGGCTGTCTCCTTAGTCCTGACTTCATCATCCCTCC
>NW_011888820.1:10129542-10142226 GCF_000151845.1 Pteropus vampyrus
CTGATGTTAGCAAAAGTTTGGAATGAACTAAATGTTCAGGAACTGAGACAAATTAAAGAAATTATTGGCAGTCTAATCCATTTAATGGAAGCATATGTAGCTCTTTATAAATGCAGTACTGTAAATATAGTGATGTGGAATGAGCTCCAAGATATATATGAATATGTATGTGCAGTATTTTACATACACATGTAGTATTTTACACACACACACACAAACACACCAAGCACTAAGGTACAATATGTAGTATACCTAATGTATTTCCAGCTGTGTAAAAAACACAAGAAAAAGAATATATATCTCATACATGCTTGTGAGATACAGAGCAGTGGTTTTCTACAAGGAGAACTATGAGTTTGGAGAACAGGCTTGTGAGGGAAACTTGTCACTACATACATTTTGTACTTTCAAGTTTTGTATGTGTTTATATATTACCTAAGGAAAAAAAAACAAATCAAACTTTAAAGAAGTGTTTAGTATCTGAAATAAAATCTGAATTTATGTTTGCTTATAGAGAGAACTGTGCTTGTAGAATCAGGTCTCTGAAAAAAGCAAACTGCTGACTTTATGCAGGATCTGCATTTGACCATACCCACTCCACGCAGAGGCTGTCTCCTTAGTCCTGACTTCATCATCCCTCCCTTGGAAGGTTTCACTAAGTCCCTAAGGGCCCACCTACTTCTACTTCTGCCTCTGAGGTACTTTTTCCAAAGAGCTTTACCACGGTCTACCAAAGCAGTAGGAAACTTTCACAAGTTTGGGGTCTTGATGGTTACAGTTGGTGGAGAAGGGAGAGCTGAGAAATATTTTTTTTCTGACTACTGGATATTAATGTTAGTATTAATGAAATTGAAAAGGCAAAATCCGAAAACAGTTTTATAGATAAGGTGATGAATTTATCTCTTACTTGATTGAATTTGAGAAGATGGTGAACTTTTTACGTAGTTAGAAACTTG
This sequence comes from Pteropus vampyrus, assembly GCF_000151845.1. NCBI lineage: Eukaryota > Metazoa > Chordata > Mammalia > Chiroptera > Pteropodidae > Pteropus > Pteropus vampyrus. The sequence continues at coordinate 10,130,499 of NW_011888820.1, forward strand.
AACTTAAGTTTTGGAGAAAGATTAGAAAGAGGCAGGCATGAGGGTTTCTGTTAAAATTCTAAGAGCGGATTTTTTCTCTTATCTATAAGACGGGAATGTACAAGTGGGATTAGCAATCTTTAAAAGCGGTATGCCAAGCATCTGAATCCTTTCCAGCTAATGTAGTGGGACAGGAGCGAGCATGCAGAAAGATGGAGGCAGTCGGGGCACTGGTAGGTGATACGCAGTGGCTCTTGCAAGGCAAAAGGTGAAGATTTGTTGACTTTGTGCTGTTTACTATCTTTCCCAAAAGGAGGAACGTGAGATAAGCCCCAGCGTTGGCTCTCATACGGTGTGTCTGGGGAGTAAAATGTGACAAAGCCAGTACCTAAACCCCTGTTAAATGACTCCAGTGTGTGATCTCCATGAGAAATAGGTATTTCTCAAATGAGAAGACGGGAGGACCTAACAAAATAATAAATTTTGTAAGACAGAAGTAGTAATTGAAAGGAGTAGGAGAAGAGATTAATTCAGCATCATGAATCCAAGGGAAGAGAGAGTCTCAAAAAGGAATGAGCTGTTTCATAAAAGCAATGGTGCATGAAAAAAATGCACTAACAGAACAACATAGCTCCATTTCCTGATTGCCAACTGCAATTACTCCTATCCCAAAAGCCGTATGAAAAAGGTAAAGCATTTTTAACATAGCACCAAGTAGTCATGCCACATGATTTGTGTTCTCCCCTATTATTTTGTATTTGTCATGAGACCTCACGTTTTCTTCCTTGAATTTTCATGCTTTGGGTATTTGTCTTTCCTATTTTCATGCTTTGGGTATTTGCGGACACACAGAGTCTCAGCCTCGCTCCTCTCCACCTGAAAATACGTGCTTCTCTATTGATATGACTATTACAAACTTTACGGAATGAAGCAGTTTTTTGTTCTATCATGAAGCTATCATTTTCCATTGATGCCCTTCATTGCCCTCTATCTAACATATTTTGTTACCTTACCAGATAACCTTAGGCCTGATTTTTTTTACAAGTATCTACTCAAATCTCACCTCTTTAGAGAAGCCCCTCACTTTCATCTTATGTGAAGTGGCCTATCCTAATTACTCTATATCATATCACCCTATCAATTTTCTTCAATGTCCCTGTCACCAGCAATACTTGATTTGTTTATTTTCCTGTTCATAGCTTTTCTCTCCTATGAAAATGAAAGCTCCTTAAGTGTTGACACCTTGTCTGTTTGTTGCTACATTTCTGGTACCACTGCTCAGCATACTGTAACCACTAATAAATATTTGTCGAATGAATAAAGAAACCAAAAGACCATTTAGCTATTAAGGGTGTTGACCAAAGAAGATAGAGATGATAACTATTTTCAGCACCACCCTAAACAGCACTTTCTGGAGCATAACCTAGACAGCCACCTACATACATTCTCAGTGGATGGGATAAGAGTCATCACCAAAGGGAACAACCTACTGTAGTTGCAAAGCAAGATCTGAAGTCAAGACATAATTAAATAGCATTAACTTTTTGGTGAGGAATTTTAGAATGCTTACAATGATCAAGTCCAAGACATAAATTAATGTTAAACCTATGAATGGGTTCCTGAAGGCAGTGGGAACAAGAAAAACAACTTTTCATGTGTTTAACATTTGGCAGTTTAAAAAGTGCTTTCATATGCCTTATTTTATTTGACTCTGTTACCTGCCTGAGTTAGACACATATTATTCCCATCTTACAGATGGAAATATGGAGACTTACAGAGACTAAGTAACCTATACAAGGTCATGCAACTGCACAACTGGCATTAGGGTAGTCCCAGACCCAAACCAGGACTTTTGATTTCAAATTCCTTGTTTTCTTCTATTGCACTCCATTCATTGATTTATTTAATGTATATTATTGAGCACAGACTGTTTCAGGTACTGTTTTAAGTGGAACGTATAAGATTTAGAAAGTTGATCATCTTTGTCTTTGTTTTTTCATACATGAACTCGGTGGAAAAATAAGTACATTAGCTGCTACCTTTTCCCCACCCGGCTATCTCCTGATGCAACTGCTGTTTCTAGAAATCTGAAATACATGAGATAAATCCCCTGTTTCTGCAGTGCAGTCCTGCCAAGAGGTGGAGAATAGACTAGATAACCTTGGCTGGCTCATCTCTATCTCCGTGGGCGGCCACGGCACAGAATAAAGGTGCATTCTCGCATGTGGGGGATGCGGAGTGGAAAGGAGGACAGGCCTACTGGAGAATGCTTCCGTAGGAAGGCAGCGCCTAGCCTAGGAGGGCAAAAGGATCTTCCAACCGAGGTATTCAGACAGGTTCGACCCGCGGCTGGGGGCGGGGTTCCTGGCGAGAGGGGCGGGGTTCCTGGCGAGAGGGGCGGGGCGCAGGGCGCGGGGCGCGGGGCGGGACGGGGCGCGGGGCGGGGAGCGCCGACGTGGCAGCCGCAGGGGCGTGCGCCGCGGGTGGCCATCTTGGAGGCGGGGACGTGCGGAGGGAACTCTTGTCTGCATCTTCCTCGTCTTCCTGGAGCCATAGTCTCAACTTCCCGACTCCCTGTCCCCTACTTTTCAGCTGCTACGCAGACACTCTCTTGGGTCCCCAGGTGAGCATCAGCCTGGGAGCAACGCGCGTGCATGCGGACGGCGGCGGCTCGGGAAGCGGGCGCCAAAGCCAGGCGCCAAGGGAAGCAGTCCTTGCAAAGTGGGCGGGCTGGCCGGCGCCACGGTAGGCGAGGGTCTTTTCGGAGCCCCAGTCGTTCATTCCTGGCGTAGGCTGTGGGATCATGCAGGGTGCATCCTGGGAACTGGTGCGCTTCTCCACACAATGAGACCCCACCGCGGGTTGCACTATGGGTGCGGTTTGGGGGCTCTTGTTCCGGCACTTTGCTCTTGTCCGACCGAGGCCGGCGCCCCTGGTCATTTGGCTCCACCTTCCAGTGCTCTGGCCGCAGGGGAGAGACCAGCGGCTGGCGCCTGCTGACCTTAGCCCTGCCCAGCCTGGCCTGGAGACGTGGCATATCCTGGGGGCAGGCCACCGTCTCCAGTAACAGGATTTCGGCCGCTCCCGCCTTGGAAACTCCTAGGTCAACAAACCGGGCCGGTAATGAGAAATAGCTTACTATCCTCTAGGTTCCCTGGTCAGTACCAGGTGCTGCTCCAGGGTGCTTTTGTATTCTACTCTCTGTTCCTGGGACCTGCTTCAGGCAAGTTTACGGAGTAGCCCATATCCTAGGTTGGCAGAATTTTATCCAAGAGAGTTTTTGTCATTCAAAGTAGAGTTTTTAAGAGCCTGTACATTTCTGCGAACATGACACATTTTGGCATTCTAGTTTTTCTCCTGTACAGCTGCTATTTAACTCAGTGAACATTTATGGAAGTTTATTTTGGGATCAGAGCTGAGACTGCAGAGACAAATCTCAGACCCTGCCCTGGCATTCACTCTCTGGTAGTACAGACCATCTTTTTCACCAGTAGTAGTACAATACTTGCTTGTAGTGTTTTTACGGTTATCAAAGCACCGTTATCCTGTTTCCTTGTATCTATATAAATAGCCATCCACTTTAATGTTTGTACATTAATTTACGTTTTGTGCCCAGACTTGAGCATTAAAACCTTTACCCACTCTGACACTTCATTGTTATTTTATCACAACAGCTTTTTTTTAGTAGAAGGTATTACATTTATATATACACAATTTACCCAATATTGTCTTTGAGCCAGTTCTCAGATAGTAATGCTTTTAAAGACTGAAAAAAAAAAAATGACCATTGATTTCATGTTATGGGTTGTATACATTGTACAGGTTCCTTTGCCAAGGTATTTAATGTTAGGGATCAAGGTTGTTATTAAATCTGACTTCCACTAATCACTGTAAGGTTTTGGTAGCATCTGTAGAAGGAAATGAATAACTAATAGAAAAAATGGGACGATGAAGAAGAAAGAACTTTTGCTGGGAGTGGTAAAAATCCCCTGAGGGCTGTTTCTGCCCCAGGTTATCTATCTACCTTTGGTATTTTGGTACAGAATGAAAGGATTTTGCCTCCCTGGATCTCTGTTCTCTACTTACTGCCATAGATCTTTCCTCTGCATTCGCAGCCAAACTTTTGAAAGTGTTGTGCCCATTTGCCTTAACTCCCACTCCTCGGTCCAGTTCAAACTGGCTTCTATCCCCACTCTTTCCATGGAAACAGCTCTCACTACATTCGTCTCCAGTTTGGCAAATCGTTAAATTTTTCAGATATCATCCTTTTTGGTGTCTCTGCACCTGTGCCTGCCTTGAAACACTCTGGCTTTTGGACACCAACAGTCTTCAAGTTTTGTTTCTGGTCATCTTTCATTCTTCTCTGCTAGCTTGTCTTCTGCCTGGTTATTCAGAAATTGGTTGGGTCATCTCTTTTCATTTGGTATTCTCTTCTTAACCTATCTCAGAGCATGACTTTAGAGACTATCAGTAAATGCAAAAGACCCACACTTATGTGGTTTCTAAGCTGCAGACCAAGTCATTGCCTTTCCTTGGATGGTTCAAGGGAGTTAACTTGGCATGTCCAATATTAAACACTACATACCACCCTTCCCCCAAATCAAACACCTTGACCTTTTTAATGTTCTCTTAGCGAATGGCACTACCATCTATCCAGTTGTCCAAGTCATGCCTCTCTTCCTCATTGCTCCCATATCCAGTCTGTCACTGAATCTAACCACCTAAGCATTTCTTGAATCTGTGCTTCTCTATCTCCAGTATCATCACCTTAATCTAGGCCAAAGTTTCTCAACCTTGGCATTATTGATGTTTGGGGCCAGATAATTTTTTCTTGTGGTGGCCGTCCTGTGTTGTAGGATTTTTAGCAGAATCCTCAGTCTTTACCTAGTAGATGCTAGTAGTACTCCTCTAGTTTTGACAACCAAAAATGTCTCCAGGCATTGCCAAATGACCCTTAGGAGACAGGTACCCTCTTTCCCCACATCCCTAAAAGTCCAGGGTGTTATCACTTTCTATGTGAACTACTTCTGCATCCTGCTTAATAGTCTCTGCATTTACTCTGACTACTGACTACCGTATGGCCCAATCTGCATATTGTCATGAAAAGAATCTTTTCAAAACACAAATGTAAATTGACAAAAACTGGAATCAGCCTAAATGTTTTTCAACAGATTAATGGATAAACGGTGGTACATCTATAAACTGGAGTACTCTTCAGCAATAAGAAAGAACTAACTATTGATACATCCAACAACTTGATGGATTTGAAGGGCGTTATGCTGAATGAAAAAAAGCCAATCTCAATAGGTTTATGTTGTGTATGATTCTATTGAAACATTCATGAAATGAGAAAACATAGAGAATATTTGGTTGCCAGGGCTTGTGGTTGGTGGTAAGGTGTGATAAAGGAGCAGCATCAGGGAATTTCTTGAGGGTGATGGAACACTTGTGTCCTGATTGTGATGGTGGTTACATGAGTTGTTACATATGATGAGACTTTATAGAACATAGGACTACACATACACATGCACACGTGCACAAATATAAAAACAGGTGAAGTCCTGATAAAGTCTGTATTTTAGTTACTAGTATTGTACCAATGTTAATTTTCTGGGTTCGATTCATTGTGCTATAGTTATATAAGATACTGTTATTGGGAGAAGCTGGGTTAAGGGTACTTATGAACTCTGAACTATTTTTGTATCTTTTTGTCAATATAAAATTTCTTCAAAAAAGTTAAAAGACAAAACAAAAGAAAGGTCACTTCCAGCCTAAATGCCCCATAGTGACGTCATGTTCTTGAGAAAAACCAACTCCTTAGCCTGGCTTAAAAAGCTCAACACAGTCTGGGCTCCTGCCTGTGTCTCTAGGTCCATTTTTCTTTTCTGTTCCTTGCGACATGGGTTTTCTTGAATGTGTCTTGTTCCTTCTACTTTATAGGGTCTTTATACTTTTTGTACATTCACTTTTTCTAGAATCTGCCCTCCTTATTGCCTTTCCCTCGCCTCATTAAATTCTGCACATCCTTCACATCTCAGTTTATATGTGACTTCCTGACAGACCCTTCCCAGACCTTCAAGTCAAAAATCATATTGCAAGAAAAAAAAAAGAAAAAGAAAGAAGAGAAAATCAAACATGTAAAACATCTGTGTTCTTATGCTCAGAGCACATAATCCAGGCTATAATTCATTCTACATTAATGTTATTCTTTAATTATCTCCTGTACTGAAGTGTAAGTATCCTGTTTTTGCTTTCATTATATTTCCAGAGGCATCAGTACAGTGCTTGGCAAGCAGTTGACCTTCACTGAATGTTAAATGAGTAAAAACATCAACAACATATTTAGTATATTTAAAAGTTTTGAGTTTATACTAGAGACAGGCTTGAAAGTGAATAATTTTTAAAGGTATTCTCCCATTTTTTATAATCTGTTGTCATCTGTTAGGACCCTGCTATCTAGTGGCATTTTTGCTCTAGTTAACTTTTCTAAAACCTGAGACATATCATTCAGCCATTACTGGATATGTTTTAGAATATGAACTAGGAAAACCAAGAATTGAGTATTTTTTATTATTTTTTAATGTTAGCAAGAGGAGTAGCCCACATACAAAGCTTTATGGGGAGAGAGGAAGCGTTTCAAAAACTTAAATAATTTATTTTTATTTTAAATGTAATAATGACTGGAACCTAGATATAAATCTAATATTCATGTGACAAATTAAATTAGTAATTTACTATTTAAATTTTTACTAATATAATTTACTGCTTATATAATAGTATATATTATTTACCAGTATATTGGATGATTAGTTATATAGTGAGCATAAAATTTTTTTCTAATTATAAAGTACGTGTATGAAATGCTTACATATTTAATATTCTCACAGACTTAGGAATTTTGACAGACCCTTCATCTGGAAATAAATGGCATTATAAACATTAAGACAGACATCCATCCTTTAATGATTATTCAATGAAATTATTCTCTCACTATACAAGCCTTAAAAATATACTTTTGACTACTGTGTAATACTTAGTACATTTTTATATTTTTACAGTACACCATAATTGAAGAAAAATGATGGAAGAGAGTGGAATAGAGACGACACCACCTGGAACTCCTCCACCAAATCTTGCTGGACTGGCTGCTGCTGCTGCATTGTCTTCCACCCCACTTCCTTTAGGTACATGGAGTTGTCTAGTGTCTAGCATCTAGTGTGTTTTGAAGATAATAAAGAGACTTTTACCTTTTCTCAGAGTTAGTTAAAAAGAGAATGCGTATTTTAAAACATCTCTGGTCTTTGCCAAGATGAAGGGAAATAGGTCTTTTTTTATTTAGGCCCAAAGACAGGAAACATGTATGTTTTGCTATATAAAGGTACCTTATTTTCATATTGATGATAAATCATATGACAAAAATATACTAAAAAGTTTTGTCTCATGTTCTGTGACTCTGTGTGGTGATTAATCTGACCAAAGTAGTTGGACCTTCAGTGTGTATATTATGCTCATTTCAGCAGGAGTTAAAAATAGTTTTAGTCTATTAAAACATGAAAACAGACAAATAACAGATCTTATGAACAGTACCATAATTTTAGATAGCTGCTCCTTTTACTTATGGGAGTTAAAAGTCATTTGCGTTGAATCGTGTTTGTTGTGTATTCTAAATTACACATTTAAAAAATAATTCTTGGGATATGATCTGTTATATTTAATAGTTTTGCAGGAAGAAAGTAAAGCGATACTTTGAAAACTAAGTGAAAAGCATTTCTAATTTAGTGGTTTTTTTCTCCCCATTTTTTTCTAGCTGCAACCAGTTCCTTTTCTTCTCCAAATGTATCTTCTATGCAATCCTTGCCACCACATGCATACTCTACCCCTCAGCAATCTCTTCCTCCTGTGAGGCCTTCTGCATCGTTGCCTTTTGTGCCTCCTTCACCAGTTTCTTCTGCTCCACCCCTTCTTACTTCTGTACCACCTCCTGTTTCTCCACCAACTGTTGCTACCTTCAGTAATCCTCCTTTACCTCACTTCCCAACTTCAACTTCTGCCCCAAGTACTGTTCTATCTGCACCCTCTTCCGGTCCTCCTACATCTGGATTTTCTGTTGGTTCAGCTTACGACATTACAAGGGGACATGCAGGAAGAGCTCCCCAGACACCTCTGATGCCATCATTTTCTGCACCTCCAGTAACAGGTAATTCTCTCTTACTGATACTTTGAAATAAGTGGCTATAGGTAATGTTTTATTTTATTAATGACAGCTTTATTGAGATATAATTTACATACCATGTAATTCTCCCATTTAAAGTGTACAGTTCAGTACTTGTTAATGTATTTACAGAGTTGTGTAACCATCACCACAATCAATTTTAGAACCTTTCAATTGCTCCAGAAAGAAACCCCGTAACTATTAGCAGTCACTCCTTTCTTCCTCCCAAATCCTCACAGATCTAAGCAACCACTAATCTACTTTCTGTCTCTGTGAATTTGCCTATTTTGGACATTTCATATAAATGGAATCTTACAAAAATGCGGTCTTTTATAACTGGCTTCTTAACATAATATTTTCAAGGTTCATCCTTGTAGGATGTGTCAGTACTTCTTTAATTTTTATAGCTGAATAATATTCCATTGTATGGATTGACCACACTTTGTTTATTCAGTTCATCAGTTGATGAACTTTTGGATTTTCACTCGTTGGGTATTATGGATACTGCTTTTATGAACATTTGTGTACAAGTTTTAATATAGACATATTTTCATTTGTCTTGAGTATGTATATAGACAGAGAATTGCTGACTTCTGAAAAATCGCCAGACTACTTTCCAAAGCAGCTCTCCCACCAGCAGTGTATGAGGGTTCCAGTTTCTCTGCATTCATGTTTTAAATGCATTTCTTTGGTTTCCTGTTTCTTCTTTTTGTTTTTCCTATTTAAGATATTAAAATAAAGCTGCTGTGACAGTATATGATTTTTATATGTTGTAAAACTTAGTTGTATGTGATTAGCATATAGAGTGTCAGACAAAATTCCAAAATTTTGTCCTGACATTTTGTGCACTTATAGAGAAACTTCAAGGTGAAGTTTGAGAGTTTTTTTAAAGCTTTATTTAAAAAATTATCAGGACTGAATGATCCAGGGAGTAGTTTTATTTAGCCAGGTAAAAATTCACAACCAAATAAAAGCTCATATGTGCCATAAGTTGGTGGTATTGGGCCATTTCCTTTTCGAGGTCAGCTATACCTACTATTTTGACTTCCCTGGAATGGTTATTGGAAACCAGTATCAAAACTTCATCCATGTCATCTTCTGCCTGTTGTTTCTCATTTTAGGGAAGGAAGCAACTTTGTTGTGATTTTTATTATCCAACTTTGTGAATCTACCTTTATAAATAAAATTTTTTGTAGACTAATAAATATTATACCCATGTTAATGTATATGTGAATTTCCTTTTTGGAGTTAAAATAGGGCATACAGAGTATGTGTACTAATTGTTACATGTTTTATGTGATGGGCTTGGTTTCTCACATCAATTATTTTTATGTGTAAAAGAAAATAGAACTATATCTGTCCACATCTAAGTGCTAAATAGAGCAAATATGAAGTACTTTTTAATACGTATACTTTTTGTCCATTTTTAGGACAGGTGGTGTAAGCCTATGAAAATGAAAGAAATTTCTTTTTTGGAATTTTGTTTAACTTGCATTGTATAAAGCTTTAGGTGAATTTTTGAGTCCATAACTCAATCTTGAAATGCCTGAGTATGTAGTTACATTATTTAAGCCATTTTGAACTACTCATTTCATCTATTATATCTTCTTTTTTCTAGGAATTTATGTAATAAATTATGCATTTTAAACATTTTTTTACCTTTGACTAGGTATTTTGCCAACTCCCATTACTCAGCAAGCCAGTTTGACATCTCTGGCCCAAGGAACTGAAACCACATCGGCCATTACTTTTCCAGAGGAACAAGAAGATCCTAGAATTGGTAGAGGTCAGGATGAAGCATCTGCTGGTGGACTCTGGGGTTTTATAAAGGTAAGGAGTATTTACTTTGAAACCATGCTTAGTTTTTAAATTATGTAACTAATAGATGTTCATTAGAGAGAATTTTGAAAATGCAAAATGGTATAAGGAAAAAATATCTTTTTTAATCTTATTGCCAGTTTTCCATAGTTCCTCTTCTGTGTTTTGTATGTGCATATTTGTGTAGATGTACTTCTTTTTATAATAAATGAAATTGGAGTAGTGACATGTGGACCGACACTATTTTGTGTTTTTTTTTTTTGTTTGTCTTTGCCTATCATATATCAGGAACATCTTTCTAGTCACAAAATATTTTTCTTCTTTCTGGCTGCTTTGCCTTGCATGTCATTGCATTTATTTCCCATGTTTTATTTTACAAATGTGTTTTGACATTTTCTAATTGTAATTCTTATCAATAAAACTGTGATGAGCACTCTTATATACAAATCTTTATGTTCATCTCTGTTTTATCAGGATTATTTCTTGATGAATGTCAGTGGGAACATTTTAAAAATTACTAATACATATTGCTCTCCAGGAAGGCAATATGTCACGGCATTTTTTACTTGCTAGTACTGATTATTAACTTGAAATACAACATTTTCTAATTTTATAGGCAAAAAAAAATACTTTGTTTTAATTTGCACTTCTTTGTTACTGAATTTGAACATTTTTTTATGTGATTTTTTTTTTTTGCTATTTATAGTTTTCTTTTGTGACGTCTTTATTCTTTGCCCAGTTTTGAATTAGGATGATTTTCTCGATGAATTCATAAGAGCTCAATGTAGTAAGAATATTTTATTATATGCTATATGTTGCAGTTTTCTCCATTTTTATCTTACATTTTAATTTTATTGTGCTTTTTGACACAAAAACTTCTAAATTTTCAGGACTCATTTCTATAATTCTTTTTTTCTTTTCAGTTTTTTTTTAATGATAAAAATGACCTTTTCCCACCACAATATATGATAAATGTTTTTCTGTGATGTCTTATTCTTTTATGCTTTTTTACACTTACCAATTTAATATAACTGATACATACTTTACTGTATTATGTGAGGTAGAAGTCTAATTTTTTCCCCGACCACTTAATTGACTGTTTCAACATCATATCCCAGTGATTTGGTATGTCACCTTTATCTCAGTTTCCAGATTGGGGGCTAATGTCAGTGTCTGGGTTTTGTATTCTGTGCCACTGCTCTGCCTGTTTTTGCAGTAGTACCATACTATTTTAATTATTGTGATTCTGTTATATTAATATGTATTGAAAACCTGCTCTGCTGAGGCGGGGTTGGGGGAGTGTTCATTGATGAGTAAGCTAGGTCAGTTCCAAATCTCTGCATTCATAAAGACACATCAGTTTTTGGCTGTATAAGTTTGCTGATTTCTCTTTTCTATAAATTTTTTCTTTACTAATCTTTTCCATTTATTTTTCTTGATGAATTTTGAAATCACTCTATCTGATGGTGTGGCTGCAATTTAATTAAACACCTTTAGGTTAGTAGGTGGTTAACTGACCTATAGCATTAAAGCTTCATGTTTCATGAAGATGGCATTTTTCTAAGCTGGCTTTTTTATATTCCTCTGCTTTTTTAAGGTTTTCTTTGTATGAGGACTGTCACTTTTTCCTTGTTAAGAGCGTGTGTCATTGTATCAGTTATCAGTTGTAATACCTAGTTCAACTCCACAGGTTTCTGAATAACTCTTCTAATATTCAGC
>NW_011888820.1:10143581-10145664 GCF_000151845.1 Pteropus vampyrus
TTAGTTTCTGTTATTTTAATTCCTCTTTTTCTTAGTTAAATACCATTAAATACGTTTTGAAAATTCAGAATGAACTTTGGAGGAGTGATAAGGATATGAATTCATAGTGTACATACTTACTGATTTTAAGTATAAATATGGTTAGTGTTGCTTTTTATGAATTTTCCTTTATTCACTTAATATTTAAAGTGATGCTTTGTTCATATTAGGTTTTGATGTTTATCCAATATCTATTTTGTATTTATGCTTAACTCAATAATATTTTTAGAGGAAGTTGATCTATTAAATAATATCTGATTACTAGGTTTATTGTGAAAGCTGTTTTAACCATTTTTGAATCCTCGTTAACAAAAATCTTCCAGACATACTGTATTCCATTTAATTTTTAATGTATATATCCACTATGTGAAAAAACATAATTGCTTAGCAGTATCACTTACCAGTTATTAGTGATTTTGTTGAAGGTAACTTAAAAGCCAAAGCTGTATACCAGGTACCTGAATAGAGATTTTCAGTGGCAGTTAAAAGTCAATAGCCTTCATGAGTCTTGACTGTGTTGGTAGTTTAGTATTTTTTAAGTGTCAGAGAACCAGATATAATAATGATAAGTACCATTTATTAAATGCTTACTCTGCCAAGCACTAATCTTCACAAGAGCTCTACAAAGTAGGTATTATTTTCCTCAAGTTTTAGATGAGGAACCTAGGTTCAGAGAGATTTAAGGTATTTTAGGTCACATAGCTTGGTGGAGCCAAATTGAAACCATGTTCACTTTTTTTTTACATTTAGTCACTTTGCTTCCCTTGAAGTAGAAAATTGAATCAAGAATTAAATCAACTGTATTCTTGGTGTTTATAACTGCCAAAGGATTTAGAAATCGGACCCTACCATATATATTGATTTTTATATATTAATAATTAAGTTTGCTATAATGAATGTATCATATGCTTTTTTTCACAAGCTTCTATTTTGAATGAGAGAAAGAAAGGAATTAGTATTTTTGGAGCTCTTGCTCTTTTAATGGGTACCGTGTTAGACAGTGAAAGCAATTATTCTTAGAGCAAGCCCTGTGAGGTAATAGGTATTTTTCTCTGAAGAAATAAACTCAGTGACTTCAGCAAGATAATGAAGCTGGGTAATGATAAAGTCAGGACTCAAACCCAAGACTGTTTTTCAAACGAGTAGTCAGCATGACATCAAGAAAAAGGCAAAAAAACAAGGAGTGGGGAAAAAAGAGACGGCTATTAGCTATTAGATATGGATATTAGATAATATCGTAACATATAATCTTAATCAGTTAGCTTTAAAAAGTTATAGTGAGTGTGAAAAAGCCGACACTTTCCTGACAGGCAGCAAAAGCAAGACCATTCTTATCTAACAAAACTCAAAGTGAAACTTACAATATTTTTATACAAATATTCTAGAAATCACTTGATTTAACAATATTAAATATATCAAAAAGCACAAGAGCTATTAGATATGGACTTTAACACAGTTTAACTTTCTACATTTTAATTAATTCTCCCTTCGTTATCATGAAAAGTGGCACTGGTCATCAACAAAAAGTCTGAAAAACCTTTTGAGCAGAAGCTTAATGGAGATAGTACTCAACTAGGGTCAAGAGATATGTCCCACATGTATGAGAAAAAAATGAAAAAAAAAGGGTATTTTTTTCTCTCCTATGTGAGCCATTGCTTTTAGGTTTTAGTAACTTCTGAAATTCCAGTGAAGATAGGATCTGTGGAACGTTATGTCAATTAGGAAAAAAGGGATCCATAATAGAAAGCCCAAATATTTGGAAAATATTTTCAATTGTTCTACAAGATATTAGGGAGAAACATAGCATCGTTTCCGAGGAAAAATATTTTATAACTCAAGAAATCTCTTACCAGTGATTGCCTAATGCCAAGTAGCAAAATATACTGTGCTTAGGACCAGGCCTTTGAATTCAGCGTATCACAAAATGTTAGATCAAGATTTTAAAAACGATTAGGCATATTTGATCAAATTACTTTAAATAGTACTCAGGTTTTTGAAATAATTGAAATATTAAAAATGTTTTAAAATATTTTAATTTCATATC
>NW_011888820.1:10148804-10151447 GCF_000151845.1 Pteropus vampyrus
TATTAGCTTTGGTGAAGCCATATTTACAATAGGTTCTTAACATTAGCGCTATAAGGCTTCAGAAGCCCTTTATTTTTTCCTTTGTTCTGTTTTTCATGTAATGTGTTCTTACTGAATGCCTGTTAGGTTACACACTGCTAGATACTAGAGATATAAGAGTAAGCAAAAATACAGTCTTGATTTTATTGTAGTTTAAATCATATCTTCTTTCGTCCATCTTTTTAAGCTAATGTCTTTTTTGTAACTGAATAAAAAGTAATTTCCTTATATTAACTATTAATAGATACCTAAAGACAATATGGTTTTTAAAATAAAATTGTGTATAGAGTTGTATTTATCAAGATGAGTACAATCATGAAAGCTATACAATAAATTAAAAATAAATCCAAATACAAAGATATTCCTCTGAGAATTCCATGTTTCATCAAGCATCAAAAACCACCAGTCTTTTAGTCCTGTTCTTGTACGTTATTCTGTATCCACATTCTCAGCATCTGATTGGATTCCTGGATTTTATTTTCTGTGTGACATTCTCCACAGATATATGTCATTGGCTGCTGCTTTAGGGGGTGGAACATCCTTCTGGATGTCCATTTTAGATCCTACATAGGAGAAACTCCTCACTCAGATAAGCTTATGTCTTAAATTGGTTTCCCTGTCCTCATACAGTTGTCACCTTCTTTCTTTCAGTTATCTCTGAGATAAATTCAGTTGTCTCTAGAAGTGTCCTAGCTTTCTCAGTTTTCATTTGAATAAGAATTGTTCACTTTATCTCATTCACTATTAAGCTCTGCTATCCATTATAAAAATAGGTATTTATCCATGGCTGATTTAATTCAGAAGTAGAAGTTTTTATCTTGCTTTTCGAACATATTCTCACACATCTTCATGATGGCTATTTTCGAAGTGATTCAGATAAAAGTAATAAACCTTGTTCTCATTAATCCAGTTTTTAGTTTTCAACTAATATATTTAATTCATGATTTTGAGTTATCTGTATAGTGTTCACAGACCTTCACTTTTGTTTCATAAATGGTTAAAAAACTCCTGAATAAGCTTTGGTCTAATGTACACATTTCCAGTTTGGTGCATATTTTAAGGTTATAAGAAGAGAAAAGACATGTTTACTGTCGATATGATTGCCTACTCAGAAAATTCAAGAGAGAATCAACTAAACAACTACTGGGACTGATAAAAGATTTTTACTTAGTTAGAGGGCCTCTTGCTAGATCAGCACTAAAAAGTACGTAGTTTCCTTATATTAGTAATAACCAGTTGGAACATAGAATATAAAAATAATCTATTTCACAATAGCAACCCAAATACTAATGCACATTGGAATAATTTGGAAAGTACAGTTCAAACTGTTAATACTATACTGATGGAACACAATTGGACTTTTTTACTTTTTGTCTTCTGTATTTGAATGTTTACAGTGAGTATATATGTATTTGTACATAAATGTATGCATATATTGCTTGCATAATCATAAATTAGTATGTTTAATACTGAATAACTTGAAATGGTGTCTAACCTACACTTGTTATTCAGGGGGCTCAAGAACGGATAGATACTTTGCGTCGCACTGGAGTGATCCATGAAAAACAGACTGCGGTATCAGTAGAAAACTTCATTGCAGAATTGCTACCTGACAAGTAAGAGGCTTTTTTTTTTTTTTTTTTTAACATAGTTATATTTTTTTCCTTAGAACTTTTAAGATCTTTCTTAGCCGTTTTCAAATATACAGTACAGTATAATTCTGTGCATTACATCACCATGAGTTATTTTGTAACTAGAAGTCTGTACCTTTTGACTCCCTTCAACCATTTCACCCATGCCCCCACCCCCACCTCTGGCAATCACTGGTCTGTTCTCAATATCTCTTTGAGTTCTGGTTTTCTTGTTTATTTTTAGTTTCCATAAATAACTGAGATCACAGTATTTGTCTATCTCTGTCTGACTTATTTCATTTAGCATATTGCCTTCAAGGTCCATGCATGTTGTCATAAACAGCAAGATTGCCTTTTTCATGGCTGAATAATATTCGTGTGTGTGTGTATGTGTGTGTATGCGCGTGCGCGCACAAATGTACATGCATAGGTGTCACATTTTCTTTATCAGCTCATCCACTAGTAGACACTTTGAGTTAGTGTTTTCGGTTCCTTTGGCTATATACCCAGCAGTGGAATTTGCTGGATCATACCTAGTTCTATTTTTAATTTTTTGAGGAACCTCCATACTATTTTTCATAGTGGATGCACCAGTTTGCATTCTCACCAACAGGGTGCAAGATTTCCCTTTTGTCTGCATCCTTGCCAGCATTTGCTATTTCTTGCCTTTTTGATAATAGCCATTCTAACAGGTGTGAGGAAATATCTTAATTTGGTTTTGATTTGCATTTTCTTGATGGTTAGTGATGTTGAGCACCTTTTTATGTACCTGTTGCCCATCTTTGTACGTTCTTTAGAAAACTGTCTTATTCAAGCCTTTGCCCATTTTATAATCAGAATATTAATTTTTTTTTTTTGCTATGAATTCTTCATATATTTTGGCTATTAACCCCTTATCACATATATGGTTTGCTCTCATTCAGTAAATTGCTTTTTCATTTTGTCAATTTCCTTTGCTCTGCAGAAGCTTTTT
>NW_011888820.1:10151757-10152059 GCF_000151845.1 Pteropus vampyrus
TGTTACATTGACCTATATGTCTGTTTTTATGCCAGTACCAAACCGTTTTGATTATTACAGCTTTATACTGTAGTTGGAAATCAGGGAGCATGATGCCTCCAGCTTTTCTTTCTCAAGATTGCTTTGGCTATTCAGGGTCTAGTGGTTCCATCCAAGTTTTAGGATTCTTCGTTCTATTTCTGTGAAAAGCGCCATAGAAATTTTGATGGGATTTAGTTTTTCTTTCTGATAGTTTATTATTAAGCATATGGAAATGCAACGGATTTTTGTATGTCAATTTTGTATCCTGTAATTTTACTGTG
>NW_011888820.1:10152109-10156640 GCF_000151845.1 Pteropus vampyrus
GGGATTTAGTTTTTCTTTCTGATAGTTTATTATTAAGCATATGGAAATGCAACGGATTTTTGTATGTCAATTTTGTATCCTGTAATTTTACTGTGTTTGTTTATTAGCTCTAACAGTTTTTTTGATGTAGTCTTTAGGATTTTCTAAATATAATACCTTGTTATCTGCAAATAGTGACAGTTTTACTTCTTACTTTCTGACTTGGATACCTTTTTTTCCTTCTCCTTGCCTAATCGCTGTAAGACTTCCAATACCATATTGAATAAAAGTGGTGAGAGTGGGCATCTTCATCTTGTTCCTGATCTTGGAAAGCTTTTAGCTTTTCACTATTGAATATGATTATAGCTGTAGGCTTGTCATATATGGCCTTTATGTTGAGGTATGTTCTATCTGTGCCCACTTTGTTGAGAATTTTTATCATAAATGGTATTGAATTTTGTCAGATGCCTTTTATGCATCTAAAGATGATCATATGCTTATTAGCCTTTGTTTTGTTAATGTGTATCACATTGACTTATTTCTGTGTGTTAAACCATCCATCCCTGGAATAAATCCACTTGTTCATGATATATTATCCTTTTAATATTGCTGAATTTGGTTCACTGATAATTTGTTGAGGATTTTTGCATCTATGTTCATCAGGGATATTTACTTGTATATTTTTTTTTCTTGTATCCTTGTCTGATTTTGGTATCAAGGTAATGCTGGCCTTGTAAAGTAAGTTTGGGAACCTTCCCTTCACTTGAATTTTTTGGAAGAGTTTGAAGATTGGTATTCTTTAAATGTTTGGTGTAATTTACTAGTGTAACCATCTGGTCCTTGTCTTTTGTTTGTTGTGAAGTTTTTATTAATGATTCTATACTTTTATTAGTAATAGATTTGTTCAGATTTTTTATTTATGACTTGGTCTTGGTAGGTTGTATGTTTCTAGGAATTTGCCCATTTCTTGTAGGATGTACAATTTTTGATGTATAATTGTTCAGTAAGAGGCTTATTATATTTCCCTTCAAAGCAAAATATAATTGGGTCTAGGAGGTTCACAGTGAATACCTAGCCAAAAAATGTATCCAGTTTTAGAGCCAGAGAGAAAAGTATGTTCTGGTTTATCTATATCACTTAACTAGCTATGTGACCTGTGTAGCTCAGCTCACATTTCTAATCTTTTTAACTGTAAAATGGAGATGATAATATCTGTGTTCTAAGAATCTGTTAATAATCACTTAATATAATAGCACTAAATATAAAGTGATCAGTGGTATATTGACTTGGATATTGACCACCAGTAGCAAACACAGTAATTTACATAATTTTCAAACTAATGGAGCGTGTGGACAAGAGAACCTGGTGGCAGGTACCAGATTTGAGTTGTACTAAGCTACTATCTATTTGGTTTGGGGAAAAAAAAACAATTTATCATTGTTTTTGAGAGCATTGTACTTTTATTAGATGGCTTTTTTATGGCAGAACTCTTTTTAATATGTATTGGTTTATATTGAAGTAACTTCCCAACTTTGGAACTCTACCTTCTTTAGTAATCACATTGTGGTTTTGTTTTTCTTAATATTTTATTTGTTGAGTATTGAATAACAGTGCCTAGTACTAGTAGTTTGTGGCTATAGTGTACAAAAAGTATTCTCCAACTTTAAGGGTATATTATAGACCTGTTAGAAGAGAAAATATATATACATAAGTAGTTTTAAATGATTGTATAAGAAAGTATGTAATTTTTTGCTGATAGGAAATGTTATATATAATTTCAGTGGAGGTAATGTCAGATGAGATTCATGAGTAATTGGAACTTAAACTGGATTTGAAGAGTGGGTAGAATTTGTATAAGTGGAAAAGAATAGGACATTCTGAATAGAGGAAAAATCTGAATATAATTAATATATATTCTGAGGTCAGTGATTATATGATTATATATCAGCTTCACTGAACGTTTGTTGGATAAGAAATCGAGAAGAGCTTTGGGGACAGATTGTGAAGAGCTTTGAATGCTAGAAATTTGAATTTTCTGTGTAAGCACCAGGGAACCACCCAGTGATCATTATTTTGTTTTTCCCTCTACCCCTTATTTTACTATTCATTTAATGTTTACTTTAGTGATTACATTAGTGATTACATTGTGCCTTTTTAATATATTACATTATAATAAAAATGATGACTTTCCAGAATACAGGAACCACTTAATAACATTTACCCTTTTCATCTTTTGCAGCATTGTTGTCACGTCTCTATTCTACATACATTTGAAACTCTTAAGATATTATTACTGTTTTCCTGTGCAGTTAGTATTCATTTATGTTTACTCTCTGGCTTCCTTTCTACAGTTTTTGTTTTTCTGACTGGAATCATTTTCCTTTTGCCTAAAGAACTTCCTTCGGTACTGTTTTGTAATGGAAAACTCTAGCTATGAACTCTCTTGAGCTTTTGTTTATCTGAAAGTGCTTTTTGAAGGATATTTTTGCTGGATATAGAAGTCTAAGTCGACAGTTCTTTTCTTTCAGCACTTTAAGAGCTGTATTGTTTTCTGGCTTCTGTCATTTCTGTTAAGATGTTAGCCATCCATTTCAGTATTGTTTCTGTGAAGATAATGTGTTATTTTTTCTGGCTGCTTTTAGGATTTTTTTTCTATCATTTTATTAGTTTTACTATGTTGTACCTAGGTTTATTTGTTCTTGTATTTAATATTTTGTGGATTCACTGAGCTTGATTCTGTCATCAAATTGATGTCTTTCATCAGTTTTGGAAAATTTTTTGCCATTATATCTTCAGAGATTGCTTCTGGCCCATTTTCTTTTTCGAGGACCCTATTTACATGCTTGTGAAATACTGTCCGAAGGTGAACATTTCTCACATTGTGAACATTTCTCACATTGTCACTGCCTCTTACCTTCCGGTTTTTCTCTCTGTTCTTCAGTTTGAGTATTTTCTATTCACCTGTCTTCAGGTTCAACAGTCCCACCTCTTCTACTGTCTAGCATGCTGTTCACCTATACATTGAGGTTTTTTTTTTTCATTTGTTTTGTTTAAATAGATTCAATTTACCGATTGCATAGGAGTATCTTCTCATCTATTTTGGCTATCTTTACCTCTTTTCTTGAATATGCTAAAATCGTGTCTACTAATTCCAGTGTATGAGTCACATGCGGGTCTACTTTAGTCTTCTTTTTCTTTCGGTTTGATAATCTGTTGCTCTCTAAATGCCTAGTAATCTTTAAAAGCCAGGTGTTGTTTATAAGAAACTGTGGAGTTTTCATGTTAACTTGAGGAGAGTCACCCTTTCTTTTATTAAACAGAATTGTGAGGTGTGTAAGATGATAGTGTCTGTGCAGACTAAGCTGAGTTGCAGCTGGGTTGCACTCAGTGTTTAGCTCACCTTTGAAAGGTTCTCCTTGTCCAGAATGTTACTCGATTTTGCCCTCTTTGTTTCTGTGGGTCTTTGATGCCTTTAAGTAGATGATGTCCAGCTATTTATTGAGAGCACTGGCCTGCCATAAACTACTCCATCATGCCTAGATGTGGTCTTTTTCCTACCAAATTCCTTTTTAGCAGGAGAGTAGCATATTAGAAATCATAAATAGTATTAGGAAGTCTGTTGATGACTTCTAGTATGGGTTAAGGAGGAGAGAGGATGAAAAGGTTGTGATAGTACAGTTGAGAAGGGGGAAAGAGGGAGGACAGGAGAACAAACAGCAAACCCAGGATCTAAAATACTTGATAGTTCTTTCTTTGGCTACTTCTCTCTGTGGTGTTCCTGTGGGAGATAAATGCACAGAAGATAAATTCAAGAAAATGAGGCAAGAAAAGACCAATCCAGAAAGAGCAAGTTGGCCAAAAAAAGAAATCCCAAATGTCTTTGGTTTCTAGCAGAGAGTAGAGCCAGCGTAGAGCTAGCTGTCTGTGATGAACTTAGCTTCAGTTTATGCTGTTGATTAACATATTGTGTATAACACACATGGAAAAATGCCTTTGTAAGCATGGACTGACTGTCCTTAATCTGAGATAAACCTATCAAATAGTAAAATCTTGGGCTGTATGTTAAATGTGCTAAAATGTTCTTAAAATGTGTTAAAATGTCCTTTGTTCTGTGAATTGACTGATGATAGTAGATGGTCTATTTTTGTAAAATACAAGTTGATTCATCTATATCAGTTCCCCAGATTCTGTTTTTAAATTTTTTTTGCCACACAGAATCTAAATATTTTAGAACTACAGTTCTTAAGCCTTTTACAGGTATAAGTGGCCTCCGTATAAGATTGGTCAAGTCCATCTTAGTTTCACCAGCCACATGGAGAGGATAAGGAGGAGAGGGAGAGAGATTCTCAGTGACTGTCCTTGAATGTGATCAGTGAAGATCACCACTCTGCCTGGAGTGGGGAGCGAGGTGAAGTAGAAATAAGAGGGAGGAGAACTGAAAGTTTCTCAGCCAATGGCACTGGTAGTGAAAGAAATGGACAGGTTTGGTGGGGATGACGGATATTGTAGTTTTAGGTTTATTGAGCTGAAGAGAATGGAATATCCAGGTTGA
>NW_011888820.1:10156690-10190248 GCF_000151845.1 Pteropus vampyrus
CTATTTACATGCTTGTGAAATACTGTCCGAAGGTGAACATTTCTCACATTGTGAACATTTCTCACATTGTCACTGCCTCTTACCTTCCGGTTTTTCTCTCTGTTCTTCAGTTTGAGTATTTTCTATTCACCTGTCTTCAGGTTCAACAGTCCCACCTCTTCTACTGTCTAGCATGCTGTTCACCTATACATTGAGGTTTTTTTTTTTCATTTGTTTTGTTTAAATAGATTCAATTTACCGATTGCATAGGAGTATCTTCTCATCTATTTTGGCTATCTTTACCTCTTTTCTTGAATATGCTAAAATCGTGTCTACTAATTCCAGTGTATGAGTCACATGCGGGTCTACTTTAGTCTTCTTTTTCTTTCGGTTTGATAATCTGTTGCTCTCTAAATGCCTAGTAATCTTTAAAAGCCAGGTGTTGTTTATAAGAAACTGTGGAGTTTTCATGTTAACTTGAGGAGAGTCACCCTTTCTTTTATTAAACAGAATTGTGAGGTGTGTAAGATGATAGTGTCTGTGCAGACTAAGCTGAGTTGCAGCTGGGTTGCACTCAGTGTTTAGCTCACCTTTGAAAGGTTCTCCTTGTCCAGAATGTTACTCGATTTTGCCCTCTTTGTTTCTGTGGGTCTTTGATGCCTTTAAGTAGATGATGTCCAGCTATTTATTGAGAGCACTGGCCTGCCATAAACTACTCCATCATGCCTAGATGTGGTCTTTTTCCTACCAAATTCCTTTTTAGCAGGAGAGTAGCATATTAGAAATCATAAATAGTATTAGGAAGTCTGTTGATGACTTCTAGTATGGGTTAAGGAGGAGAGAGGATGAAAAGGTTGTGATAGTACAGTTGAGAAGGGGGAAAGAGGGAGGACAGGAGAACAAACAGCAAACCCAGGATCTAAAATACTTGATAGTTCTTTCTTTGGCTACTTCTCTCTGTGGTGTTCCTGTGGGAGATAAATGCACAGAAGATAAATTCAAGAAAATGAGGCAAGAAAAGACCAATCCAGAAAGAGCAAGTTGGCCAAAAAAAGAAATCCCAAATGTCTTTGGTTTCTAGCAGAGAGTAGAGCCAGCGTAGAGCTAGCTGTCTGTGATGAACTTAGCTTCAGTTTATGCTGTTGATTAACATATTGTGTATAACACACATGGAAAAATGCCTTTGTAAGCATGGACTGACTGTCCTTAATCTGAGATAAACCTATCAAATAGTAAAATCTTGGGCTGTATGTTAAATGTGCTAAAATGTTCTTAAAATGTGTTAAAATGTCCTTTGTTCTGTGAATTGACTGATGATAGTAGATGGTCTATTTTTGTAAAATACAAGTTGATTCATCTATATCAGTTCCCCAGATTCTGTTTTTAAATTTTTTTTGCCACACAGAATCTAAATATTTTAGAACTACAGTTCTTAAGCCTTTTACAGGTATAAGTGGCCTCCGTATAAGATTGGTCAAGTCCATCTTAGTTTCACCAGCCACATGGAGAGGATAAGGAGGAGAGGGAGAGAGATTCTCAGTGACTGTCCTTGAATGTGATCAGTGAAGATCACCACTCTGCCTGGAGTGGGGAGCGAGGTGAAGTAGAAATAAGAGGGAGGAGAACTGAAAGTTTCTCAGCCAATGGCACTGGTAGTGAAAGAAATGGACAGGTTTGGTGGGGATGACGGATATTGTAGTTTTAGGTTTATTGAGCTGAAGAGAATGGAATATCCAGGTTGACATGTTCAGGACTATGATAGTATTTTAGAGAGCAAAGGGACCTTGGTGTTTTCTAAAATATATTCACTGGCATCACAAAATCTCTTTACTTCTCCCTTCAGTGACTTCTTTTCAGGAAGACCATACTTAACAATTAAGTCACTACAATTACTCTCCACTATCTCTACACAAATTGTGCAAAGTAAAGCAAAATAAAATGTTGATTAGTATACCAAGTAAATTATAAAAGTTAATTTAAATTTTTTTGGATACGAATACTACAAACTACTATTTTAATACTCAGAAAGGTTGCTTGTTTTTCTATGTATACTTCTTTGCTTATATTATTCTATTTATAGTTGTTGCTTTGAATATGTAAATTAGTCTCCTGATCCACTTTATATTTCATTATATTTATTAGATCTATATATTTTTAAAAATAGACATTGAACATTTTCTTGCTGCATATCCTGCATCTGTTGGTTTATGATTTTGGTTAGCTAAAATGCTAGAAGTGTTACAGTTGATTTCACTTAAGTCCATTTTAATCGTGAAGCTGTTTTCATAGAGTGATTAATTATGAACAATTCAGAAAATGTAATTAAAAGATTTATTAGGCATGAAGAAAGGATTTGTTATTTCCTTTGAATGAGCTTATTTTTTAATTTGCTAATAACTTTGCTAGTTGGCTCTGTATTAATGATAGAGATGGTAATATAAAATCTCATATTTTCTCAAGTGACTTTTAAAAAATATTATAACAAACTATTTGCATGTCTATATGAGTAAACTTATCTGTTGCATATTTGAGTACCCCATTCTTCTCCCCCCACCTTAAAAGAAAAGGAATTTTCCATGTTACTTTTTCTTTGTTGTTTATTCTTATTTTTTCTTCTTGGAATTAAGCCAACAGGGTAATTTTATTTATTGTTTTTATAGATTGTCCTTTTAAAAATTAGAAAAACATTTCCTTTTTGAAATCTGCTAATGTTTTACATGAATGATTATACTTTTTACTTTTTGTCTATTTGCTATAGATTATCTAGCACGTAAATAGCTGGTAAGTCATATATTCTGTTACAGGTGGTTTGACATTGGTTGTTTGATAGTTGAAGATCCTGTCCATGGTATTCACCTCGAAACATTTACACAGGCTACCCCAGTGCCTTTGGAATTTGTACAACAGGTTAGTTATCTCCTTTTCGTTTTCAGTATGCTACAGAGAAACTTGGGATACTGTCTTCAAAATGAAAAATTTGGTTATATTTTTCATTGGAAGTGGCCTTTTTTTCTTTGCTTTTCAGTTTCCTATTTATTCATGTTTCAATGCCTCCCTACTTTTGTTTTTCAACTGTCTTTGAAAAGGTAATAAATTATATGGTTAAGCACTATTTTCCTTATTTTTTCTGTTTTTATGATTGTTTTCCTTACTCTAAGATAAAAAATTTTTACTTCTTCTGGTTTTATGTTCACCTTACATTTAGTTTCCCCTTTATCTTACATTTTATTTCCTGTTACCTTCATTTCCTTTTTTTTGTTTTGTTTTTTGTTTTGGCCTTGATCTTACTCTTAGTTCATCTTTGATAACAAACCTATTTTTTAAGAGTTTAGAAACCTCGGTGAAAGCCACATGTCTTTACATATCCACAGAGTCTACAGAAGACTAAGCAATAATGTATAATGATTTTGATTCCTTCTATATTTTTATATGTTATCTTTAATTCTTTGAGTAAAATGGAAGTAAATATATATTCACACTGGAATCTTTGTACTCCTAAATGGTATTTTTGTTGACTTTTTTTCTTGCCCTTCATTTCATAAAATTTTCATCACATTTGTTACTTATGTACATTGTGAAGTGTCATTTCAAAAACAATCTTAAAATTTGGGAATTTGGGCATTCGAGAATCTGATGAAGCTAATGGGTTCTTTTCCAAGAAAATACATGTATGCACTCATATATAAATTTGACATATGTGTTCATAGAATCCCTGGAAGCAACCTGTGGCTTTCTTATGGGTTTATAGTTTAGATATGGACTAAGAATTGATGCTTAGAATTTGAAATTTTATTGAACGTTTTACTTATACCATAATTTTTTTACAGAAGTTCAAGAATTTTTATAGATGTTAACATTAAACTCACTATAATATGATAGTGATTAAAAGATTGTAAGCAAATAATCATATGGTCAGATGAATAAATTGGGAAAATTAGAGAGAGTTGGTTTTTTTGGAAAGTATAAATTGCCACAGTTGATTTAGAAATTAGTATTAGGTTGAACGATATGAAATTGTTGTTTCAAAAATGAAAAACAGTCAAATGTTGGCAGTTTCATATGATTCAACTTTAATGACCTTAATGAAGCTTTCCAGAAGTCATTTTATTAACACAACAAGACAATTTCATTGCTCTTAACACTTAGGATATTCCAGTTTTTAGGAGCTCTACACCAGAAACCAGGATGAAGACCAAATATGTATATTTATTATAAACCACAGTGTTACAATCCACCTACCAGTCTTCGAACACAGATCCCTTAAAATAAAACAGCCTTGTACTGGCACAGTACTAGAATCCTCTTCAGTCATTAATAACTGTCCCGCCCATTATATATGAGAATGTCTCCCAGAGTGAGGCCACTCAGGTTTGCAGGCTTCTATTTGATCTGTTCAGGTTCCAAAAGCATAAGTAGTGCCAGCAATAAATGGCTTCACCCTTTCAGACATCTGATGTAGGCATACCTCAGAGATATTGTGTTTGGTTCCAGACTAGCACAGTGAAGCGAATATTGCAGTAAAGTGAGTCACACTTAATTTTTTGGTTTCTGAGTACATATAAAATAATGTTTACACTATACTATAGTCTGTTAAATATGCAATAGCATTATGTTTATAAAAACAATGGACATTCCTTAATTCAAAAGTACTGTATTTCTAAAAAATGCCAATCATCATCAGAGCTGGTTTGAAAAATGGTGCTGATAGACTTGCTTGATGCAGGGTGGCCACAAACCTTCAAGTTGTTTGTTTTTTTTAAATAAACAAACAAACAACATCTGTGAAGCACAGTAAAACAAGGTATGCCTACATAATTGAGCTAAGAGATGGTGTCTCTTGCACTGAGCTTTTTGAGTTGTTAGCATAATATTCGATTTTCCTCATTAATTTATTCTTTGTTTTACCCATAGCTACTGTTTTTCTTTATTTCCATTTGCATCCAAAATTTTTCCACCTTTGGAAAGGACATTAGGTTTGGCCACCGTGCTGGTCTAGACTGCAGGCAGCAATACTAGTCTAGCAAGTACCTTTCCCTCAGCCCATTGGGGGCATCCCTTTAATAGGCCAGGTTCCCGTTATCCTGCTGCCTGACCATTGGTCACTGCCCGTGAGTAGTAAAAACCAAAACATTGGAGATCTTACCGCTGTTCAGTTCTCCCATCACTGCTGGGAAAACAGCATACACTTCAGCCCACCCAGCTGATTTGTTTTCACCTTCTGCAGTCAGAACAGAGCCTTCCAAATGGGATGTTGTCCATCCCCCTTAGAACTGCCATCTAAAAACCCAGCAACTCTTTGTTGTTCAGTCGAGAGCTGTTCATAGGGCACTGGCCATGTGGCAGTCAGCTTGAGCAGCTCCTTAGGTGTGTCTAGAGTTGGTTCTAGAAGAAAAGAGACTCCCTGCTTGTGTGCCCTCCTTGCATTCCGTGGGCAGCATGATCCTGTGTTACTGTGCAAGTCTTCTGGGTGCCACCATCTCCGTTAGGGTGTGTTTTCAACATCATCTTAGACATTAGGGGTGTATTTCATGTTTCAAGATCACTTTATGTCTTTCATTCATAGAAATAGCTTTAATTAATAATGTCCAATGCCAGGGTAGTAAATGCTCCTCAAATGGAAATTCTCTAGTCCAGAATCTGGGAGGCACTCACAGATTTTTTTTTCATAAGCCCCAGTCTAAGTTCCACATAAGGCTATGACACAGAGATTCTGTCCCTACCGGCATTCCAGCTTCTATAATACGCTATGTGGGTTCAGAGAGTCTTACTGATTCCCATGTAGCATGTCTAATTAACAGCACTTGAAGGGTAGATTTACATGCCTTCTGTTTTACAGTATTAGGTAGAGGAAACATTCTCAAGTGACATACAGTGTCCATCCACAAAATACAGTCAAGTAAAAGAAACACAGCCATTTCATAGAAAGCTCATTCAAGCATACCAATTCTCTTGCAAACTTTTATGGTAATTCTATCAATTTTATGTTCCTAACCATAGTCTCCATTAGGACTTCAACAGGGTTTGGTTTTATAATACTAGATAGGGGAGATATTCCCTAGCAGACATAGTATTCCCATAAAACGTCCAGGTAAAGGAGACTCAACTTCTTTACCTGCTTTAACATTCGGCTTTCATAATCCTATCAACCATTCCATTAATGTTCTTTCAATCTAATTGCAGCACTAGTCAGGGCTTTACCAATAGACTTTGGTACCATAGCTCAGGGGACTCTCATATCAAGGAGTCCCAGAAACTTCTCCATCCCCTGACCATTTTACCCACTATTGTGGCAGAGGGCTTTGTGTCCCCAGCAAGGAGTTGAGCCAAGGGACCTTGACCCTTTGGTCCATCTTTATCTTGTTTAATCTGCCTAACCACTGCCTCAAGAGATGGCTGGTCAGATTCCTCATTATAATCTCCTTCTATTTCCAAACAGGAAATAGAGCAAACTTGTTTGGGGCCCTCTAATGTTGGGAGGCCAACAAGGGTCCATCTGGCCCACCCAACCTTTGGAAGTGCTGTATTAAACCTTTGCTCTAACCCCATTAATTCTGTTTTATTTATCCCATTTCTTAACAACCATCTAAACATTTCCATCCTGCTGGGATGAGTCCTGTGACTCTCCCCTTTGTTTCCTCTTTTATTACTATCAAAATTTGCTTTATTCACCTTATTTCTTAGTTACTGTTTAAGAATTTCCACCTCGTGAGGAAGATTCCCTTGATTGTCCCCTTTCCTCTTCACATTCTCTTGTTAATTAACCTAATGTTTTTATAAAGATGTATAAGACCTGTGAAGAAAGCTGAGATCCAAATTGTATAACGCTTCCTGTTTTTTCAGTTTTGCAACAATAAGGTTATATGAAGTGCCCACATAAAAGGTGCCCCCTTAACCATCATGTTTACCGTGGCCTGGTTAACAGGCAATATTCAGCAGGTGACTGTCTCGATCATCATAAAGCCAGTCCCACATGGCTTGCATGCGAAGCATATGAGCTGCTTCACTTGGGGTATTCTACTTGGCATTTATTGGGGCTGATGGACAGTCCTCTTCTTGGGGTAAATAGACCTTATAGTGGCTTTATCCAGTTTACCAGACTCACTGTTCACTTCAGAATAATTGGCGTGTTTGTATTGCATGTGGTCATCTGTGATTGTTCCGTAGTGAGCTGTGGGTCCTCTATCAACCCAAACATGTTCTACTCTGCAGCGTTTAAAACCAAACACATTCCTCCCAAATTAGTCACTTTCATAACCATTTTAGTAAAGGTTACTCAGGAAGCTGATACCAACCCACAAAACGAAACACCCCCTGTTTCAGTAGTTTCCTAGTTTTGTCCTCGCTCCATATTGACTACTTTCTTAGCGACCAGAGATCTTAAAGGGTAATGTTACTTCTATACAATTTTTATCTTAGGAAGTGGCTTTGAGGTTAATGGCCAAAGCTCAGTCTGAAATCTGAGTTTAGTCTAGTATCAGGGCCCAACCCAGCATTCTTGTTTCCATTTAGTTTAGCTATTATTATAGGTAACAATAACCAAAGATTGATTATTTTATTTTTTAGTTTGCATTTCCTTATGCAACCAGTGAACCAATTCTCTAGAGATGGATATGGCTCCATCTCTAAATTCCATTGGTAATTTTAACCTTTAGTAACTGGTCGCAGCACAACTGTTGTTCTGTACCACAGGTGACCACATGGTCACCCATGAATCAGTGGTTCCTCTTTGGCCACACTTTCATTGTTTCTCTTTGCAAACCACATGTTTTTGTGAGCCAGGGCTGGTCTAGCAAATACAACTTAGACACCAGCTATTTATTTAGGCTTTGGACCCAATTGCAATGTGTGGGAGGGGTTTTTCAATATCACCAAGTGATTCTAGACATCAGCTGGGTGTTCCACAGTTCAGCTCAATTCTGATACTGTCTACCTGGTGATACCATCAGACCCCACAGGATAAGGGGCTCAGTCTCTACAAGACTAGCGCTGAGACTTCAGGTGCCATTTGCAAACCCAGGTAGTTATTTGTGATTCTGATAAACTGGCTAGAGATTGGGAGTTCCACATTTCCACACTCCCTCCTTCTCAGGAAACCCATTTATTCACTAGATGACTGGTTCATTATAAAAGGATATAACTTAGCAACAGCCAGATGGAAGAGAGGCATAGCTTGGCAAGGTTTGGGAAAAGGGCTTGGAGCTTGCATGTCCTCTGTGAGGGCACTACTCCCCCAGCATCTCCATGTATTCACCAGTCTTGAAGCTCTCTAAACCCTCTCCTTTTAGGTTTTTTTGGAGGCTTCATTACATAAGCACGATTGATTAAATCATTGGGCATTGATTCAACCATCAACTCCCTGCCCCTCCCCAGAGTCGAGGGGGGAGTGGTACTGAAAGTTTCAACCCTCTCACTCAGGGTTGGTCCGTCCCCCGTTCCCCCCACCCCCCATCCTTAGGTAACCTGAGGGCTTTCCAAAAGAAACCTCATTAACAACAAAAAGACCCTTTATAGATAGCTCTTATCACTTAGGAAATTCCAAGGGTTTGAAGACCAAATATATATTTCTTCTTATAAGTCAGCACCATATCCTGACCAAGAAGGATTTGTCCCAAGAAGGATTTGTCCCAAGAATGGCCAAATGGTTTAAACAATAGCAAATCAGTTTATGTAATTCAACACATTGAACAAATTAAAGGAGAAAAAGGATTTCAGTGAGTTGAAATACATTTGCTAGATATAGCAACTATACTGATAACACTTAGCTTTAGGATTAGGGTATGTGTGCACTAGAAAATCAAAGCAAATATCAGACTTAATAATAAAACATTAGAAACCTTGTAATTATAAAGATGCTTCTATCAATGTCACTCTTTAACATTGCTCAAAATTAGAGGTCAGCCAAAAAATTACCTGCAGCCAAATATAGCATACCTACCTATTTTTGTAAAGAGGTTTTATTAGAACACACCCCTGCCTGATTATTTATATATTGTTTATGGCTGCTTTGGTAATATAGTAGCAAAACTGAATATTTGCAGTAGAGACTGGCCCACAAATCCTGGAGTATTTACTGTTTGGCCCTTTTCAGAAAAAGTTTGCTGACACCTTTGCGAACTTCTTGTTTGCACAGATGTCTGACCATTGCAAAAAGATAGTTTTTATTTTTAGAAATGTATATTGGAAAGAAATAGATAAAATGCTCTAAGAACAAAGCATCAAAACTATAGATATACTAATAAAATAAAGCTATATATGCTAATGTTGAAACATCATACTACTAATAAATTACATCTAGTATGATCCATATATATACGTGTGTATACACACACACACTTTAAAATGTATATAAATGAATAGAAACAAAAGGCCTGTAAAGATACACAACAAACTGTTAATGTAGTTAACTCTGAAGAGAGGTATTCAAATGGTGTCAGTGTCCTTTGCTTTTTACTTTGCCTTTTTTTCCTGTTGTCATTGTTTCATTTTTTTTTTGTCATGAGGTTCAAAATTAAGATACAAAAATGCATGTATTGAGATACATACCTTTTATCCCTATTGTTCAGCTCTCCTTTTTTTATCCATCTGGAGATGTTTCTATGCTTCCTTATTGTTAGAATTTTCTATTTAAGAGAATGGAAATCATCCCTTTGGGGAATTATAACCAGCATGTGTATTTGTGAAAATCTGGAAAGAAAATTCACATAATTAATGCTTGTTAAATATATGCTTGTTAAGTATAAATGATCCCCTCCCCCCCCCCCATTAAAAACCCACCTATTCCTGGATTTTTGCTGATACCAAATATTTTGTTTCTCAAAAGTGTCATCCTTAGGCCTAGTATCGTAAGTCTTACTGGGAACTTGTTAAAAATGCAAGCTCTTTGGCCCTGACCCAGAGCTACTGAACCAGGAGCTGCAGCTTCACAAGATCCTCAGTTGCTTTGTACACATGTCGTATTTGAGAAGCACAGTTCTACTGAAGTCTTCGAGGACTTTGGTGATTAATCTGTCGCTTCTCTTCTCTGAAATATAGTGAAATACTGATAGTGCAGTGTCCATTGTGGAAGAGAATTCAGAGCAGGCTCCCAGCTGCTCAGCTCTTTGCACAAATTTACTTGGGAGTTGTTCTGTAACTATTGTACCCTTTCTCTTGGAACCTACTATCGAGTGTCTAAGTCAGTGGTCTTAGGTGGGATATAAAAAACTGGTTTTGTTTTAAAAAAACATCTCAGGCAATTGTATTATGGAGCACATTTGGGAATTACTGTCTAGATCCATTCTACATGTGGATATATTTCTCTGGACTATAGCTAACACCCCAAAACAGAAAAACTACATCATTCGTGATTATCAAGCAATGAGTTTATTCTTCTCTTATTCCTGTGTAGGTGAATAAATGATTTGAGTGGGAGCAGATATAGTTTGGGTAAGGTATAAATGATGTAACTAGGGCTGATGCTGTCCTGGATGGAATATTATTTCATATGTATTAACATAGTCACATGAAAAAGAACTTTCTGGGGACACTTCTCTACAAATTAATTGCACTATTTTCTGAGTAGGATGAACCTTTAATATGCAGTTTCCTCCTTGTAGGAATTTTATGACTGTAAAAAGATATAGATGATATTTCTATTTTAGCACTAATTTTATTACTAACCTGAAGTGACGCTGAATGTAGAAATAGAAGTTAACCCCTCTAACTCTGAGCCGTTAGATTTAAGACTTACATTGGAACAAAATGAGCTTAATGTGAACATTTCAATCAAATATGTGCAATATTGTATTGATTCTTTCATAGCCTTGTAACTTTATACAGTTGGCAGCATTAGCTGTTTCTCAGAGTTTGTCATACTCTATATTAAAAGTAACCTCAGAGATTTTGAAATGTCACTTGTAGCTATTTCTAATGATATTTTTAATGTTGTATAAATAATATCAATTTCATTTTTCGATAGGCTCAAAGTCTAACTCCCCAGGACTACAATCTGAGGTGGTCAGGCCTTTTGGTGACAGTGGGCGAAGTCCTGGAAAAGAGTTTACTAAATGTCAGCCGGACTGACTGGCACTTAACTTTCACTGGCATGTCACGTCGACAGATGATCTACAGTGCAGCCAAAGCGATGGCGGGCATGTATAAACAGCGCCTACCACCCAGGACCATGTGAGAGAAGACTTACCGAAGATACTGAGAATTCCTCACTTTGAGCCTGGTGGTAAAGAAGAGATTATATCTTCTTAAATTAGATAGCTTCATGATCCAGCAGTTTTGATAATTTTCCTGTAGGCTGCAGTTTTTTTCCCCTAGAAAGGCATGGTGTCATGCCAGTAGATGCAAAGAAACAGATCCTTTTTATGATTATATAATTTCATGTACCATAGTTCTCAAAAAAGAAAATATGTAAATATTTTTATAGAACAATTTGATACACCAAATTTATAAGGTAGAGATTCATGTGTTAAGACATTTAACTTAATGATATGTACTTTATTATTTTGTTTTTTAAGAAGATACAGTTAATTAAAGAACATGTTTATTGCATATTCTTTAGAAGCATTGTTTCTTTTAACTCACAATTAATCTCTTCCCTGTCAGTCTTTGAAGCTTTCTATGTGTGCACATGATCTCAGGTCTGATGCTGAGCTGTGTGCTCAACAATTTACACCTACTCGTAGGGAGATGGTGCATTTAACATGGGCCAAAATAATAGCATTAATAGAATTGATCCCTTTCTTTTTGGTTATGTACACACACAGTCTGAATAATTCAAATTTTTTTCTTTTTTTCTTTTAAATAGGTTTTGGCGTTTAACAGATTTATACTCTGAACACTATGTTTTATTTTTTCATTGCTGTATGACAACTAAGGGGCAAATGATTCAAGCATATTTTCAGTCGGAAGCATTTGGGGCATTTTGGATAATACTGTTCAGTACTTCCCACTAAACTGACAACACCCATTATTTCTGCTTCCGCTCATTTTCCCACTGTAATAGAGAAATTTTTGAGAGGTAATTACTTTGTTTATGGGATTGTATGCCTCTTATTTTAATTAGGGTTAGTTCTTACTAAGTTTGTCTTAAACACTACTTTTCTAACTTTGTGCCATTCTGCCTTTACTTCGTATGGAAGTTTTCAAAGAAACTTTTTATATTCAGTATGGTTTATTTAATCCATTATGTTGGTATTTAGTAAAGGCTTTTTCTTCCAAATAATATATTTTACCATTTTTGGATTTATATAAATCAAAATTAAATAGTTTGTCTTATACTTTTGAACTCTATATGCAACTTCAAATAACTTTTGATAGTTTCTTATATAAATGTAATTTGACTTTTATTTACTCTTCTATGCAGTTCTTTAGGTGTAAAAGAATTAGTACAATCTTATAAAGGGTATTGAACTCTTATCCTGCACTGTCATTACATGGTTTATTTCAAATACTTATTTGATTTTTGCTGTTTTTTACCCAGAGATAAGATGAATAAGTATTAATTTTGCAACTACGGTACATGTTAATTTCCAAGCACTGTATAATGATTGTTCAGTGAAATTCAGACTTCTATGTCATTACAAGTGAGAAGAAAGAAAAGAGATGTAACCAGTTGTGGCGTAATAGGGACAGAATACTTTTTTCCCTTCTTTATTGCTCTTTATAGAACAGTTCATCTGTTTTCTCCATCTTTCATGAAAAACAGAAGCCTTTCTCTACCATTTGTGTTTATCCTCTGATTTCAAAAGCTACCCTTTTCTAGCAGTATTTTATCATGAGATGGCCTGATGACTGATCATAATTAGGGATGAAGGAAAAAGCATTCACATACTTAAAATATTTTTGCTACTTTCCGTCCTGTTATAGAGAAATTCTACAGATCCTAAAAAAAGTCTAAGTTTTCATTTTCTTTTTATTTTACCAAGTCTCAAATATCTTATTTAATGTTTTTGAGGATTGTTTTCATAGAATCACAAACACTGAAAGCTCATTAGGCGACGATTTTCCTGGAATCCTTAAATAGCAGTGGCAGAGTTATTCTATGGCTTGGTTGAAGCCAAATAGTTTTCCTGCACCTGGTAATTTGGTAAACCTTCTGCTCTTTGGCTTAGTGTGAGTAGGTGAGGAGGAGGAGGAAGGGCAAAAGGAAAAGATAAATACATGATCTGGTTCTGGCCTCTCCCATTCTTTTTTTGGCCCAGAGTTATCTTTGAAAGGCATCAGAGCGTGACTGACTCCACATGCTCAGCTTTCCCAGCGTCTTGTTTATTTTCTCATTCCTAGATTTCTGTTTGGTAGAAGGGGCAAGAAAAATAACT
Organism: Pteropus vampyrus; assembly: GCF_000151845.1. NCBI lineage: Eukaryota > Metazoa > Chordata > Mammalia > Chiroptera > Pteropodidae > Pteropus > Pteropus vampyrus. The sequence continues at coordinate 10,169,980 of NW_011888820.1, forward strand.
CATCATCTCAGCACAGCAGCATTAGCCAGGCAGTCCTCTAGTGTTGGTATTTTGGCATAAGTTGCTGATCATCAGACTAAGACCATGGTTTCCTTTACCAATCATCTGACTGCCCCTTGTTCTTTTCCCTTTCTGCTCATTTCCTTATAATTCCCACATTAGCATTTTTAGTGAGAGTTGCTTTTTTTCTCCCCCAAGCTTCTTAGAAAAACCTGTCTTCAACACAGTGCTTCACTTCTGTGTTGTTTTGGTCATGTTTGCAATTTTTTTCTTCCTTCTGAAATGCTCCAGGAACTACTTACTGAATTTTAGAAGTTTGTACATGTCTTTGTTTAAATAGTGTGAAAGAGAACAGGAAGAGTAATTTAACATCAACCTCAGTTCAGGGTCCTCCTTTTAAGTTTGTCAGGTAACCCTGGACCTAGAACTGTGCCACAGACTTCAGGAATCAGAAAGCTTCAGGCAATACTAGCACTTCTCAATTCCCAGTCTCTTACCTCCCCATTCTTCGTTCTTCTCTCTCAAGGATTAATGAGGTAGAAAAATTGTGATGAATGAATATAGACAAAATGGTAGTATGATAGTAAGTAGATAAGAGTACAGATGTGTATTATGTACATCTATTCAAAAATTATGCAAATTAGTGTTATACTCAGGGTCAATTAAATTAATATATTGTTAGATTTACTTTGTTCCTTGGCTATAAAAAAAATTCATAACAGTAATTTGTGTTCTGTGAAGCCAAACTGATAATATTCTATGTTGTAAAAGATGTTATGTATAAATTATTAAGAAATTGGAAATTGGATTTTTACTCCCAGAATATGGTTGGTGTTCATTTTTAAGATACTATGCAGGATGATGTGTTGGATAAAACCAATTTTGTAAGTATGTAAATATGTTATAAATAAATAATACCTCAACTTATTTCCCAGAGGTGTATAGTGATTTTTTAAATGCTAATTCATATTAATATTAGAAAGACCCGTATTCCCTTTTTTGCCTAAACTGGCTATTGGCTACCAAGAATTCTTATGGACCAAAAACTTCAAAACTTCAAACACGACCTTTCAAATGGGAACTATAACATTCAATTCTATCAGAGTTGCTAACTTCAAGATCAGAGAACACTGGAGATAGAGGTATTAGGCAAGAAGTTAAGGCCTATATTCATGAGGAGACCTCTTAGTGCTGAGTTTAATTTATCCTTGACCTCTACTGGTGTTGTCTTTAGGAAAATGAAAATTTATTTGTTAATACATTTGCTATTCTGAGCCTATAATTCCAGATTTTTGTTTCGATTTGGCATGGGAAGGGGTACATGACAAAAGGCAATGAAATACTGATTTGGGGGGTTGGTTTGTTTGCCAAAAGACAACTAGCGTTTTCAGTAGACTAGAAAAATTCCAGTTGAGGGCTCAAGAAAGGCACTGTTAAATTATACTTTGTTCCAGAATTAACTAGAGGAGAAAAAAGTTTTGGAAAGACAAAATTGGCAAGGCAATATAAAAAATTCACAGATGAAGAAAATCTTTTAAATTATCCTTAAGATGAACATGTTAAGAATTTGAAGCAGTTAAGAGCTAAAATGTATATGATAAGTACCTTTGTTGGTTAGGCATTGGAGTAGGAATTTACTTTTACAGGTGAGGTAACTGAAGCAAATTAAGCTACTTATCCAGTATCATCACAACAACTGAGTTTGAGAGAGAGAAGTCCAGCAATGTAATATTAAACCATTCTCTTCCCAAACACCCAAAATATTTGCTTTAGGAAGTTATGGGTACATAATTAATCCTATAAATGTTTGCTGAATTTAACTTAATTCAAATAATAGCATGAGGACTTTGCCCTAGTATTCTTTTAATTTTATAATATATTTAAGGAAAACTATTTTTGCTCCATATTTTTCATTTTAGTTTGAAAGTGTTGTTTTGGGTTTTGCTGCTGGTATGAGAATACATTAGTGATATTTGATTATTCTCCCAAACTTGAGAAACCATAAGCTAGGTTTACTTTTGAGTATCATTTTTAGGATTAAAGCCAGAAATGTCCAAATTGTTCAATTAGTCTTCAAGCAAGGTACTGACCACATACCTTTTAAGATATTATTTAAACATGAGGCTGCTTCATTGTGAGGAAACACACTTTAAGAACCACTGTTGTAATACAATTCCTGATTCTTTCTGCATGTCCTAAGATAGTTTAGAGAGCGATGTCACCAAGATGGTGACATAGGTCATTCCTGACTTTGTTCCTCTGCACAAGAAGTATTCAGTGACAAGACACCACTGAGAGAATTCAAGAACATGGTGAGGCTGAAGTACCCTCCTGCACCAGAGACCTAGACAGGTCAAATTAGATGGGTAGGTTGACCACATGGCCCCTCCCCTAGTCCAGAACAGCAGTATGCCATCAGGTATCCTGAGCCCGTAGGTCCCCCAGTGTTATGGGTCACTTAGGAGCGCCCAATCCAGTCTTGCTTCATGGAGATTGCAGAGGAATCTGCAAGGCTTAACCACTGGGAATCTGATTGTGACAGAGAAGTGGGCATGGACTTGTAACAACCAACACCACTCGGATCTTGGCATAATGGATTCCTACCTGCAGCACTCAAGTAGTAATCCAAACCAGTGACTTTGCTTGTCTGCAGAACCAAGTTAGTGATGTGGAATTCCCAAGGGTACTTGGGGGGTGCAGGTATGACCTGAATTGGAACTCCAAAGAGCTTCACCAGCCCTGGAGCCCAGTCAGCTCCTACCCAGGCAGGGTAGCTGAGTCATAGCACAGGCCACTGCTAAGTGTAACTCCTTGCTCCATCTGAACATAAAGGCAGGTAAGAATACCTGGAGCTGTGTAGTATGGCAATGCTTGAACAGAGTATGGAATGCAGTACTATTAACGCACAGAACAAAGCCAGTGCTGGGTGTATAGAGTTACCCGCCTCCACCAAGACAGGGAAGCTAATTCATAGCCTGGCCCACTTTCCACCAGAAAGCCTATGTAGCTTTCAACCCTTTCCCACCAGAAAGCCTGACTGGGAAAAACCTGAGAGACTGCTCTGAGCAGGCCCTACCCTGAGGGGAACTGAGAATATTCCCACCTACCACTGAGTGAAGCTCCCTGCCCTACCAGAAAGCCTGCTGGACTTTTGGAAAGCTAAGTCTCTCATCAATTCTTGAGCAGAGAGATCAGCAGGCAAGAGTTAGTAAGTCTGCAAAGCCAGGAGCCCTGTTTGGTCAGGGAACTTGAGTTCCAGGTCAGCTTGAGTCCAGACCATAAATAAAGACCCTTACTGACTGTGGAGCTGGTTCTCCCACTGCCTGGACAGGGAAACTAATTTGCAACTCCACTGATTGCTGACTACAGCTTTCAGCCTGCCCAACCAAGGAACTTAACCAGAGCACATGTGAATCTGTGAGGCACACTCAAACAGAGAGCACAGCCAGTAGCTTTCTCCATCTGCAGAACAAAACTGGTAACCTTGTCTGGCCAGGGAATTTAATGCACAGCCTTGTCTGATTAGTGCACACCCAGTCAACAAGCTGTACATGCCTTGGGTCCCAAACTGCTATCACACCAGGGCAGAGAAGCTAATTCATAGACCCATCTACTGCTGAGTATAGTATCCAGTCCCGACCATCTAGTAATTCTGACTGGAGAACCCAGGCAAACTTGCTTGGGCAGAGAACCAGTAGTCTTATCCCATGGTTCTCAGCAGCATTTCTCCTGCCACTCAGCTCAGAGCTCAAGCAGTAGACTGACTCATAAATAGGCCCTGATAGCAAGCCCTACCACACCAAGGATGTTACCAGCAGACACACCCAGAAACCCAAACTGACCTTACTGGTGAAGAACTCTCTGCCAAAGGAAACCTATGAAGTCTGGAAGAGGAAATTATGCAAATGCACAAATACCAACATAAGGAACTAAGATTTATAAAAAATCAGGTAACATGACACCAGAGAAACATTAAAGCTTTAATAACTGACCCTAAAGAAATGGAGATCTGTGAAATGTCAAAAATTCAGAATAATCCTCAAAGATATTAAGTGAACCATGAGAACACTCAGGCAACTAAATGAATTAGAGAAACAATGCATGAACAAAACAACAAATTCAACTAAGTAATAGAAACCATCCAAAAAAAAAAAAAGTTCCTAGAGCTGAAAAATATTATAATGAGTAAACTGAAAAGTTCAATAGATTCTAAAGCAGACTTGACAATGCAGAAGAAATAGTGACCTAAAAGAGAGGACATTTGAAATTATGTAGTCAGAGGAACAAAAAGGGGAAAATGTAATGAGAAAGAATGAAGAAAGCCTATGAAAATAACAGGACACTGTCAAAAGAAATAATATATGCATTGTGGAAATTCCAGAAAGAAAAAAGGGACGGAAAGAGTATTTAAAATAATGGCTGAAAACTTCCCAGATCACTCTTCATGAGGCCAATAGACTCCAAATAGATTGAGCTAAATAGGGATATACTGAGACACATTATCATTAAATTGTGAAAAATCAAAGGCTAAGAAATAATTTTGAAAGCAGCAAGATTAAAAAGTTACATACAAAGGAATCTCCATAAGACTGTTGATGTTTTCTACACAAAAATGTTTCAGGCTAGGATAGAATAGGATGATATATTCAAAATATTGAAAGAAAAATACTCAATCAGGAATTCCATACCCGGCAAAGCTGTCTTTAAGAAATGAAGGAGGGCTAGACTTTCCTGAACAAACAAAAGCTATGGGAGTTTGTCACCACTAGACCTGCCTTATGAGAAATGCTAAAAGGAGTTCTTTGGGTGGTAGTAAAAGGATGCTAATTATCATAAAAACATAGAAAGTAGTATAAAACTCACTGGTAATAGTAAATATACAAAATTAGATTCTATAATATTGTAATGGTCCATAATGCACTTACAACTCTAGTTTAAAAGATTTAAAATGTAGTGAAATAATATCTACAATAATCTTATTAGTTACCATATATTTAACAAATATGTAAGCTGTGATATGAATAACCTAAAATGTGAGAGGCAAAGTATAAGTTTAAAGTTTAGGAGTGCAATTGAAGTTAAGTTGTTATCAGTTTAAAATGGAGTATTATAACCTCAAGATATTTTATGTAAGCTTCATGGTAACCACAAGGGAAAAACCTGTAGTAATTACACAAAAGAACCTGAAAAAGAGGTCAATGCATACTGATACCAAAAGACATCAAAACACAGAAAAAGACAGCAGGATAAGAAACAAGGAATAATGGATCTACAAAATAGCCAGACGGAATGGATGAACTGCTAAAAAAAAAAAAAAAAAAAGACCCAATAATATGCCACTTACTAGAGACTCACTATAGTTTTAAACACACAAATAGAGAAAAGGGATGAAAAAAGATTTCAAGAAAACGGTAACAACAACAACAAAAAAGGCAGGGCAGCAGACAAAATAGACTTTAAACAAAGACTATAATAACGGACAGAAAATTATACAATAGGGTCAATTCACCAAGAAGATATATAAATATTTATGCACCTAAATATATAAAGCAAAAACTGATAGAGCTAAAAGAAGAAATAAACATAAATATAATAATTAGGAACTTTAATACCCCACTCTCAACAATGGGTAGATCATTTGCATAGAGTATCAGTAAGGAATTAGAGGAATTAATACCAGTCCTTCTTGAACTCGTTCAAAAAATCAAAGAGGACCGAACACCCCTAAACTCATTTTACAAGGACAGCATAACCCTGATACCAAAGCTAGAAAAAGATACTACCAGAAAAGAAAACTATAGGCCAATATCCTTGATGAATATAGATGCAAAAACTCTCAGAAAATAGCAAGCAGAATTCGGCAGCACATTAAAAAGATCGTTCACCATGATCAAATAGGACTTATTTCTGAAACAAAAGGATGATTCTACCTACGCAAATCAATGTGATAAATCACATTAATAGAGTGAAAAGAAAAATATATTGATTTTCTCAATAGACATAGAAAAAGCAGTTGAGAAAATTCAGCTTCAATTTATGATAAAAACTCTGAACAAATTAGGTATAGAGGAATGTACCTAAACATAATAAAGGTTATATATAAAGATTGAAAGCTTTTCCTCTAAAATCAAGAATAAGACAAGGGTGTCCACTCCTACCACTGTTACTCAGCATAGAGCAATCAGTCAAAAGAAGGAAGGAAGGAAGGAAGGAAGGAAGGAAGGAAGGAAGGAAAGGGAAGGAGGGAGGGAGAGGGGAAGAGAGAAATATTAGAAAAATATTAGAATTGGAAAGGAAGAAGTAAAATTGTCTCTATTTGCAGATGACATGATTTTACATATAGAAAAAATTTAAAGACTACACCAAAAACTGTCGGATCTAATAAAAAAAATTCAGTAAAGATGCAGGATACAAAATTAACATACAAAAATTAGTAGTATTTCTGTACACTAACAATGAATTCCCTGAAAAAGAACTAAAGAAAACATTGCTATTTATGATAGCATCAAACGCAGTAAATATCTAGGAATAAGTTTAACCAAGGAGGTTAAACTTCTCTTTTCTGAAAATGACAAGACATTGATTAAAGAAACTGAAGAACGCACAAATAAATGATAAGTATCCTATGTTCACACATTAGAAGAATTAATAGTTTAAATATTACTACCAAAATAGTAAATAGTACTACCAAAAGCCATCTATAGAGTCAATGCAGTGCCTATGAAGATTTCAAGGGCATTTTTTTAGAAGAAGAGAAAACAATCCTCAAATTTGTACAGAACCATAAAAGACCTCAAACAGCCAAAGCAATCCTGAGAAAGAAGAACAAAGCAGGGGGCATCTCTCGTTCTGATTTCAAGGTATATTATAAAGCTATAGTAATGAAATCAGATGGTATTGGCATAAAAACAGACGTAGACCAATGCAACTGAATCAAGAAGCCAGAAATAGACCCATGCATATACAGTCAATTAATATTTGACAAGGGCGCCAAGAATATTCCGTGGAGAAAAGACAGTTTCTTCAGTTGGTGGTGCTGAGAAAATTGGATATCCACATGTAATGAATGAAACAAGACCCCTATCTTACACCACTCACAAAAATTAACTTGAAATAAATTAAAACTATATGTAAGACCTGAAATCATAAATCTCCTAGAAGAAAACATAAGAGAAAAGCTCCTCGACGTGGGTCTTGGCGATGACACCTAAAAGCACAAACAATAAAATTTAAAAATAAGGGAAACTACATCAAACTAAAATCGTCTGCACAGCAAAAGAAACAACAAAATAAAAAGAACCTGCTGATTGGGAAAAAAAATTACAAACCACATGTCTGATAAGGGGTTGATATCCAAATATATAAAGAACATACTACTCAATAGGGAAAAAAGATAATACAATTAAAAATGGGCAAAGAACCTGAATAGACATTCTGTCAAAGAAGACATACAAATGGGGAACAGGTATATGAAAAGATGCTTGAGATCACTATCATTAGCGAAACGTAAATCAAAACCACGATAAGATATAACCGCATCCCTGTTAGAATGGTTAACATTAAAAGGACAGCCCAAAACAAATTCTGGAGAATGTAGAGAAAAGGGACCCCTGGTGTACTGTTGGTGGGATTGCGAATTGGTGTAGACACTATGGGAATAGTATGGAGATTCCTCAAAACATTAAAATTATAACTTCCATATGACCCAGCAATTCCACTTCTGGGTATTTATCCAAAAAAATCCAACATACTAATTTGAAAAGATATATGTACCCCTATGTTTACTACAGCATTATTTACAATAGCCAAGCTATGGAAACAATCTAAGTGTCTATCGATAGACAAATGGATAAAGATGTGGTACATATACAATTGAATATTACTAAAAAAAGAAGGAAACCTTACCATTTGTGACAACATGGATGAACCTAGGGTATTATGCTAAATGAATTAAGTCAGAGAACGGCAAATACCATATGATTTCACTTATATGTGGAATCTAAAAAACAGAACAAAACACAAACAGATGCATAGATACAGAGAACACACTGATGGTTGCCAAATGGGAAGAGGCTGGGGGATGGGCGAAAAAGAGGAAGGTATTAAAAAGTACAAATTTTCAGTTATAAAAATAGTCACAGGGATAAAATACGGCATAGGGAATTTAGTCAGTCATAGTGTACTATGTCTGGTGTCAGACGGGTACAAGACTTATTGGGGCGATCACTTCCATAAGTTATATAGATGTCTAATTACTATGTTGTATACCCGAAACTAATATAATAATGTATGTTAACTATAATTGGAAAAAAATGGGGTTCCAGTTCAAGATGGTGATACAGGAAGATCCTGAACTCACCTCCACACACAGACACATCAAGGCTACAACTAAATATGGAGTAATTTCCTCTGGAAAAAAAACCCCAAAAACTAGCCAAGTGACTCCTACATATAGACAAATAAGAAAAAACCCACACTGAGGCCGGTAGAAGAGGCTGAGATATAACCTCGCCATTAAAACCCACACAATTGAGAGGGAACTCACAACCCCGAGCTCCTTGAGGAGCTAAGGATATGAACCCCATATCTGGCACCTCAACTTTTGAGACCTGCCCATGAGAGAAGAGCTCATAAAGCATCTGGCTTTGAAAGCCAGCAGGGCTTGTCCGCGAGAAACCACAAGGCTAGATAGCAAACTGAGAAACAGTTCTTCAAGGGCCCGTATGAATGAACCCATCTGAGGGCCCAGTGCAGAGGCAGGTGACTGAGTCTGTCGTGTAGATTATCTATTATTCTCTTTTATTTTCCTATTATTGAGCTCTTTTACCCATGCGTTACCCCAAATAGTATAAAGATGAGTTTTTCTCAGGCTTTGCAGAGTTGGTATGCCCAGGATAAATCCCAACACTGTGAAAAATGAGGACCTGGTGCAATAGCCTAAAACTCTTCCTCTAACTTTACTCCTTATCACTTATTTAACGTGAAAACAATGGGTAGAGGAAAAATTCATGTGCTTCTAACAAACAGCTAATTAGATCCTTAAGTCTCTTCTGCAACAAAAAATGAAATAGTTTTGAAGCTGAAGCGCCAATTAACAGGGCTTGTCATGGAAAGAACACTTACAGAGTAAAACTTAATACCTCGTTTTCAGATTTGCGTAATGGTTTGTTGGCAAGCCAGGTCTTTTTCCCCTGTTTCTTTGCCTATGTTAAATGCTTTCAAAGGGTGTAGGCAAGTAGTCTTGTCAGCAGGGACTTGGCAACTAAGGTCTCCTTCCCAGACCCCCTGTGCTCAGCCTCAAGACAGTGAGACGGCCAGCCTAGCTACACAGACGATGTATTACAAATCTAATGCTATGATAAAGGAGAGCGTTAAATTAGGGGGAGCTGGAGTCCATCTGTCTCCTTCAAACACCTCACTTCGGATATATAAAATGTGTGCTGCCAGCAGGAGTTTCTGAGACAAGATGATGAAGTTGAGGTCTGCTTATATGATTTTACTATTTTTTCAGCTGACTTGGCCCCAGTGGATATATAGGAGGTGAGAGCGAGGAAAATGATTAAATTGCCTAGTAGTAAAAACACACTTCTCCCTGCTTCTTAGTGTGAAACTAAGGAATGGTAGAAAATATTTCCATGAGGTAATAATTGCCCCTTGAAGAAGCTTTTTTTAAAAAAAATCAGTCAATGCCAAAGGAAAGTGAAAATGTGCCCAGAATTAGGGTGGAAAGTATAGGTATATTCAACATGACATCAAGAGACAATTAACTAGATTTTCTGAGTTTTCACTATCACTGGAAGATCAAATCTACTTAATCATATCCATGTGTGTATTATATATCAAATGGATAGATAGATAAAACTCCATTCAGTGAATGCTTAGTTCCAGGTACTCTTAGGCACGCCACATATATTACTTTAGTCTTCACTTTGCATAGAAGGTACTATTATTCCCATTTTACAATGAAAAACTAAGGTTCAAAAGGTTAATTACTTGTCTAAGGTCACATAGCTAGTAAGAGGTGGCAGGAAGGCTCAAACCCTATCCTGTCAGGTGCTGAATTTCATGCTTTTATTTTTATTGCTGAGGTATAAAATGAAGATCTTCTTTAAAATTATATAAAAATCTATCTATCATCTTTGTGTGTGTGTGTGCTGCTACATGCCAAGCAACTCTGGGGTATATGGTTATACTAAATGAAATAAGTCAGAGAAAGACAAACAACATATGATCTCACTTATATGTGGAAATTTAAAGAAAAAAAAAAACCCAGTTGAAGTCATAGATACAGAAAACAGATTGGTGGTTGCCAGAATCAGGGCATGGGGTTGGGGGTTAATGAAATCGGCGAAGGTGGTCAAAAGATACAAACGTCCAGTTATAAAATAAATAAGTCATGGAGATGTAATGTACAGCATAGTGATTACAGTCCATAATACTGTATTGTATATGAGAATTGCTAAGAGAGATCTTGAAAGTCCTCATCACAAGAAAAAAACAACTATATATGGTGACGAATGTTCACTAGATTTATTGTGGGGATCATTTTGCAATATAAACAACTATTAAATTATGTCATACACTGGAAACTAATATATTGTATATCAGCAACATCTCAAAAAATCAAAAAGCATTCAGTTATATTGCTCTAGTTTTAGTATTTTTGTGAGTAGTAATTTATAATACTAATAAAGGAAGTAATTTTTAAAAGAAAGAATAAGCCTGGAGTTTTGCTCTGGAGGAGATCAAAGCGGAGACAAATGTATAAGCAAGTGATTGTAAAACTCCTATGACCACACTGCTGTTGAAGCAGATAATGTGGGATTATGGGTGGGAGCTATTAGGATGTTGGGGATGCTTCGTAGAGGAGATGACATTTGCAGGTCCAAAGGGCTGGCCAGGGGTCTGCAACATTCCAATAGAGGGCAAAGCATGTGTGAGCACAGGAAGATGAGCATGTGGGAAATAGCGTAGGCTGAAGAAGTGGGTTAGGGTCATTTCATGTTACTGCATTTTTCCATAAAATCACCAAATAAAAAGTGTATTTTAGAAAAACAGCTAATAGCAGTGTAAAAGATGAATTAGCAGGAAAGAGGAACCCCAAACTTGGAAGACAGGAAAATAGTCTCAGTGGGAAATGATCAAGGCCTGGATTAAGGCAGCAGTGTCCAGGACAGATGAATAGAAGATGTCCTATAGTTAGGTGATGATGCCTGCTCAGAATCATGAATGGTGTCTTTGTCTTGGAGACTAAGTGGGTACCATCAGCGAAGATGGTCTTACAGACTGAGGAGCTGTTTTGATGGGAAGAAAGGCTTTGGACAGTGGGTGTGTGCATAGGATGCTTAGGTGAGTGATATCTTTGGTCCTTTGCTGAGTTGAAGGGATTTCAGCCCACAAGAGGGCCATGTTCTATTCTGGCTAGAGATTATGGAACGTTTGAGTTCTGCCTCATTATTCCATATTCTCTCAGAGCCAAGAGGAATTGTGCCATTTTTGGAGCACATCTGAATTATTTGAGGCAGCCTGGAAAAACTCAGTTCCCACACTAGAAACGTTCCCAGAGATACCTGGCAGAGGAGTGTCCTCATCTCTGGGAGAAATGTGAAACCTCCAAGCCATTTAAGACCCTTATTTTATAAACCCAAGGATACCTGCTGGGATTTGCCTTCTGCGTTATAAAGGCACTCCAAAGCACCTTCTTGCATTCCAGCTTCTCTATTTTCTCTTCCCGCCCTGTAAATCTGGGGTAGGATAATTAGGAATTGTGGATTTCTTTAGCTTGAAAAACGAGACAATGCATGGCCGGAGACTCTACCCCCGTCGCTAGAGGGCACCAGTTGCACGTAAAATGTCTCATGGAAATGGTTTGCAGTAAGTTTCCTCACTACCCGTCCTTATTAACCCCCTCTCTACACTCGAGTTAAAGGAATAAGCTAACTTTGACTTTGTAGGGTTTTCAGGGTTTTCTTTTAATTCAGAAACCTAATAAGTTGGAGATAAAAGGAACATGTTTTTTACAAAACCACATGACTATGAGGTCTTTGCTACCACTTATCTGGCTCTTACCACGTACCAGGTAATGTGTAAAACCTTCTATGAACTTCGCATATGTTTTTATTTCAGACCCTACAACAAATTAAAATGGTTCATATGGGCAGAATGTACCCCCCAGCCCACCCCCCGGACAGCAAAACTGCAAGATAAAATTCACCACTCTACACTGTAACATATAGGTGCCTCTATAAACACCTAGACATAACTTGATCTATTGAAAGTTTAGAAAGAAAAACTGCTCAGATATTTGGTTTACGTGACCTGCATGGGACTGCACAGAAACAAAATGTCATGAAGAAGCTGCCTGCCAGTGGTCCAGTTTTCACCAGCCTTGTGTCAGGAGGCTGACCCCTGTGCCAAGACCTTGCTCGAATTTATACAAGCAAAATGGGGCTCATTGTTTCTCATCCTGATGTTTTCTCTAAACCATAGTCTTGTGCTTTGGCAAAATAATAATATAATAATAATAATAATAATAATAAAGTGAGCATTCGCCATAGAACTATTCGATGCTGCTGAGTGCTGACAGGTACTCTGTACTGAATAGAATTATAAGGACTCTGCCTCCCTCAGGCAGGCACACCTAATGGTAGGTCAGCTATAATTAGCACCTGGCGAGAGGTCACAAAATTCAGGCTGTGGGAGCGAGTGCATCAGGGGCTGTGTGAGTGCATTAGCTGCCGTGCATTTCTGAGTGGTGTCAGCGAGGTCTTCAATCACAATGTGCTTTGTGCTATATACTCTAAAAATGGAAATTAAACCACTGGCTCCTCACCAGACTCTGTGAGGCTTGATGGATGAGCTTAGTGAACCCAGGAGAAAGGAATTAGCCCAAATAGAAGGTAAAAGAAGGATTCAGAAGGGCGAGTCTTTCTTGCCCTTGGACTCTGTGCATCTCCTCCAGGACCAAGGCGAGCGGGTTAAAGGGCCACTCCCAGCGTGAGGGCAGGGCCCGCTGGACAAGTGAACATCACATGTCGAGAAGCCACAGAGTACCTGACACTGGGCTAAGTTTAAATTAGCTTAATGGTCTTAGGAAGAAGATCATTTCTTCCCGTTCCTCTTCCTAAGACCGTTAAACTAATTTACAGAGGAAGAAACGGGGCTACACTGATTTTTTAAAACTTGGCCAAAGTGAGACTGCTAGTTATAAGAGGTAACAGGATAATAAATAGCAGCTGCCTTTGACCACGCACATCCCCCATATCAAACACTATGCTCCTCTCCAATCCTTATAACACTGCAAGGCAGATGTTATCATACCCATTTTGCAGATTAGAAACCCGAGACTGGGAGAAGTTAAATCACAAGTGCGCCACCATCTTCTCCTCCTCCTGACTCCCTCAGCCCTGTCACCACCCTTCAGGCATTCCCTGCCACACCACGTTCCCAGATTTGCTGCTTCTTTCTAGGAAAAAAAAAAAAAATTTAAAAAAAGCCTGATAACTAATTCACATGCATACTCTGGAAAAACTGTTAAAATCAAATTGCCAAGACCAGTACTGCCCAGGCTTCTGGCAGAGCAGTAACCCCATGCTTCGATTCACATAAAAGGTCCTGTGGCCAAACACACTTAGGAAATTTAGCACGCTGTAGCTCCCTCTTAGAGATTCCTAACCTGTCATGTGGTGCCCTGGAAGAAACTTTCTTGATGAGTGTTTGCGTGAACCACCTAGACCTCAGTGACATGACCTCAGTCTCCTCATCTGTGAAATGAGCTAACGAGTAAAAGCAGAGAGAGCAAGTTCTGTATAAGCGGTGAGATTATTGCTACCATCATTTCCTTCTGTAGACAGGGCTCCTGGAACGTGTGGGGAATGCACTGGCAGCTGCGTCTGAGGCAGTTGGCCAGCCTCCCAGAGCCCCCCGCCCCGGCACGGGCTAAAGTGTGATTGGGAAAAGATATGGATTTTCAATCGGTTATGGCCTGCACTCTACCTGAGCTTTGGATGCCTCAGTTTCCTCGTCATAAAATGAGGATCAAATGGTGCCTCCCTCTTATTTTTGTGAGCAAATAGCCCAATGAGGATGAGTTATTATCCGTAGAAGACCATGGGAGAGACCTGTCAAACACGAGGGTGTGGAGCCACCTGGGAGAAAATCAGCTCCCCTAAATGCATCTTAGAAGCCATTTTGGTTAAGAGAGAAACAACCAATAAAACTTTGCACGCAAATTATGCAATGAAAAGAAAACATGTATTTGTGTGTGTGTGTGTGTGTATGTATTTGTGTGTCTGTGCATTTTAATATTAAAAACAAAGCATGCTTTGTAAGACACAGGTGGAGCACCTTTTTAGATATGATTGGACATGTTAAATTCGTCAGAGGACTTCAACATCTTAAATCATTGCACTTAATAAATTACCTTTGTGGCTTTAAAAAACAAATCTCTATTAAAAATGAGTTCACTGGAAACATGACAGGATTTTTCAGATTAAGCCAAGGGAAGGAATCCTTATGATTGCTGAATAATACATGGAGAACTTGTAATCAGAGTAGGCGCTCAGTAAGTGTTAGCATCTTTTTCTTTCCTTTTCTTTCATAAAAAGGGGGATAAAAGAAAAACAAAGGTGGGTAGGAGGGAGAAGAAATAGGGAAAGAGAAGAAAGAAAGAAAGAAGGAAGCAAAAGAAAGAAAATTCCCCTCAAAAATACTATGGAGGAGTTTGTGCATTTAAATATTGATGATATTTGTAGACATTTCAGGGAGTTTTCCACAGTACATCCTGTGAGTAAACTCTCACAGTGTAGGAGGCTTTTTTTTTTTTAAACAAAATTAGACTTTACAGCTAATTCACTATATAGCATCAATTGCCTATCTTAAAGGGATATGACCACCAGTCAGATTGGATGTTTCCTCTTACACTTGTTTCTTATCTCTGAGTGTTTGTTTTAAAGGTTAAAAATAAAAAATAAAAAATAAATTTAAAAAACCACATTTATCGTGGCAGTTGTAACCTGTACCTTTAAAAAGTAACCTTTGAAATCAGGCAGTGATCTTCTCATTGACCTTGGTTGGACCATAAGATTCTCTTGAAATCTAAAGGCGTGAATAGATCTCTTTGTGTGCTCAGCCCTCGTCTAAGCCAAGCTGGCCTGGGTTTTGTTTTGGCATGTCTGTGAGTATGCCATGGACAAGTAGGTTTTGATTTACAGATACACATAAGTAGATGTGATTTCCTTTCCAGGAAAAGGGCACGATGGCTAATGCGCTTTAATTTATACACACGGGCTCTTTTAGGACTCTGTGTTGTCATTGGGACCTGGTCAAAGCGGGTCCCTCAGCAGGAAGCACTGCTCCCAAATGCTTATTGGTGGACAAGTCAATCTGGAAAAACATCAAGGCAAAGAGGCGGTAGGAGAGGACTGGGACAGATGAACTTCAGGCAGGAACCTAAACATCTTGCTGTAATGTTTCAGAAATTTCATTCATATGCATCGAAACTCTATTTATCTGGATCTGGTTTTCTTTGTTTTAGCTATTTCCTGTTTTTCAGGCACCGGTGGTCCTTTTGCCTGGAAATGCCGACTGCTATATTTTTTCTGACATGTGGTCTTCTGTAGGATAAGATTTCTATAATAAATGAGGTTGATTTGGTCCGGTCAACTGGTGTCAATTTTCCAGTTGTGTACATGGTTCCTTTTCATCTCATAAACAAAAGCTATACCTTCACCACTCCCCAAGCTCAACAACATTTATGGGGGCCCAGAATGACGACTTTTGGTTAAGTGATCTTTAGCAAAGAGATAAATAGACAGAGCCCTTTAAAGTATCACGACTCTCCTCCGCTAGGAGGCGACTCTGTCAGCTTGATGATAGTGCCAAAGAGGTCAAGCTTGCCTCAGTTTCCAGACCGGCTAGCTCTACACCGAGAAAAAATTGTTGCATGGCCACAGATTGAGCCCCTAAGTCTAGAGAAACGTCTGTGCCGCACAGCACTAGGGAGCACTAAGGAAAAGCGTCCTTTGCAGCCTTTCCAGGGCTATTCTACACATTTGTCCTTTGTACCCTCACAACCCAGAGAGACAAAGAACTCCTCTGTTCTTTGTTTGGTCGGCCTCTCCTTAGTGGAGCTTTCTGCTCCCTTTTGGATCCTACCTTCATTAAGATTGTTCCTGTGGCCGGAAGGTGATAAAAGAAACACATTTCAAATAGTAAAAACAAGTGTCCAGGAAGGATCTTGCCATCGGGCTAAAACAAATGAAAAAGCCAGGCCTCCAATTTCTCCATCTGGATCTGGAGCAGCTGAAGGAGAAACACCAGGGAGCAGCTGACAGCGGCCACAGCGGGCTGGCCGCACTGCCCAGCGCATCAAAGCCTGGACACTGGGAAGCGAGGAGGCACTTCCAGGGCAGCTGCTCCATCCACAATTTGGACAACTCCTGCTTCCCTTTGTCCCATGTCAATTTTCCTCCCTTGCTCCTTTATCACAGTGTCTCTCACCTGCCCCTTTTTTCCTTTCTTGTCATTTTTCACCGTCTGCTCAAAACTCTGGACTCTTCTCATCTTCCATCCACCTACAAACTTCCTCAAGTCTCAACTCTATACTGTGCCCCCATCTGCATATCATGGCAATGATAACAATTACAGCTATCAGTTATCGAGAGTGTATCATGTGCTTTTAATCTCATTTAGGTGTTTTAGCAAACTTTGGGGGTGGTGTGCTAATCAGGATAGGCCAATTGTTGCAATAAGCAGCCTCAGAATTACAGCCAGACTGTTTCCTCCTCTCATGCAGAGTCTGGAGCCTGTGTTCCTGGCTGGGAGCTCTCCTGAGAGGCCCACCTTTCAGCCCCTTTCGATGTGCCTCAACCGTGCTGGAGTTTGGTTGTTTGTTTGTTTGTTTTGGTAGAAGGGAGAGAGTGCATGGAGGCCCGCAGGGATGTTTCAGGAGCCAGGCCTCTGAGTGGCATCCGACTACACCCCTCACATTCCATTGGCCACGATCTGACATATGGTCCCTTGTAGCTGCAGGGAAAGCAGAAAACGCAGGATGAGGACAAAACTTCATAGAGGATGCAGCATGGTTTCTTCCACAAGTGGGTGCTGTTATCCCCTCCAGGTAGGCAATTGAGGCTCAAAAATTCATCAGCTAATTCATGGTAGAACCAGATTCCAATCCTGTAAATCTGACTTCAAAAGTACGCTCTTAACCTTATGTTCTGTTTTTTCCCTTCCAATAAAAAGTTATTGTTCTTTTATGCTAACACTTCACCTCTTACAAATCTTTACTCCCCTGCTTATCACACTGTGCTGCACCTGTTGTACCAGACTGTGGATGCCCCAGGGAGAAAGAAACCTCACTGTCATGTCTGCATCATCAGCAGATAGCACAATGCCTGAACACAATGGGGCTCAATAGAAGTTTGACGAATGACTAATAGCTGTGGTTTGCAAGGGGCTCACCAAAGGGTACTCGCAGGACTTCATAATGATCAGATTACCTCACTATACAACTCTTCTAGATGACAGTCAAGGAGTCTGGATTACTGCAACAATCATCCCCATGTAGCTATTTTTGACCCAGCTGTCAGACTGATCCTTTAAAAAATGTAAACGAGACCATATCTCTCTTCTGCCCAAATCTCTCCAATGACACATCTGCACCCAGATCTTGGTTTCTTAATCCCATACTCCAATAAAAGTAACCAGGGCTCATCAGAGAAATGGCTGATTCTAGGGCTGGAACAGGGAAAATACGAGATGAGCCCGGGGCATTTTATAGTACCAGGAAATTAAGGTATGCTAAAATAACATAAAACAAAATAAAAAATGGGACATGTCAAATGGACGCAGGCGCCAACCCAAAAGAGCTCCCAATGTCCAAAGCAGGAACACTTGGAGAAACAAAATAAATAACGACACTATGGAATTACAACTGAAAGGACAAAATAATACTCATATAAATAAATAATCAAATAGAGAAGGAACGACAAATCTTCCTTAAAGAGGAATTCCAAATATTAAACAGTAGGAATGAAAGAAAGAGGAAACCACAATTCGAACAACACTTGCTACAGTCAACATCCACAGCTGGGTGCTAATATCATGTGGGCAAAATTTTAAGAAGAAGCAAGATATTTTCATAGCTTCAAAGTATCTCCTCCAAACCACTCATTAACTACTATGGTGGTTTTAACATAGATCACAAATTCTTTGACACTCCTCGCTTCAGGAGGCGGAGCTTATCTCTCCTCCCCTTGACCTTGAGCTGGACTTATGGCTCACTTCTGATGAATGGAATATGGAAAGGAGAAAATAGTAACTTTAAAGTAGAGCAACTGGGTGGCTGTGGTCAAAGTTAACATCACCAGCAGTACACCATGGTGATACCATGTGCCCCATGACATGATGTGACGAGAAGGGCATTTTGCCTCTGTGGAATTCTTCCTCAAAACCCATAACCCCAGTCTAATCATGATAAAACATCAGACAAACCCAAATTAAAGGACATTTTACAAATACCTGACCAGTACACCTCAAAAGTGTCGAGGTCATGAAAACCAAGAAAAGGATGAGAAACTGTCACAGATTGGAGGAGGCTAAAGAGACATGACAGCTAAGTCCAGCATACTATCCTGTATTGGATCCTGAGACAAAAAGGGACATTAGTGGAAAACCTGGTGAAATATAAATAAAGTCCATAGTTTACTAAATAGTTCTGTGCCAATGTTACTGAGTTTGGGTAAATATGCCTTGTTTATAGAAGATGTGAATATTAGGGAAAGCTGGCTGAAAAGTATATGCGACCTTTTTGGATTATCATTGCAATTCTTCTATAAATCTAAAATTATTTTAAAATAAAACGCTTCCCAAAATACTGAAGACAAACACCCTCATTTTTATGCGGAGTAAATCCAAAGTCCTTTTCAACAGCCTGCAAACACTCACCGTCCGCTCCCCGACCTTGTCATCTTCACTCACTCCCTCCCTGCAGCAGACGCCTCTAGCTACACAGGTTTCCTTATAGATCCTTCAACACTCTTAGCGTGCTCCTACCTCTAGCCTTGACATTTATTGTCCCCTTTGCCTGGAAAGCTTCCCCCAAAGATAGCTTCATAGCTAGGTCTCTTATAATGTCACCAGGACTGTACTGTCGTTCCCTGCAGTTCTCTCAACTCCCAAAGTTTGTTGGCTTTTTTCTTTCTTGGACTGTCTTTTCTCACCTCTTATGGCTTCCAAAGGGGTGGGCTTTCTTTCTCACATTCGGTATACAGAGCCGCCCTGGGGCTCCTATTCAACTCACTGGACTGGGAGATGCTGAGCTGATAATAGTACAAGGCCTGTGGGTGAAATCCAGCCAGCTTTCTGATTTTGTGAATAAAGGTGTACTGGAACATAGCCACTCCCATTCATTTACATAGCGTTTATACTGCTTTCATGCTGCTGTGGCAAAGTGGAGTGGTTACCACAGAGACCCTATACCACGGAAAGCCTGAAATATTTACTCTCTGGCCCTGACAGAAGAAATTTTTGCTGACCCCTGACACAGAGTAATAGCGAATAACTCTGAGATGACATTCAGCCCAGAAGCTGTTTTCTTCTCACCAATAGCAGTTGATTTATTCCATTTCTCTTTCTTTTTCCCACCAAAGCACAGAAGGAAGATTTTCTCAAGCCAGTACAGCAAGTAGTTTTCAAAAGTCATAAGTCAGACTTCCTGATGTTTTAGGACTTCCATGGACCCTCACAATAGCTAATACTATCAGCAATAGCTATGGTTAGAGAAATAGAATCATTGAGGACTGTATTGCAAATTAATACTAATAGCACTCCCCGTAGGTCAGATTCTGTATGAACGCTTTACATATGTTAACCTCTTACAATATCTTACAAAGTGTGTTCTATCCTTGTTTCTGTTTTATAGATGAGGCACTGAGAGTTTAAGAAATGTCCACAGTTTGCATCGCTGGTGAACAGCGCAGCTATAATAGGAAGCCCAGCTTTCCGTGGGACTCCAGAGTCCACAGTATTAATCAGTACATGAGGCTGCCTCTCTGAACTGGAATTCAAACTGAGCAAACGCAAAAGAAGTTAAAAATTATCTGAGGTTTATGATGTGGCTTGTCACTGAACATAAAAAATGTGAGACACGCAAAAGAAGAGCAGACCTTCCAAAAAAAGAGAAGAAAGACCTGACCTTCACATGGCCAGACCAGGAAGCAAAACACAGAGGAAGTCAGGAACAGAAATAAACATTTCCTTTAGCCTC
>NW_011888820.1:10190298-10194050 GCF_000151845.1 Pteropus vampyrus
CAGCAATAGCTATGGTTAGAGAAATAGAATCATTGAGGACTGTATTGCAAATTAATACTAATAGCACTCCCCGTAGGTCAGATTCTGTATGAACGCTTTACATATGTTAACCTCTTACAATATCTTACAAAGTGTGTTCTATCCTTGTTTCTGTTTTATAGATGAGGCACTGAGAGTTTAAGAAATGTCCACAGTTTGCATCGCTGGTGAACAGCACAGCTATAATAGGAAGCCCAGCTTTCCGTGGGACTCCAGAGTCCACAGTATTAATCAGTACATGAGGCTGCCTCTCTGAACTGGAATTCAAACTGAGCAAACGCAAAAGAAGTTAAAAATTATCTGAGGTTTATGATGTGGCTTGTCACTGAACATAAAAAATGTGAGACACGCAAAAGAAGAGCAGACCTTCCAAAAAAAGAGAAGAAAGACCTGACCTTCACATGGCCAGACCAGGAAGCAAAACACAGAGGAAGTCAGGAACAGAAATAAACATTTCCTTTAGCCTCCTCTTGCTAAGCAGGATCCTGATGAAGGAGGCTTTGGGAGGGAATGCCTTGAACCACACCAGTGGCAGCCAGAAGTTGTGCCATAGAAAAACGGTCCTGCGATCAACTCAATTGTAGAAGTATAGCATGCACTGATCCACTGAGGGGGATTCCCAGAGCAAATGTTATGAGATTTTGAGAAATGCTAGCATAAGGAAACCAGTTTGCCTAACCCAGTATTTACCGAATCTATTTGACCACTGAACATTCTTTGTGGGTACGTATGATATCTATAAATATGCCAAAGAACAAACTTTTGATTCATTTTGTTGTATGATTTAAATGTATCATTTAAATGCATGGTAATAGGATTTATTTCATAGCCCATAATGTGAAACCATTGCTTCTTAAGTTATCTTTGTGTTATCTTTTTTATAATCTTAGTAAAAGAGCCCTTACAAGGTAATTAAAATAGGAATTGAAAGTAGATGGATGTCTGGGCGCCAGATGGACTGACCGCTGAACCAGGTGAGCTTCCTTGCCAAAAGGTTCTGTGTAAGGCCCACTAGAAGAAGGGCCTACCAAGCTAGGTTCACCTGTTACAAAGGCGGCACCATAAATAGTATTGTTATAATATGCTGATACACTAAAGGACTAAATCGTGCAAGACAACTGAGTAGGTAAACAGAATACAAATTACAAAATTACAAATGGCATAAGCAATAATTCAAAGGAATTTGAAGACTGAAGCTATCAACATGGCATGGACAATTGTCAACAGGGAGGCTGCATGGGAGAATGGGATGCCTAAACTGGACCTTAAAGGGTCTAGTGGGTATGAGCAGTGGGGAGAAAGTGGGAAAGAGGGTCTCAGACCAGCAAAAGCAGAGGTAGCCTGGATGTACACAGGGCCGGGGATTGAAATGGGTAGAGGGTGTTGGCTGTGGTTGGTGAGGTTTGAGAAGTGAAGTGGCCAGCGTATGGGAAACCTAGCAGAGGAGAGTAGCTTTAATTCAGCTGATAATTGGGAAACATTGTATGTTTCTGAACATGGCTACAGTATGTGTTGTTTTGACATATTTTGGTCTACAGCATGAGAATGGATTGAGAGAGAGGAAGCTAAAGAAGGAAGTAGAATTCCCTTATTACGGAGGAGGAAGTCACCATTAGGGACTGTTCGGTCTAGTTTCATGCATCCGAGAGGGCTAACTTCCAAACCACCAAAGACAAAGTGATTAATTTATTTTTGGGAAATATCCATAGACATTGATTCTATGAGCAACTGTGACGCGATCTATTGTTGAATCACGGTTATAATTAGGAAGATGGGTTGCTTGCTTTCTTTTAAAATAATTTGTGTGTATGCCAAGGAACTATACCCATATATATTATTTGTTTTCACAGCACATGAAAATACAGGGAAAAAATCTATGGAAGACAATAAATCATCCTCAATGTCAGACATGCTGTATGTGCTGGAAGTATTTCCTTCTGGAAACAATATGGTGGGGTCTGTGTGAGGTTGTGGAGGCGCCAGGAGATGAGGCAGTGCTCAGCGGTCACTGTAGCGATGCTCACTAGGCCCTGCCATCCAGCTGAGGGCTGGAACAGGAGAAAGTCACAAGTGAAGGGCACGTGAGCGCTCCTCAGTCCTGCTCAGGGGCCCATGTGGGTTAGGGATAAACGCTCTTGCCAGGTTTTGAGCTATTTCAGTGACTTCATTCTCAAGGGCCAAACTTCCAATGCCATCATCTCATTATGTGACTTTTTTCACTCTACTCAAGTCATGGCCATTGACTCCTGCTTTAAGGTCCAATCCAAGTCAATAACATATATAAAAGAAATACTTCTGCTTTCCACACATCTTAAAACATCATGTGAGTCTGTAATGAAGTCGCTGAAGCGAGATCACGTCACGTAACACAAAACAGAACTGCCTTGAGACTCCTTTACCTGTCCGACTCTGCGAAGCCCCACGCTGCCTGACAGTTGCCTCTCCAGGTCTCTCCCAAGCCAGGACCTGCTGGCTTTCTCGTCCTTGCTCTTGATTCTCAGGCTTGCTACCTCCTCTCCCTGTTGCGTCTGGACGTTTTCTTTGTCAGCGCAAGATTTGTTTTTTTCTTTCTTTTTAAAATTCATGTAAATAAATGTAGTGTCTCCAAGTTTTTAATTTTTTTTTCACTTTACTCACTACTCAATCCACGAGACAAAGGACAGGAAATCGAGCGGTTCAGCTAAAGAATTTTCCCTAGAAAGCTGAGGAGAGTAGAAGATGGCGAATGACTACGTTTTTATAATAATACTCCTGCCACACAAACAGGTGAGGATAACCCAATACTGTTAGGAGGCTGGAACTCCTTAATCCAGATTATTTACAGATAAACTCCAGGCAAAGATGATCTCTGAAAAGTAGGAAGATGATTACTGCCAGTAAATAAATTGACTCTAAACTCTAGTAGGTTCCCAAAGAAAACTCACTTCAAATTAGTTGGCTCCTTTGTTGATGTTTTCTGCCACTTAGAAGCAAGTGTTTGGACACACTGATTTGCAAAATGAAAAAGCTCACACTAGCCCTGGGGGTCCTAAATGTTGAGTAAGGCCACCTTGCTTCACAGAGTTGCAGTTTTGAGTAAAACATTTCAGAAAATTCTGGATGTTATTTGAGGGCTGAAATGGTAACTTGCCAGCCCCATGTTCTCACAGTGGTTATTATTATCAAACCAAAAGAATTACTGTATTGGGTCTCTGTTAGTGTTATGAGAGTTCAAGATGGCTGGGTGTGGTCTTGCTTTGATAATGTCTATGAATCTTTCTTGAAATTTCTTGGCGTCAGTATAGATATCTTTTTCTTCTACTGTTTCTTGGGTCTGTGGATCTGTTCTTGTTTATGCCTCTCCTGTTCCTCTGTCTATCCTGCAATTGTATATCCTTCTGGCTACTTGAACTAGTGTCTTCGCTATTGTGGAGCTTTGCCCAGCCTGTCTTTTGGTTTCTCCATAATCTTCCTTCTGTCTTAGATACGGACTGTAAGGCTGGCCATGGAATTCTACAAAAAGGATTCTGGTGGCTTATGATAAAATATTTAAAGAACAAGAACCAACTAATGGGAAAAAATTAATTGTATATTAAAATTATTCTCAGATACCAGAGAGATTAGGTTAAGGACATATATTATAATGGAAAGTCAATATGGCAACCAATAAGAAGATGGCCCCTTCCTACTTTCGTCAATAATGTGAATTTATGAAAAATGCAAATTATATAAAG
>NW_011888820.1:10194100-10202161 GCF_000151845.1 Pteropus vampyrus
GTTGCAGTTTTGAGTAAAACATTTCAGAAAATTCTGGATGTTATTTGAGGGCTGAAATGGTAACTTGCCAGCCCCATGTTCTCACAGTGGTTATTATTATCAAACCAAAAGAATTACTGTATTGGGTCTCTGTTAGTGTTATGAGAGTTCAAGATGGCTGGGTGTGGTCTTGCTTTGATAATGTCTATGAATCTTTCTTGAAATTTCTTGGCGTCAGTATAGATATCTTTTTCTTCTACTGTTTCTTGGGTCTGTGGATCTGTTCTTGTTTATGCCTCTCCTGTTCCTCTGTCTATCCTGCAATTGTATATCCTTCTGGCTACTTGAACTAGTGTCTTCGCTATTGTGGAGCTTTGCCCAGCCTGTCTTTTGGTTTCTCCATAATCTTCCTTCTGTCTTAGATACGGACTGTAAGGCTGGCCATGGAATTCTACAAAAAGGATTCTGGTGGCTTATGATAAAATATTTAAAGAACAAGAACCAACTAATGGGAAAAAATTAATTGTATATTAAAATTATTCTCAGATACCAGAGAGATTAGGTTAAGGACATATATTATAATGGAAAGTCAATATGGCAACCAATAAGAAGATGGCCCCTTCCTACTTTCGTCAATAATGTGAATTTATGAAAAATGCAAATTATATAAAGATATTAATATTTTGAAAAGAAGTGTTCTTTTACAGCTAGAAGAAACATTAAATTACCTGGGGCAGCCCTATGATTCTAGGATAAAGACCCAAGGCCTAGAGCAGTGGAGTACCTTGTTCAAGGCTCCTTTGGTCAGTGGCTGGAACTTCTTTTGATGGATGTCAGATGTGATTTTAGGTCCCAAGGGCTCTGTCCTCTTGGGGTTTAAACATCAGTGGGGGGAGGGGGGGGAGTTGAGCAGATAAGCAAGTATGCTAATAACAATGAACAAGACTATTTAAACAGTGGTGAATCCTTTGATGGGGGAAACGTGATAGATTGAAAGAGGTTCTGGAGAGAAGACACTGGTGCTAAGGTACCTCAGTGGTGACAAGTACCAGTCCTGTAAAGCTGGTGTAAGTCTGAATGTGTGGGGAGTGCCACAGCACTCCAAATTGCCTCCAAAGAAAACACCTATGACATTTTTCTCAGTTCCACAGAGATTCTGTCATCTCCTTAGAAAGCTTTCAGAAAGAAAAATGAAACACATATTAATGATTATATAAGCATCATGTAGTAAAACCTGTAATAGGCAGCACACTGTCCTAGGGCTTTTAAAAAATTTACATAGCATCCATTCCCTTCCCTCAAGCAGCTTACAGCCTAATGAACGGCTTCTCGGTCACAAAGGCAATCTCCTGCACCTTGATCATCACTCCTGCACCAGATCTATTCAAGTAGAAGTAAGGGAAGCAGCTAATTTGGCTTAAATGAGATTCTGTTCAAGATCCTGTCCTCTTCTAAAAATAGCTCTTAGCCATCGTCTCCATGACTTTGGTTTTATATCTTATCTACCACTACACATTGGTATTTAATGATATCATTATATTTACAGAGTAAAACAAAAATTCAATGTGTACATTTACAGTATTGACTGTTATTAATCATTGGAAATAAATAAGAAGAGCCAATAAATTTTAGTGAGTGAGTGCCAAGCACAAAGCATTTTTTTCTTTTTAAAAATAAAATTTAGCTAAAATATATTGGTATTGCATGCAGAGAATCCAAGCTATAACTTGATCATTATTCTTTAGCCTGTGATCTTTAAGGAACTACTATGAGATGGATTAATATATATTTAATGTTGATAATAGGAAAAATATATTTTGTTGAAAATATTATCTTCGCACCTATTCTCAGAGAAACTTTCTCCCAGATTATATGGTCTTCACATTATCACTGAAGAGAGAAAAATAAAAGCCTTAAGTAGTCATATTTAAAGTTTGGAGAAGAAGGCTAGACTATGATGGACGGGTTTTTTATTTTTCAAGCAGGTTTAAAGGAGATGTAGAGGATCTTTAAAATGATAATAAAATTGTTTTCGGTCCAATTGCAATAACATTTCAGAAATTGTTGAGGGTGATGGGCTGACTAAAAAAATCTAGAAAAATTACATAGCTCAAAAAACATGAAAAGTCCAGATGGCGTAATCTTCCCCTGGGAAGTGGGGTTTGCACGCAGTCATGGTGTGTGAGAGCCAGAGCGGGCATGCTGTTTGCCTTTCAAGAACCTGACAATACAAGGAGTTTTGATAGTTGCGAAGCACAGAATTTCTCAGTGATGGAAGAAAAGGGTGAGAATGTGAAAGTGTCCCTTTACTGGAGTATAATAGGACTTCAGAAGCTTCTCTGCTGTCTCAGTTTGAGCCTCAAAGCCGAGAATGAAACACGAGGCGCCAAAGCTGTTTTCCATCTGCAGGGCATGCTAAGGAGATGGCTGAGGTTCTGTGAAACTGCTTAAGGGTTCATAGACGTTTCCTTCAGAGGCGGTTTGGAGTGCTGGGGTGTTTCTCTTCTCCCTCTCTCCCTTACCCCAAGTCTTGCTATGGGGAAAGGGAGAGTGCTACCCATTAACCCAAGTAAGAAGTGCTTCAGGGAACCACTCAGACAGCTTGACCTTGTGTCTGGTGCACCCCATCCCCAGGCTTGACTCTGTGGCTAGGTCAGCCTGGAGCTGGCAGAGCAAAAGGAGAGTGAATCTCCTTGGGTATGAACAAGACGGCAGGGCAAGAGCAATTGTTTTCCTTGGATCAGATGTGGGCCTCGCTGGAGAGAGCCAGCCTGTCCATGCAGATACTCTGAAGGTTTAGAGTAGACCCCACAGAGGCATAGAATCCTAAAACCCAGAGACTGAGGGGGTGCCAAGTGGTCAGCCAGAAAAGAGGCATTGCCTGTTCAAGAGGCCACAGCTGGATTCTCTAGGAACCTGACAATGTGCCCCACGAGAATGAAAGTCAGACATGACTCATGCCCAAAGGTCATGACACTAATTCACATCTGTACCTTTTCTCTCTAAGCCCTACCCCCAGGCCCAGTCACAGAGTGGTCCAAAACAGAAACTGGTGGGGGGAAGAGGAGACGACGAAAGGAAAGAAGTCAATCATTGCTCCTCCCCTTCCTCGTGGCAAAATTCTAAGGTGGAGCAGATCCGAATGGAATGATTGGGAGAGAAGTTTTAAGTTTGAATGATTTAGGAGTTTTATTATTCTACTAGAACAGACTGAACTCTGTAATTTTTAGCTGGACTGAACTCAACAAAGTTTGAAGGAAACCAGAGAACTTTTACTATCTAAGCAGTATTAGAAACCAGAGACATCCCTAAGATTTCATTTCAGGGTCAGGAAAGAACAGGTGAGGTGTTTAATAGGCAGAGAAAAATAAAATGAAATTGGTTTGTAGATCAGTTAATAAGCTGGTTCTATGACTTAGACACACACTGAGATTGTGTGGCTTTGGGGTTCAAAGGCCAATGACCAGTGATGGTATTTGCTTAACTTGCATTCTCTCTGAGACAGTGTCTGTGAAGTGTTTAGCACGTGTCTGGCACAGTGCAAGCCTTCAATAAACAATGGTATTAGTATGCTATTTTTAATTATTATTACAGGGCATCTGGTTTAAGACGCATCCAACTAGACTCTCAGCAACTCTCAGCCAGCAGGTTAGGAAGCAGGGACGGTTCCAGGCCTCCATAGAGGGAGCTCTGAAACCATCCGTCTGCAGGCTCAGGGATGGAGAAGCCTCTACCAGCTGTGGCTTCCGTGGGAAAATGATCTAACTGATGGGACAGACTCCAGGGAGAGACCATGGCAGAGGGATCAGGCTGTCCTGACTTGGAATCTTGGCTCCACAGCCAAAATGGACAAATTATTAACTTCTCTGAACTTCAGTTTTCTCATGTTTAAAAAAATCCAAAAATAATATGTACCTACTTTGGGGGAATGCTCACTTAATTGGGTTGTTACAGTACATAATGGATATTCCATTTGTTTGCTTCCTTCTTCCCAGTTCACCTAGCCATGTTCCTCTTCTTTAGTTCTTAAAACCCCTTTATGGAAGCCCAGCTTTCTTAAACTTTCCTGCTCCATGCTGTTTCCTCTCGTTATCTGGGAAAGTAGCCTAATAAACTAATCTCTAATAAAGTAGAAATGAATGATAATTGCTTGGACTTGAGATTACCTTTTCATAGAGGAATCTGGAGGATGGAAAGCAGAGAAGAAATCTCAGACCCTGAACTTTCACACTCGCCTCCACCTGAGGTGAAAGGTTTAGGGCTGAGGACCAGAGTAAGCACTCCCACTGGGCTGATGCTCCCCTGAGGACAAAACTATCATTTTTCCAATGTGGGCAGCCAACTCTTACACCTGGGGACCTACTCTACTCTTCTGTGCCTGGCTCTAAACTGGGAGCTTTGCAAGAGAATCACACCGATTCTTCATACATCTGAAAGCCAAAAGAGGTAGCTACTCAAACTCCAAACCAGACAGACTTCAAAGTAATCATTCATCCCCGACAACCCACCATGAGAAGACAGTACTGAAGCAATTCAAGAAATACATGTGTGGGTGAAAAAAAAAAAATTGAAAACTTTGTAAAGAGAAGAAGAGAGGGGAAAGAAAAATAAAAAACTCCAAACTTTAAATGCTTGAAATTGTCCTTGAACTCTTTATCTTCCTTTGCTGTGAGCTAATACCCATTTCTGTTGGATCAGCACACAAGCTACTTTCCACAAATCTGCCCAGTACTCCACCGGTGACAAGAGGTCAAAGCGTAATGCGTGTCCATGTCCCTTAATCTGGAGCTGGTATTTGGCAGTGTTTGTGGGGACTTAACTTTAGTTAATTGACTCCTTAGGAATAGAGCTGACAGTTTCCCTTTCGTAGATTTCAGAAAATTGAAATTTTTTCCTTAAAGAACCTCACAGTGCTGTAAATCCCTGGGCCTGTGGAGGAGGCTGACATAAAATAGACATCTTCTCTTTTACAGGGTTTCTCCCTTCACACAACAAACACAATATTATTCATCCTCGAGGGAGAACATAGGTGCTAAAGGATAATCAAAGGGATAGTCAGTGTTGAAATTGGGGTGAAATAAAAATATTATAACTGAGCCGTGGCCCCTAAACATTCCTCTTCCTCTTCAGGAAACTTTCTGGAGGCTTCCCATCTCATCACATTGAACTTCAGTGTGTAATTGAGTCCTGCTAAAGTAACCTCGGCACCCACCTTGATCTCAATGTCTCTCCAGAGGCTTTGAGCCTATAGCCATTAGTCATCCCTAATCCATAAAATAAATGTGGCCTCATGCTGGTAGCAGAAGTTGCAGTGGGAGGCTGAGCTGTGTTCGCCCCAGGGTCTGAGCATGTGTGAGCATGTCTGAAGGACCAGTGGATGGGCCCACCAGGCTCTGTTGCCCAGTAAGAACAGGGCACTCAGTAGGCAAGAAGATACCCTGAAAGCAAAGTAAAACATGCTGCTTATCTTGCACAAAGTGAGCTCTGAGGAAGCACAGAATGAATCTGTAATTGCCCTCAGGGGTGCAGGTCCATGTCCAAGAGAGAGGGGCTGAAATGAGATGGGGCAAAAGCTAAAGAACTCTTGGAGATGAAGTGCCAGCAATCTAGGACTCCAGAGGTGGCACTGATGGAAGGCAGCTCCCTTAGTGTGCACAGTACTTGTCTTAATGTGGCTTTGCTGGGAACAGCCAATGGCCTTGTCATGTTAGTGTCCTGGCCGGGTAGGAGCCACAGTGGCAGCACTCTGGCATGCATCCACAGTGCTGTGCTTCTAGTGGGCATTGTCAATGACAAGTGACAATGGGTTATGGTTGGAAGTAATACTTTGTGGTCAGCCATGACAAGAGACAGTTCCAAGATAAGCAGCAGTAATAGCTGAGAAGTGGAAACTGTGAATATTGAAAGAATATTTCATGGAGCATGTGTAGGACCCTTCTGAGAATTCTCAGAAGTTCCAAGTTGTATTTTGAGGGGAGTAGTACTTGAGTTCCCCTAGACCTAGTGGAGCTGAATTAGAGAAACACCACATCATGATACTGTTTTAAGAATCTTGCTGCCCTTGGTTGATATGCTATGGGAAATCAAGCCTATGTGTGTTGGAATAGTGGGTCTATATTGTGATCATTGATGGTAGGCTATGACATGAGACAGGAGCATGTTCCATTTTCTCTTCTGGAAGAACAGTCATCAAAACTGACCTACTGGACTGAGTAAACACATCTGAGTTTTAAGACTTCTTTTCTGTTGAAAGACCCCAAAGATGGAAGAAATACTTTCCTCCACTGGTGGATTGGGGGATTAGAATAACATAATTTGAATATCAAAAAGAATAGTACATTATTTTACTTCCCAGAACAATTCCATATTACACTGTGCATATTATTGAGAAGCCAGTAAGTGTGTGTGCTGATGTAATGTCCGCAAGAGGACTTTGAAAAAGTTGAGAAGCCAATAGTTCCTGTTGGGAGCTGTGCTCATGTAAAGATATAGAAGAGTCTGCAAACATAGGATAGACAAGTGAGAAAATGAGCTTCTAGCTTGTGTGAATTATAAAATGCCTGAAGTAGAAGATAGGACCTGGTTTAAAAAATGAAAATGTCCTCTGGTTTAAATCATTGAGCTGTCCTCATACCATCAGCCTCTAGCAATAATGCCTGAACTCAGTCTTTTTTTTTTTCACAGTCCTTATGAAGAAATGAATCACTTTTGGAAGATGACTGGTGGATGAAATAAGAGAGGAAACAAGTAAGAAAATGAAACAATTTTCTTCCAGAAAAAATGGAACTAGGCACCTTCAAATCTCATAAGCTTTGCTGCAAAAAGTCTTCTTTCTTAAAATAAGCAGATATCTATTTAATTTCTTCTATACATCCAGGACCCAGATTTAGGAATGGGTATGGTCTTGTTTCAGGTGTTTCATTGCTAATGTAGATTTATAATACAATCACTTTATTTTTAACACACTCTCTTCTGAAACATCAGTTTTAACTAAAACTTCCTAAGGCAAAATAGTTTTAGTCAGTACAATTAGGTAATTTCTAGCAAGTGTCAGAATGAGTAAAGGATGCCATAAAGACTGTCTGGGAAACTCTCTGAGTCTACAGGTTATAATCAGTTGATTTGAAACTTAATCACATTCTTATAATAATAAGAATCAAGGTCTCTTTAGTTATTACTGCTGTTTACTGGGAAAACCAGGGAATTATAGAGCCTGATTTCACCCTCTTTTCCAATGGCAATTAACCTCGGATTGAAGCCTGTTTAGGTTATCTGTGAACTATCCTTGAAATGGAGATCTGTCTGTAGTAGGTTACTGAGGCAGACACTCAGAATATCACCTATAACGGAGTGAGGGAAGCAAGACTGAGCAGAGGAAGAAATTGAGCTGATACTGCTGCAACCAAGGCCTTAGCCTACCCTACAGGAACTCTGGAGCTGTGATGACCCTTCTGTGTTGCCTGAATTAAGGAAAGAAGGCCAGGTCTTAGCATCCTGCATTAATCACTATTGGAAGTGAGCTGTCCTTACGCAGGGACATACCTTGGGGAAGGCAGCTCCCTTTGGCTGAGGGCAATGCCTAGACAGAGACACAGTGATAAGCCCTCAGCAGCCAACATTCCTTTCTCCTGGGAGAATGAGTTCCTTAGTTCTGCCTGGAATGGAGAGAGATAGAGGGAGAATCTGGGCAGTACACTACAGATCCACTTGCAGACCCCTTATTGAAGAGATCCCTTAATTAAGGTATAAGGTAGAAGTTGTTTCCTATTATCTAACATTGTATAACATTACTGCAAAACTTAGCGGCTTAAAACAACAAAAATAATTTATTACTGTTCCCAGTTTTTGTGGATCAGGAATCCACACATGACTTGGTTGGGGGCTTCTGCAAGTAGAATCCTTGAGGAGCCTGGTGTGAATGCAGTCAGATGGTGACTGAAGCTGCTGGGGGCTGACAAGGCACCTCTCTCTTCTGCAGTATTGGGGCCTCTCCATGTGGTCTCTTTGTGTGGCCTAGTTTGGCCTTCCTCCCAGCATGGCCACTTGGCACTTCTTACTGACATGGAGGCTTAGGGCTCCATG
>NW_011888820.1:10202211-10210098 GCF_000151845.1 Pteropus vampyrus
TGAACTCAGTCTTTTTTTTTTTCACAGTCCTTATGAAGAAATGAATCACTTTTGGAAGATGACTGGTGGATGAAATAAGAGAGGAAACAAGTAAGAAAATGAAACAATTTTCTTCCAGAAAAAATGGAACTAGGCACCTTCAAATCTCATAAGCTTTGCTGCAAAAAGTCTTCTTTCTTAAAATAAGCAGATATCTATTTAATTTCTTCTATACATCCAGGACCCAGATTTAGGAATGGGTATGGTCTTGTTTCAGGTGTTTCATTGCTAATGTAGATTTATAATACAATCACTTTATTTTTAACACACTCTCTTCTGAAACATCAGTTTTAACTAAAACTTCCTAAGGCAAAATAGTTTTAGTCAGTACAATTAGGTAATTTCTAGCAAGTGTCAGAATGAGTAAAGGATGCCATAAAGACTGTCTGGGAAACTCTCTGAGTCTACAGGTTATAATCAGTTGATTTGAAACTTAATCACATTCTTATAATAATAAGAATCAAGGTCTCTTTAGTTATTACTGCTGTTTACTGGGAAAACCAGGGAATTATAGAGCCTGATTTCACCCTCTTTTCCAATGGCAATTAACCTCGGATTGAAGCCTGTTTAGGTTATCTGTGAACTATCCTTGAAATGGAGATCTGTCTGTAGTAGGTTACTGAGGCAGACACTCAGAATATCACCTATAACGGAGTGAGGGAAGCAAGACTGAGCAGAGGAAGAAATTGAGCTGATACTGCTGCAACCAAGGCCTTAGCCTACCCTACAGGAACTCTGGAGCTGTGATGACCCTTCTGTGTTGCCTGAATTAAGGAAAGAAGGCCAGGTCTTAGCATCCTGCATTAATCACTATTGGAAGTGAGCTGTCCTTACGCAGGGACATACCTTGGGGAAGGCAGCTCCCTTTGGCTGAGGGCAATGCCTAGACAGAGACACAGTGATAAGCCCTCAGCAGCCAACATTCCTTTCTCCTGGGAGAATGAGTTCCTTAGTTCTGCCTGGAATGGAGAGAGATAGAGGGAGAATCTGGGCAGTACACTACAGATCCACTTGCAGACCCCTTATTGAAGAGATCCCTTAATTAAGGTATAAGGTAGAAGTTGTTTCCTATTATCTAACATTGTATAACATTACTGCAAAACTTAGCGGCTTAAAACAACAAAAATAATTTATTACTGTTCCCAGTTTTTGTGGATCAGGAATCCACACATGACTTGGTTGGGGGCTTCTGCAAGTAGAATCCTTGAGGAGCCTGGTGTGAATGCAGTCAGATGGTGACTGAAGCTGCTGGGGGCTGACAAGGCACCTCTCTCTTCTGCAGTATTGGGGCCTCTCCATGTGGTCTCTTTGTGTGGCCTAGTTTGGCCTTCCTCCCAGCATGGCCACTTGGCACTTCTTACTGACATGGAGGCTTAGGGCTCCATGAGTGAGTATCCCAAGTGAGACTGGAAGACACTGCATGGTGTTTCCCAACTTAGCCTCAGAAATCACATGGTGTCACGTCTTATACCTTCTATTTGTCAGGGGCCACCAAGTTTCAAGGGGCGAGAGACATAGATTCCATCTCTTGACAGGAAGTGACAAGGTCTGTAGGAACCAGTAGGATGGGACATTTTTGGCAATGCAAAAGGCTCTAAAGCTTATATTTTCTGATGGCAATAAATTCAATGAAGGATTTTAAAATAATGGCATAGTTAAAATCCTTTGATTATTTTTTGACATATTCAATGCATAAATTCAGCCCAGAATATTCAAGCAGTTGTAAGGAACTAGACACAGATCAATATTAAATCCAGCATTATTGTCTTATATTAAGTACTATGTATGAGAATATAGGAGCCAATAACTAAAGTTATTCCTGTGTCACGAAAGCCACCTGAATGAATTCTATATCAATTGTCCTTTATTATCACCCTAAATTTTCACATATCATACTGCACAGAGCTCAAGAGTCAATCCTCTTATTTGCAGTCATTTTAGGAAATCGCAAGATCAGTACCGATGCTTTCGACACTCTGAACCCCAATTTTAGACCACAGAAATACTATTAGCTCCCCTATTCTTGCTTGGCTGAAGAAATGTGGTCATCACCATGAGAATTTGGACCTCAAATTCAATTTAAAAACTGACATAAACTTTGATACAAAGCAAATTACATTAGCTCTGACTAGGACAGATTTTTAGGTTAGTTTGGTCAGTGCTGATAGGTTTGAGTCTCTGAAGTTTATTTTCTTTTTCCCTGAGGAAAACACAAATAACTTTGTGTGTTGCAAAGTGGGAAACAAAAACCAGTCGTAACGCCTCAGAGTTTTGCTCTTTGGTGATGGAATTCAGACCCATTAGCCTCCTTGTCATTTTATCTCGTCTCTTTCAGTGTCATCTTAAATGACCGGGCTTATCAAACACTGCTGGACAAAACTGTTGAGGCGGGCACACAACCAGCATTTGTTTTGGGAGAATAAAAAGATTTGTTTTATGTTAGGAATTCACCAAATCATGTTTTTCAAAGAAACTTTTGAATTGTTTATTATGTTATCTATTAGTCTATATAGGAAAGGTTATTGAGTTTATAATACGTCACTAGCAAGCATACAATGTACAATTTAGATAGTAATAAATGAGGCTTCAAATCCTTTTATGATGCAGAGACCTTTTCAGCAGTGCTTGGCAGTATAAGCAATGTTGTTTTTACTTAAAGTAAAAAACATTGCATGGAAAACTGTCATTGAAGAATGACATTGTATTTTAGTGCTTTCACTAAAAATGAACATCTTTAAAAGTAACTTTCAAAAAAAATGATTAGAACTCTGAAGACATAAAATTATCTCAAAGTAGTTAAATAATGAATATCTGTATATTTTATATGTCCTAAATTTGGAGATGTTTAAAGCAAAGAATTTTCATCATCGGACAAATAGTACTTATTTCACTCTCTAAAGAGAAGCTTTTCAACTCTTTATCTCTTTGAAGCTAGAGTAACTGGTTGGAAGATAGGTTTGCATGTTTATTCGAAAAACATTCAGCACTTTTCTCAGTTCCATCTGCGATTGGCCCCAAATCAGGAGCTCTTTGACTAGAGTTGGTTCATTCTTTCTCACAATGAAAGGTAAGGCTTGAGAGACTGTCAAATCGCTGAATATTATCAGCATGCAAATAAATGTTTTGAATGCTCTTCCCAGTACCTTTAAAGCTAGCTAAGCAAAGAGGACAATGGAACGGGGCAAAACAAAATGATGGGAAGGAAAGAAGAGAGAAAGATTCTCTGACGGTGACATGGCAAAAGTTGCCACCAATTGAGAAATGGCTTAATTACTCTTTACTGTGCATTTGTGTGTGAGTGCGTGCATGAGTATGTGTCTCTGCGTATGTGTGTCTATATCTGTGTGTTGAGTGTGTGGATTTAATCTTGCTCATTATTGCTCAGGAGATCATGATGAGGTACTTCGGTATGTGTTTAATATTGAAGAAAAGTCCTCAAGGAGCTTGAGCGATAAGGCGGGGGCCACGGGCTGTCAGCTCAGAGAACACAGACCTCTGTGCTCTCACCCTCACCTCTGTCAGGAGGCACCTGTTCCTGGTTAGCAACAATGTGGGACAAGGATTTCCTCTTTTTTTCTTCAGGGGAGAACTAAGATTTGAGGGAAATAACCTTGAATGGTGTCTCAGAGGAAGAAGGCAGGTTGGTTCTATCCCGTTTTTCAACCTCTGTCCTTTGTTCTCAGACTCTCTGAAATTTGTCCCTTTTGTCATTTTCCTTTTCAGAGAGTGACAGTTCCCTGGAGGCTTTTACTCCACATCATCTCTTGACCTTCCTCTGAGAGGCTGTTTCTCATCTCACTGCCAGCTTGCTGCATAGTCCTTTTTTATTTGCAAGTTTTTAGCGTGAATACTCTCTTGTGTGAACTTCCTACACCTCAAGCTGTATTTTACACTGGGGTCAATTCTCATTTGAAAAGAGAAACTTACCAGGATGAGATGAAATAATAACCTCCTAGGTTTTCCTGCAAGTTCTTGAATTCTGCGATTCAAATTTTCATATTTCAGATCTTATGCAAATTTGATTTTTGCAGGAAGTTTCTTTACGTTTTGTGAGCACTTTCACTGAACCTAAAGAAACATCTGCCTTGTTGAGATTATTGCAGAAATATCAGATCCTAGAGAATTTGAGACTCTCTTTTCTTCACGATATGTTTTTTGGGACATGAAGCCCAGCATTAATAGACAATCGAAACCATGTGGCATTTATATTTTATCCTTCCTCATTTGCAGCACCACTAATGTAAGTGGATAAGATGCTAAGGAAGAGTCTTTATTTAGTGATAAATTCTAAAATAAAAAGAAATAGAGTTTGAAGAATAAATATCTCTGACAGCATGGGTTTGTTCTTGAAGTTTTAATGATGAAGAAAATATTTTACCAAGTTTTGATTTAAAATAGCTAAATAAACTTATTTGTTGAAATGTGGTTGATTTGGACTTCAATCGAATCACCTGATTCAGTCCAAAGTAAGTAGTAAAATATATATCCCACATGAGAAATAACCTGGTAATGCGGTAGAAGTATGAGAAAGAGAAGCGAAATGAATCCATCTCTCTTCGTTTTTCCTGTTTTGAAAACTTCTGTATGAACCAAGGTAAGCAAAGATGAATCCAAGAAATCCTAGAAATTAAGATAACATTCAAGGAAGCCTGATTTATTTATAAAACTTCAGTAGTTTGCATATGTTCTAGTAAGTGTAATATCTGTACTTATCCAGTTTGTTATGCATTCTTACCTCTCTAAAATTGTACTTTTTCTGAGATGTTTTGTCAAGAAATTTTCCATCGTGGAATTTTTCAGGATATTTGGGTGAGTAAGGAAATTTCTCACCCTCTATTTTCTGCTATTAAATGAGTAGCAACTGAGGAAGAAATGCTCAGGCTAAGGCCTGTTTGGGGTTGGGATGGGAAGGAGGAGCCATGTAGCCGTTTTATTAATCAAACACTCCCTCCAAAATAAAAATGATAGAAGGGGTTCCCCCTATTTCTTTTTCTTTCTTTAGGAGCTTGGTAAATGTATTAGTTTCTTATCGATGCTATAAATACCACAAACCTAGTGACTAAAACACAGAATTACTCTCTTACTCTTCAGAAGGTCAGTTTCACTGAGCTAAACTCAAGGTTGTGTCACTGAGCTAAACTCAGGCTGTGCCCTTCTGGAGATTTTAAGGAGATACTCCGTTTCCTTGCCTTTTTCATCTTCTAAATGGCTGCCCGCATTATTTGCCTCGGGACCCCTTCCTCCATCTCCAGAGCCAGCAACAGGACATCTTCTGCCCTCTTTGACTACTGCTTCGGTCCTTACATCTTCTCTCCCTGACTTTGACTTCTCCTGTGTCCCTTTTATCTGGCCCACCCACATAATCAGGATAAACTTCCCATTTCAAGATCATTAACTTAATCATATCTGCAAAGTCCATTTCGCTATGTAAGGTTACATATTCACAGGTGCTGGAGGGGACATTATTCTGTATACCATACAAATCCTCTATAGGCCTCAACACTTTTCTAGCTAGGTTTTCTTTTGATCACCAGAACACTGGGATGCTCTACCGTTAGCAGGCACTATTCTGATTTCTACAGAGAAACATATGAAAGGATAGTGTAAAAGTTTAAGCTGTAACCATCATTACAATTTTAATATTTATACCATCTTGTCTCACAAGGGTCTCTCTGGTGACAGTTTATTTATAGAGTTCAGGCTTAGGAACTTAGCTTTTAAACTATTGCATCACTGTTTGCAGAGAGAATGAAAATAGGAATATCTAGATGCTGTGAAATAAATTTTAGGAGTGCTTTACTTTTTTGGACTTCTTCCCAGCAAAACATTTTCCATTTATAGTCTGTGCCATTTTGAAATGACTTGTCGAGGTTTTCAGAGGCTGGTCAATGAGTTTCAAATATTTTTATTGATGGAGTAGATTAATTTTTACACCAAGGCTTTTTCCAGAAGCCTTAAATGAAGATGCAGATACGTCTGTCAACTGTTCAATTCTTACTCAGGTACCACATTCTATGCCAATTTTCTATTCAAAGAGAGGGTGACATTCAATAAGAGGGTTCCTTGGAGTGAGATCGGGACAAATGAGTTCCCCAAATGCTGGCAAACAGCAACTAATGATAGATTGGTTACCAGAGGGCAAAATAGGCTGAATGGTCACAGTCAGAGCACTGCATCCTAGACTGGCACACGTGATGATCCCCAATACACAAGGCTGTTTCAGAAGTCTATGGGGGTCATCTGAGTGGATCTCAAGAAACACCTTGGCCATCACTTCCCCTAGGGTATCGCTAGGGTAAATCTGTATGTGCAACTTCCTAGGTTTTTCATTCAGACCTAAAGCAACCCCCATGCTGGAATCTTATTCTACTGGTGCGGATGTCAAAGCTGCTCTCCCTCTGTGGCCTGATTCTCCGTGGCATCATAACACAGGCAGATGCTGAAGGTTCCAGAGCAAGGGTAAAGACCAAGGTAGCATCTATCAAGTACCCAACTTTGAAGCCACCCTTTAGGATGCCAAAGATCTCATCCCTCCCAATTAAGATTCATCACAGGGTTTGTCATATGAAATAATGGAAAAGCCTCTCTTAAGATTTTAAAATACCAATAAATCTGTCTGTATTTTAATTTAAAAGGTTTTCAGATTTTTATTCACCAAATGTCAACAAAGCCCAGTCATCATAAATCCTAATTTAAAAGTTTATTTAAGGTAAGTAAGGAATGTCTTTTCCACTTCAGCTTTTAAGGCAAGTTGGGGATTTGATTTTCAAGAAGTCAGAAACATATTTTCTTTGTAGTCAAGTACCTGTTTTTCTTGAGAAACATTAATAGTTTTGAACATCTATCTATAAATAAGTTCACATAGATCGTGGTGGTTTTTCTTCTCAATTAAACTAAGAATTAGATTTTATCTCTTACCATGGGTGCCTGCTAATTGCTGATGAAAGTGTAAGTATTAAATCCATGGCTTTCTCACCTTTTTTTTATTGCAATCCACAGTATGAAAGACATTTATACTTCAGCCTAACACCTATACAGACTATAGATACACATTTACATATTTTGAAACAAAATTTTTATGAAAAATAATTTCTCTCCCTGTAGCTGTACTCTGATATTTTCTATTTTATTCTATTCTATTAAGAAACTACTTGTTATGACCCACAAAATTGATTTCATGACCAGCAATATGAAATACACTGCTATTAAATGACACAAAACTCATTTGAGTTGGAAAGAAAAAACACGATCACGGGCAATCCAAATTAACTGTCTGAACATAGTCAATTCTAAAAACATTAAAGGTTAATTCCTTGAGTCATGAAATTATGGTTCAAATTCTTGTTAAACTTATTCTTGTTAGATTTATAATGACTTTTAGAACAGTGATATTGAATAACCCAGATTATCGATAAAAATAAGATTTAAAAAACCCACAGAGGTGGTTCAGCCCCACGGTGTTGATACGGCCCCATCGGAGTCTGTCGTACTGCTTATAAACACAGAAAATTCCATCAAGGGCATCAACACAAGTTAAAAGCATGTATTTAAGGGAATAAAATGTTAGTACTTTTTCTTTATCATTTGTGACCCCTCACGAGAAGTTACGAGGGCTGAGTATTTTATTTCAGAATAATATCAAGATTGTCTGCAGCTGGCAAAAGATTCAAGATTCTCTAAAGATACTCTATTGGGTCAGGGGAAAAGATATTACTGGGAAAGGTAAGGTTTTCACCAATGGAGGATGGAGTTTGCATTTGCAGATGAGCTGAAGGTTCATCTAGAAAAGGGCCAAATGATCTCCTTGAGAAGTCGAAGCCCAGAGAAGATTACAATGCTTCTCTACTC